>NC_132931.1:20539293-20839293 GCF_047675955.1 Chlorocebus sabaeus
AAGGGATGGGGGCTTCTGAGGATGCAAACCAGATGGGAAGTTGCCCTCAGCCTCGTGCCCTCTCTCAAGGTGAAAGGCACCTGAAGACGTTTTCACTCAACACTTTCTTTTCTGTTTTGTTTTTCCAGATAGCTGTCACTCTGTCACCCAGGCTGGAGCTTAGCAGTTCAATCATAGCTCACTGCAGCTTTGACCTCCTGAGTTCATGTGATCCTCCCGCCTCAGCCTCCCTAGTAGCTGGGACTACAGGCGCCCACCACCGTGCCCAGCTAATTTTTGCGTTTTCAGTAGAGACAGGGTGTTGCCATGTTGCCCAGGCTGGTCACGAACTCCCAACCTCAGGTGATCCGCCCGCCTGGGCCTCCCAAACTGCTGGAATTACAGGTGTGAGCCACCATGCCTGGCCTCGTTCGTTAAACACTTTCCATGGCAAGGCAGGGGGCTCAGGTAGGGCAATTGGCTGCAGGGCTTCTGTGGGGAGCAGGTGCCAGTTCGAGACTGGCACTCCTGGGGGCCTCTGACTCTCCCCAGCAGCTCTCCCTCGGTTTCCCCCGTTGCAATGATGAGATCAGCGTGTCCCTGCCCCCGTCTGCCTGAAGCTTCTCTTCAGATCCTGCTGCCTGGCTCAGGCCACTCTGGACCCTGGAACTGACAATCTAACTGCCTCTGCTGCACCTGGCGGGGGCCCTGTAGACCCTGTCCACATGCAGCCTGCAGACACCCAGTGCTCAGCCAGTCTTCCCTGCTGGGGGCTGAGGGTGGACGGAAAAGGCGGCAGGGAAAGTCCACGGAGAGGCCGTGGGTGTCGGGGCCGCAGCATGACCATAGAGACAGCTCGGTCCGCGTCACCACACCGAGAGGCGCCATCCTTTCAGGGCATGGCAGGTAGGGAGACTGAGGCAGAGGAGAGGTGCACAGCGAGGCGGTGACTCCTGAGGCCACATCCTCACCGGCCATTTCTTTTTTTTTTTTGAGACGGAGTCTCGCTCTGTCTCCCAGGCTGGAGTGCAGTGGCCGGATCTCAGCTCACTGCAAGCTCCGCCTCCCGATCTCAGGTGATCCACCTGCCTTGGCCTCCTGAATTTGTTAGCCGGGCATGGTGGTAGGCGACCTTGTCTCTAGGGAAAAAATAAAAGACAAACCAAAAAACCAAGGAAGCAGCCCAGATGTCCATCACAGAATGGGTGGGTGTGAAATCCGCTCATCATGGAATACTAAGTGATAAGGAAGTAAAGAAAACTGCTGCACACGGCCACACAAATGAACCTCACAGAACCCAAGGCCAGGCATGGCAGCTCACACCTGTCATCCCAGCACTTTGGGAGGGCAAGGCAGGTGGATCACCTGAGATCGGGAGTTTGAGACCAGCCTGGCCAACATTGGAAAACCCCGTCTCTACTAAAAATACAAAAAATTAGGCTGGGCATGGTGGCTTATGCCTGTAATCCCAACACTTTGGAAGGCTGAGGCAGGCGGATCATCTGAGGTCATGAGTTTGAGACCAGCCTGACCAACATGGTGAAACTCTGTCTCCACTAAAAATACAAAATTAGCCAGGCATGGTGACGCATGCCTGTAATCCCAGCTACTCGGGAGGCTGAGGCAGGAGAATTGCTTGAACCTGGGAGGCGGAGGTTACAGTGAGCTGAGATCGTGTCACTGCACTCCAGCCTGGGCAACAAGAGTGAAACTCTGTCTCAAAACAAACAAACAAAGAAACAAACACATTTAACCGGGTGTGGTAGCCGGTGCCTGTCATCCCAGCTACTTGGGAGGCAGAGGCAGGAGAATTGCTTGAACCCGGGAGGCAGAGGTTGCAGTGAGCAGAGATCACGCCACTGTACTCCAGCCTGGGCGACAGAGCAAGACTCTGTCTCAAAAAAAAAAAAAAAAGAAGAAGAAGAAGAAATACAGACCCGAGACTGCCCTGAGCAAGGCCACCAGCGGGAAGTGCAGGTGGTCAACCCTGCTTCATGGTGACAGCAGTCAGAACTGCAGCTCCTTCCAGAGTGACACCATCTGGGACCTGCTGATCCCAGCTACTCGGGAGGCTGAGGCAGGAGAATTCCTTGAACCCAAGAGGTGGAGATTGCAGTGAGCCAAGATCTCGCCACTGCATTCCAGCCTGGGAGACACAGCGAGACTCCACCTCTAAATAAATAAATAAATAAATAAATAAATAAATAAATAAATAAATAAAAATTCACTAAGCTGGCCAGATGTGCTGGCACACATCTATAGTCCCAGCTTCTCGGAAGGCTGAGGCAGGAGGATCGCTTGCGCCTGGGAAGCTGAGGCTGCAGTGAGCCAAGTTCACATCACTGCATTCCAGCCTGGGTGACAGAGTGAGTCCCTGTGTCAAAAATAAATAAATTTTTATTTTGTATTTTATTTTATTTTATTATTTTTTTTTTTTTTGAGACGGAGTCTCGCTTTGCCGCCCAGGCTGGAGTGCGGTGGCCGGATCTCTGCTCACTGCAAGCTCCGCCTCCTGGGTTTACGCCATTCTCCTGCCTCAGCCTCCCGAGTAGCTGGGACTACAGGCGCCCACCACCTCGCCCGGCTAGTTTTTTGTATTGTTTTAGTAGAGACGGGGTTTTACCGTGTTAGCCAGGATGGTCTCGATCTCCTTAAAATAAATAAATTTTTAAAAACTGTAAAATTGTAAAACATTTTAAAGTGCACTATGCCGTCTGTTTCAGGTTTGCAAACAGGACCGCACACGACATGACTCAATTTCAAAAGTCCGATGTTTCGGGTGCCTCACACCCAGGGGAATCCTAGACAAGAGGACATGGGGGTATTTTCTTTATTCTACGACAGGGCCAGGGATCTCAGAAACTCCTCTCCAGCTTTTCCTGAGATGTCTGTCCTTACTAACAGAGTCTCAGGTGTGGGGCTAGTGTCGGCTCACAGCCCGTGGGCAGGAACCCCCCAGCGCCTCATGCCCCAGCGGGCTTCCCTTCTTCACAGGCTGCTGGGCAGGTGATGAGTGGGAACGGCCCCCCACAGCCCCTGGTGTCCTCCAGGCTCTCCTGGGGAACCCGGTGCTCATCGCCCCCAGGTCCTCCTCAGCATCTGCAGTCCACCCTCAGCAGCGTGTTGGCCTGGGTGAATGCTGGCCATGTACGCCTGGAGAACGGGCTGCTGAGCCTTCCCAAGGGGGATCCTGGGCTGGACTCGGGTTTTTGAGGCTGAAATGAAGGTGACTGGAAAAGCTTCAAACAAATAAAGCTTTCGGAAAAGAGGATGTGAGGCCGCCCTCAGGAACTACACACTCGAGGCTACCTTTGTATTTTCTTTTATTTTTTTTTTTTTGAGATGGAGTCTCGCTCTGTCTCCCGGGGTGGAGTGCAGTGGCGTGATCTCAGCTCACTGCAAGCTCTGCCTCCCGGGTTCATGGCATTCTCTTGCCTCAGCCTCCCAAGTAACTGGGACTACAGGCGCCTGCTGCCACACCCGGCTAATTTTTTGTATTTTTAGTAAAGACGGGGTTTTACCATGTTACCCACTATGGTCTTGATCTCCTGACCCCGTCATCCGCCCGCCTCGGCCTCCCAAAGTGCTGGGATTACAGGCGTGAGCCACCGTGCCCGACCCCTTTGTATTTTCATAAATATCACACGGGTGAGCTACATGTCTTCATGTCTCAAAAAAGGCTGCAACAGGCCCAGTTAGAGAGACACGGAAAGGGCAATGCCAGTGTTGCTCAGGTCTGCAGGAAACAAGCCAGAGGTGGACTCATAAGACGTACCCCATAAGCTTTGTGGGAGTGACTGATTTGAAAACTGTTTTATCTGGACAGCAGCTGGTGAGCGGACAGACAAACGCAGCCTCCCCACACAACGTGGAGTATTATTCAGCCATAAAAAGGAATAAGGTAGCTGGGCATGGTGGTGCATGCCAGCTACTCTGGAGGCTGAGGAAGGAGGATCAGTTGAATCCAGGAGGTGGAGGTTGCAGCAAGCCGAGATCCATCCACTCTACTCCAGCCTAGTCAACAGAGTGAGACGCAAAAAAAAAAAAAAAGGAATGAGGCCAGGCGCGGTGGCTCATGCCTGTAATTCCAACACTTACGGAGGCCGAGGCGGGAGGATCAATTGAGCCCAGGAGGCTGAGACCAGCCTGGCCAACACAGTGAAACCCCATCTCTACTAAAACTACAAAATTAGCCAGGCGTGGTGGTGGCGCCTGTAATCCCAGCAACTCGGGAGGCTGAGGCAGGAGAATCATTTGAGCCCAGGAGGAAGAGGTTGCAGTGAGCCGAGATCACGCCACTGCACTCTAGCCCGGGCGACAGAGCGAGACTCCGTCTCAAAAAAAAAAAAAAAAAAAAAAAAAAGAGAAAGAAAGCCTGACTCGGCTTTGCCATATCGCCAGGAAAGGCAGGCGCTCCACACCCTGAACCGAGGTGAAGTCCTTGTGCCTCCCACGGGCCCAGCTGAGCCCGACTCAGATTCTCATCCCTCCATGGCGGGGTCCACCGCTGCAACAGGTGTCTTGCCTGCCCCTGGCCACTTGGTGGCAGCGTGTTGACCAAAGGAGAACTGGATCCGGTTCCCCAGGTTCCCAGGAGCAAATCATAATGGAAAACCTTCAGCTGGGTGCGGTGGCTCAAGCCTCTAATCCCAGTACTTTGGGAGTCTGAGGTGGGAGGATCACTTGAGCCCAGGAGTTTGAGACCAGCCTGAGCAACATACTGAGACCCTGTCTCTACAAAAAAAACACAAAAGAAAAGCTTTGCCAGGCGTAGTGGTGCGTGTCTGTGGTCCCAGCTATGCAGGAGGCTGAGGCAGGAGGATCACTTGAGCCCAGGAGGTGGAGGCTGCAGTGAGCCGAGAGTGTACCACTGCACTCCGGCCTGGGCGACAGAGTGAGACCCTGTCTCAAAACAGAAACGAAAAGAAAAGTCAAGCTTTGTAAAGAAGGTTCTCATCCCTCCAGGACGGGGTCGGCTGCTGGAACAGGTGTCTTGCCGGCCTCTGGCCACTTGGTGGCAGCGTGTTGACCAAAGGAGAATTGGATCTGGTTCCCCAGGTTCCCAGGAGCAAATCATTTAGTCCATAGGATTTATCCAGAAGGCTGTGCGTTGGCAGAGGCCACGGGTCTGTGCCTGCAACAGCAACGCCGCCGGGTGCTGAGTCTCGTGCATTCTGGGGCTCCCCGAGTCTGGGGGAGGTCACAGCAGAGGTGATGTCTGCGCTGAGCTGGGTGAGGGACGGTGTGCAGAGCCAAATGGACGCCACCCTCCCTCCAAGCCCGGTCTTACCACTGTGTTCCCCATGCAAGTAGGAAAGGGATTCATTTCCTGCTGTAAGCAAACTTGCCCAGGCTCAGTAGGAGACAGGTCTCAAACTCTGAACCCTCCAAATATTCCAAGCGTGGCTTCTATTTTTAGCCAAATGCATTCAGTCATTCAGAAAACACTTATTCATGTATTTAATTTATTTCTTAGAGATAGAGTTCCTTTTTTTTTTGAGATGGAGTTTTGCTGTTATCACCTAAGCTGGAGTGAGTGGCACGATCTTGGCTCACTGCAACCTCCGCCTCCTGGGTTCAAGTGAGTCTCCTGCCTCAGCCTCCCGAGTAGCTGGGATTACAGGCACTCGCCACCACACCCGGTTAATGTTTTGTATTTTTAGTAGAGACGGGGCTTCCCCATGTTGGCCAGGCTGGTCTCGAACTCCTGGCGTCAGGTGATCCCCCCGCCTTGGCCTCCCAAAGTGCTGGGATTACAGGCGTGAGCCACCGCACCCAGCCTCGTGGTTTTAATTTGAGTTTCTCTGGTGATTAGTGATGTTAAGCATTATTCATATACCTTTTGGCCATTTGTTTGCCTTCTTTTGAAAAATGTCTCTTCATATCACTTGCCCACTTTGCCCTTCCTGGGTTTAAGCGATTCTCCTGCCTCAGCCTCCCGAGTAGCTGAGACTGCAGGTGTACATCACCATGTCTGGCTAAGTTTTGTATTTTTAGTAGAGACGGGGTTTCACCATGTTGCCCAGGCCAGTCTTGAACTCCTGACCTCAGGTGATCTGCCTGCCTTAGCCTCCCAAAGTGCTGAGATTACAGGCATGAACCATCGCATCCGGCCTGTCTTTAATTTCAAGTGCTAACTGTGTGTCGCTGATGTATAGGAAAACAACTGACTTTTGTTTCATAACCTTGTACCCTGCTCATGAGTTTCAAAAGTTATGTTTTTCTTCTCTTTTCCTTTTTGGATTCTTTAGGATTTTCTGCAATCACGTCATTTGTGAACAAAGAAGTTTTATTTCTTCCTTCCCAATCTGTATACTGGTGATTTCCTTTTCCGGTCCTTTTGCTGTAGCGGGGACTCCCAGTTTGAAGCTGGATGGGGTGGTGGGAGGGCACGTTCCTGCCTCTTGCTGATCATGGTTCCCTGCAGTCCCGCCTGCTGGGCCCTGAGCTGCTGCGGGAACCTCTGAGCACTGGCTCTGTAAGCCCCGGACCCCCATACCGCTTTCCTGCGGGCCCTGCCCCGCCTGCCTGCCTCCAGGCCCCATCGCCCAGTGAGCCGTCCAGTTGAGCAGTCCTACCCCCTCCTTGCCATGCATGCTCAGGGGTCCTCATTGCTCCCAGATGAAAGCCCCAGTTGTTCCCAGAGGCTCTGTCTCCTTGGAGGATGTTCACCAGCTGCCTCTCAAAGGACTGCCTGAGACCAGACACTTCCGTGGCCTACGGCTTCCTCAAGGACTCTACAAGACACAGAAGTCCTTGCTCTTTCCAGTGAAAAGAAAGGGTAAGGAGGGTCATTTTGACACCATGTCGGAGCCATTCCTCACTGCCCCAGCTTCCTGTGTGACCAGGTGTTGGTGAAACGAGATTAATCCACCACTGACACGCATAGGAATCTGTGACGAGGCCCCCCGCCGTGCTGGGCTGAGTGGACGGCACGAGAGATGACCCACAGACCATTCATGCTTTGCCTCCACTGTCGTTCGAAGGGCATCTGTAAGAAGGAGACGCAGGGTTTTGGAGCTGCGGGATTTCTTCTTGCCTCTGTTCCCACTTCTTACCTTCAGAATAAATCTCTAAGTCCAGTATTAGCAAATTCTTCACAGATGTAGGCCACACAAAGCACCCTCATTGTCTGTCATAAATATAATATCTTTCAAAATCTCCAACGCAACCCACGGGCCTGTTTCTTCTCATAAATCTAGGCTGCCTGTCTCTGATCAAATTCTGCTTTTCCAGCAGTTTTACAGCTAAGTCCTCCCACATAATTTGTAATCGTTTCTTTACAAAGGACATTAAGCTAACCGTGATCCTGTGGTGAATTATGTAGCATTTACCACGCTCCTGTTTTTAGATTTCTTATCCCTTTCTAGTGGATTCTAAAAATATCAGTTAAGCCACCAACTAATTTCTAATCCTTGCTTCTATTAATATTGACCGTTCATCTCTTAGCCTTTGTCCTTGCTTGATTAAGCAATTCAAATCTTTTCCTGAAAATTTGATTGTTGACAATGTGACTGGCTCTGGCTGGAACACCAGGCAGGAAGGGATTCTGGCTCGTGGGGGTCCGGAGACCAGCTTAGCCACAGAAAGCCTTTCAGGTAACTCTGAGCATTCTTTCCCCCTCTCACTCTCTCATGAGGCAAGAAACCAACAGTATCTTAACATATAGATTAAATTTTAAATTCTCCATTGTCAGCACCCTGCACGGTGAGACAGGCCTCCAGATTTTAAGGTTGGCTTAAAAGGCCTCCCAACCGTGAGGCTGCCCGGGCGGACCACTTAACCTCGAACCGCGTCTGTCAACGCAGACGGCTTCTCTGAGGGGTGAGATTCGGCTGAGATCTGAAGAGGGTAGTGGGTGCTGGAGTCACCATCCAGAGCCCTGCAAAACGGAGGCGCTCATTCCCCTGGCTGCCTGTCTCTGCGAGGGATCTTCCCTCCACCAAAGGGGCCTCCGCACCCAGGGTGGCACTGAATCATTGAGAGCTGCAGGGACGATGCCCAGCCCCTAGGCCTCAATTTGGGACGATGGTGAAGGGACATCCCAGCTCCAGAGCCCCTGGGGTGCCCTCGGATGCCGCTGGACTGTGTTCCTTTTTTGAGACAGAGTCTCGCTCTGTCGCCCAGGCTGGGGTGCAGTGGCACAATCTAGGCTCACCGCAACCTCTGCCTCCCGGGTTCAAGCTATTCTCCTGCCTCAGCCTCCAGAGTGAGTAGCTGGGATTATAGGTGCGAGCCACCATGACCAGCTAATTTTTTTTTGTATTTTTTTTAAGATGGAGTCTCGCTCTGTAGCCCAGGCTGGAGTGCAGTGGCCAGATCTCAGCTCACTGCAAGCTCTGCCTCCCGGGTTTACGCCATTCTCCTGTCTCAGTCTCCTGAATAGCTGGGACTACAGGCGCCTGCCACCTCGCCCGGCTGGTTTTTTGTATTTTTTAGTAGAGACGGGGTTTCACCAGGTTAGCCAGGATGGTCTCGATCTCCTGACCTCGCGATCCGCCCGTCTCAGCCTCCCAAAGTGCTGGGATTACAGGCTTGAGCCACCGCACCTGGCCTTTTGTTTGTAGTTTTAGTAGAGACAGGGTTTCTCCATGTTGGCCAGGCTGATCTTGAACTCCTGACCTCAGGTGATCCGCCCACCTTGGCCTCCCAAAGTGCTGGGAATACAGGTATGAGCCACCACGCCCAGCCCACTGGATTGCATTTCAGCTTCACCCTCTGCCCCCCAGCTTCCTGCAGGGCCTTCCAGATGCTGTCCACGAATGCACTCCCCAGTAGACCCTTGCATGTGATGATCCATCTGAGTCCGTTTCCAGGGAACCCAACCTACAGCAGTCAGTGCCAGGAACGGTCCCACAAGTATACTCTGCAGGGGAGGCTTAGAGCCGGGCCCCCTGCCAGCCAGTATCAAGGCTGGCCACCAGCACCCGACACCAGTGGCTGTGAATTACAGTCTGATAACCCCTAGCAGGTGCAGTGAAACCATTTTTAAGGCTTTCAATAATATCTGACTTCAAGACTTAACATAAAGCTACAATAATCGAGACAGTGATATCGGTGAAAGGACACAAATAGATAATGGAACAGAAGGGAGAGCACAGAAACTGGCCACACGAATACTGTCCACAAATCCTTGACGAAGGAGCAAAGGAAACGTAATGAAGGAAGAACGGTCTTTTCAACAAATGGTGCTGGGACGAGTGAACATGCACATACAAAAGGGAAAAAAAAGAATCTAGGCCGGCCTCGGTGGCTCATGCCTGTGATCCCAGCAATGTGGGAGGCTGAGGCAGGAGGATCACTTGAGGTCAGGAGTTTGAGACCAGCCTGGGCAACACAGTGATATGTCATCTCTACAAAAAAACAAACAAAAGTTTTAAATGAGTCAGGCATGGTGGCGGGTACCTGTAGTCCCAGCTACTCGGGAGGCCGAGGCAGGAGGATCCCTTGAACCCAGGAGTTCAAGGTTGCAGTGAGCTGTGATCACGCCACTGCACTTCAACCTGGGCAACAGAGTGAGACCCTGTCTCACTAAAATAGATAAATAAGGGCCAGGCTTAGTGGTTCACGCCTGTAATCCCAGCACTTTGGGAGGCCGAGGCGGGTGGATCACTTGAGCTCAGGAGTCTGAGACCATCCTGGCCAACATGGTGAAACTCTGTTTCTACTAAAAATATAAAAAATTAGCCGGGCGTGGTGGCACATGCCTGTAATCCCAGCTACTTAGGAGGCTGAGACAGGAGAATCACTGGAACCCAGGAAGCGGAGGTTGCAGTGAACCGAGATTGCACCACTGCACTCCAGCCTGGGCGCCAGAGTGAGATTTCATCCCAAATAAAACAAAATAAAATAAAATAAAATAAAATATATATGTGTGTATATATATACATACACATATATATAGACACAGGCCTTACACCTTTCACAAAAATTAACTCAAAATGGATCATTACTTAAAATCACTTGATTATAAAATGCAAAGCTATACAACTTCTGGAAGATTACACAGGAGAAAATCAAAGTGACCCTGTGTTTGGCAATGAGTTTTTATCATCTTTATTATTATTATTAGTTTTTGAGATGGAGTCTTGCTACATTACCCAGGCTGTTCTCCAACTCCTGGACTCAAGCAATCCTCCCTCCTCAGCCTCCCCAGTGGCTGGGACGGCAGGCACACACCACAATGCCTGCATTGGCAATGAATTTGTAGATACCACACCAAAAACCTAATCTATAAAAGATTGATAAGTTGGACCTTATGAAGGGCATCATATGCCAGAAGACATACAGATGGCAAATAAGCATACGGAAAGATGGCCAACATCTTATGTCCTTAGGGAACTGCCAATGAAAACAACAATGTAGAAACCACCACACACCTGTTAGAATGACCAAAATCCAGACACTGACATCACCAAATGCTGGTGAGGATGTGGAGCAACAGGAACTCTCATCATGGCTGTGAGAATGCAAAATGGTCCAGCCACTTTGGAAGACACTTGGGTGGTTTCTTACAGAAATAAACATATTCTTGCCATCAGATCCAGCAATTGTACCTCTTAGAATTTACCCAAATGGGCCAGGTGCGGTGGCTTATGCCTGTAATCCCAGCACTTTGGGAGGCCGAGGTGGGCAGATCACGAGGTCAGGAGATCAAGACCATCCTGGCTAACACAGTGAAACCCTGTCTCTACTAAAAATACAAAAAATTAGTGGGGTGTGGTGGCGGGTGCCTGTAGTCCCAGCTACTCGGGAGGCTGAGGCAGGAGAATGGCGTGAACCCAGGAGGCAGAGCTTGCAGTGAGTTGAGATGGCGCCACTGCACTCCAGCCTGAGCGACATAGCAAGATTCCATCTCAAAAAGAAAAAGAATTTACCCAAATGAGTTGAAAACATATATTCACACAAAAACCTGCACATGAATATTTGTAGCAGTTCTATTCGTCATTGTTCAAATTTGGAAGCAATCAAGGTGACCTTCAAGAGGGAAATGTTGAATGGATAAGCAAAGTGTGGCACATCCGTCTGGTGAAATATTATCTGATGATAAAAAGAAATGAAGTTTGGTGTGGTGGCTCACACCTGTAACCCCAGCACTTCGTTAGACCAAGGCAGGCGGATCACATGAGGTTGGGAGTTCAAGACCAGTCTGGACAATATGGTGAAACCCTGTCTCTACTAAAAATACAAAAAATTAGCCAGGCGTGGTAGTGGGCACATGTAATCTCAGCTACTTGGAAGACTGAGGCAGGAGAATTGCTTGAACCCGGGAGGCAGAGGTTGCGGTGAGACGAGATCGCACCCAGGTCACACGACTGCACCATTGCAGCCTGGCCTCGATACAGTGAGACTCCATCTCAAAAAAAAAAAAAAAAAAGGTCAGGCGCAGTGGCTCACGCCTGTAATCCCAGCACTTTGGGAGGCCGAGGCAGGCGGATCACGAGGTCAGGAGATCAAGAACATCCTGGCTAACATGGTGAAACCTCGTCTCTACTAAAAATACAAAAAAAAGTAGCCAGGTGTGGTGGTGGGCACCTGTAGTCCCAGCTACTTGGGAGGCTGAGGCAGGAGAATGGCGTGAACCTGGGAGGCGGAGCTTGCAGTGAGCCGAGATCGCGCCACTGCACTCCAGCCTGGGTGACAGAGGGAGACTCCATCTCAAAAAAAAAAAAAGAAAAGAAATGATCTGGCTGGGTACAGTGGCTCACACCTGTAATTCCAGCACTTTGGGAGGCTGAGGCAGGAGGATCATTTGAGCCCAGGAGTTCAAGACCAGCCTGGGCAACATAACAAGACCCCATCTCTACAAAAACTGAAAAACAAAATTGGCTGGGCATGGTGGTGCGCACCTGTAATCCCAGCTACTCAGGAGGCAGAAGCAGGAGGGTTGTTTAAGGCCAGGAGTTCGAAGCTGCAGTGAGCTGTGATGATGCCACTGCATTCCAGCCTGGGCCACAGAGCAAGATCCTGTCTCTAAAAATAAAAAAATAAAAATAAAAATAAAAAAGAAGGCTGCAGAAGTGGGCAGCTAACAGGGAGATACCACATAAAGCTGGAAGGGGATGCCGGACACTTCAGGGACGGCTGGACGGGCGTCTATGCTGCCGTTAACGCTTAGGGAGGAGAGCCTGACGGTGCCCAGTAGGTCTTCCGGTCGCGACCAGCCGTCATTCCCGCAAACACCGCTGGAGGGCGCACGTGGTCACTGGAAACCCACATGGGTTCCTCCGTGTGATGAGCTGTGATGATGCCGCTGCACTCCAGCCTGGGCAACAGAGCAAGATCCTATATCTCTACCATAAAAAATTTAAAAAAAAAAAAAAAAGAAGGCTCCAAGAAGTGGGCAGCTACCAGGGAGACACCACATACAGCTGGAAAACACACACACAAAAAACAAAAAAGCCAGCCAACCACGTTGCACAGGAGGACCCAGGGGAATGCAACCTGGTATCAACAAGGAATGGGCTGACTGGGGGCACCGGTGTTATCCAGGGGCCCGGGAGTGTCTGTTCTCTGTAAACCAGAGCAGACGATACAAGACGTGGTTCTAGAAAGGGTTCCCTAGTAGCAATGAGAATCATGGGACCCCAGAATAATTGGGGTCAGGTGGCAGTGCTGACTCATCAGAAGCCAGGTGGGTGCCATCCTTGCGAGGGCAGCAGGCTGAGTGGTGAGGGGGAAGGGAGAGCCGCAGACGGCTATGAAGATGGTTCCTAAAACATGGTATTCCTAGGGGACAGACAGACAGGCAGCCAACAAGAGAATTACTTAAAGATGGAACCAAGAGAAGTCAACAATGGATACTAGAGGGCGGGGGGCCACCCCAAGGCAAAGTCTCGGTGCTTTGCTTGGGCTTCCAGACCTGAGCCAGCCTTTGACCTGTGACTCAGTGCCTGGAGGAAGACCTACCCCAAACCACAGCGCGTGCAAGCTGTCACGATGCGCCTGGGCCTTGCATGAGAGGACCCTACAGCCTCCCTCGAAGGGGATGCCAGACACTTCAGGGACGACTGCACGGCGGGTCTAGGCTGCCCTTAATGCTTAGGGAGGAAACTCTCATCCTGCCCAGTCCGTCTTCTGGTCCCGACCAGTCGTCATTCCTGCAAACACCACTGGAGGGCGCACGTGGTCACTTGAAAACTCCCACATGGGTTCCTCGGTGTCCAGGGAGCTGTCCTCGCGTACAAGGCCACGCAGAAGCCTCTGAAACTGCAGTCCCTGCTGCCCCCGCCCCCTTGCAAGATAGGAAATCCAAGCAATGATGTGTTCCTAGGAGACGGGCAGGGCTTTGAGCCAGCTGTAGAGATCCAGAGGTCCCCACGCCCGTTTAAATAATTATTCTGGCCCCTGCAAAAAAAACAAGACCAGTCATGAAATACTACCAAGGATGGTGCAGACCTCACCAAGTCAAAGCCCAAAACGGCTGCAGGCGTGGCGTCTTTCCCGGAGCAGACACACAGCCTCAGGGATGTGACGTTGGCCCCTGAGCGAGAAAGGGCCTTTTCCCATCCCTGTCAGGAAGATCGGAAGCAGTTCCTGTTCGCACGGAAGGACAGGAGCCTGCATTTACAATTTTGTACTGACCGGGCACGGTGGCTCACACCTGTAACCCCAGTGCTTCGGGAGGCCAAGGCGGGCGGATCGCTGGAACACAGGAGCTCAAGACCAGCCTGACCAACATGGTGAAACCCCGTCTCTACAAAAACAATCACAGGAATTAGCTGGGCACGCCTGCTGACCCTCATGGCACTAGGGGTATCTGGGGTGGGAAGAGACGTGTGTGGAATTCATGACAGCCCGACGGGGGAACACACTATGGACTCCCAGGGCTCTGGAGCAAGGCCTGGTGTCCCCTGCCCCGTGTCCCCTGCAGGAGGGAACCATCCGGCCCTGGCAGAGACGGAACAGGGGACCATCCGGCCAGGGGTCATGAAGCAACCGTGCGGAAAGAGCTTCCCTTCTGTGCTGGACCCCGTCAGATCCAACAAGTCACAAGCCAGGCAGCCCAGCCACAGGGCTCCGAGTGGAAGGGTCCATGGGACAGGCCCAAGCAGGCCCGAGTGCAGGGGGGATGCCACCCTCCCCTGCCACGCCAGTACCTTCTGCCCGTTCCCACCTGCGGCCACAGGAGGGGACCTTGGTGACCAGCAGGCAGAGGAAGACAGAGCCGCCCTTGGTTCACAAGTGGGTTGGCTCGGTACTGAGCGCCCACTGAAGGTGGACGGTTGCCACATTACAGGCCCACTCAGAGGTGACCCTGAAAGACACTGTGGACAGAAATCTCCAGGCCAGAGCCTCAGGCCGCGCACCTGGCCGTCCACTCCTCGGCATGGGAAGAACAGTGGCCCACGGTAAGAACACACACAGCCCACGGGCAGTGGCGGATGGCGTGGCTGTTTTGTCAGGGGCCTGGAAGTAAGGTAGGAGAGGGGACTTCACTCCGGAGGCGGGGCTTGGACATCAGACCTAATTGAGGACTAGCTGAAACAGACGCGGTGGCTCATGCCTGTAATCTCAGCACTTCGGGAGGCTGAGGCAGGTGGGTCACCTGAGGTCAGGAGTTCCAGACCAGCCTGGCCAACATGGTGAGACTCCGTCTCTACTAAAAGTACAAAAATTAGCCAGGTGTGGTGGCGTGTGTCTGTGGTCCCAGCTACTCAGGAGGCTGAGGCAGGAGAATCACTTGAAGCTGGGAGGCAGAGGTTACAGTGAGCCACGATCCTGCTGCTGCACTCCAGCCTAGGTGACAGAGCAAGACTCTGTGTCAAAAAAATAAAAATTAAAATTAAAATTAAAATTAAAAATAAATCAGGGTGTGGAGTGCGGGTGCTCTCAACAAGAGTGCCTCACTCTATTCACTGCGTCTCCTGGCTGACGCATGTCCAATCCAGCTAAAATCAGAGCTTCCTAATGATAGCAGCCTGGTCTCCCCGTGCGCCCCTTACTTACAACACCCTGGGGAGCTAAGTAACTGCCAATTATTATTGCGGGGAAGGAGGTAAGAAACCTTAACTGTGTTTTATACCTTTACCCTGAAGGAGACTGTCAGCGAAAATGGGAAGGGATGGGGTCCTGCGTGCGGGGACTCAATTTTAATGCTCGTGTGGATGTGGCGCGTCGGGCCCATCTCCCCGCCGGGTTCCTGGTCCTGGATGGACGGGGCTGGGAAACCTCAGCGCTGCTTATCGAGCTCTGCTGCAGAGGCCGTAGCCGCATAATTACTCATTTGCCTTGTTTGTACCGGTCTTCACAGTGCACTGTTCCCCTGGGTCCAGGGTCTGTTCACGTTTGCGAGTCTGTGTCACCGGGTTCTTTATGTGCCCACTTAGCCACCCTGGCACCTGCCATCCTATTTCCTGCTTAGACCTAACAGGAATGAATTTCCATCACGGGTGTTTCTAATGTGGTCTGAACAAGCTTCTGGCAGGCGCCGGGACGCGCAGAGCGGATGGCTACTGATGAGAGAGGCGGGGGGTAAGCAGGAGGCACACTGAGGCCTACGTGTCCTTAAAGAAGAGACAGGGTTTGCCAGGCGTGGTGGTTCACGCCTGTAATCCCAGCACTTTGGGAGGGATCACCTGAGGTCAGGAGTTCAAGACCAGCCTGGCCAACATGGCAAAACCCCGTCCCTTATTAAAAATACAAAAATTAGCTGGGCATGGTGGCGGGCATCTGTAATCCCAGCTACTCGGGAAGCTGAGGCAGGAGAATCGCTTGAACCTGGGAGGCAGAGGTTGCAGTGAGCCAAGATCACGCCACTGCACTCCAGCCTGGGCAACAAAAGTGAGACTCCGTCTCAAAAAAAAAAACAAAAAAAGAGAAGAGACAGGGTTGAGCCCCGTATGTCAGAGCCAAGGACAGAGGAGAGGGTGACCTCAAGGCTGCCATGCAGTGGGCAACAGTGTGCTTCGACTGTACGAATCCGGGGGACGGAATCTTCCACCCCCAGCGACCTGGACCACGCCATCTGAAGCCCGGCAGACTTGGGCCCCGGCAGCCTAGCAGAGGCCAGCCGTCTCCTGCTGATGACGGCAGCCACAGAGCACACCCCACCCACCCTCAGATGCCGAATGGCCTGCGGCCGCAGCTCTGTCAGATTTCATGTCCGCAGTCCTCTGTCGCGTCTCGCCCATGACTCAATGTTCAAAAGCTTTCAGCCAGCCCGGTTCTGCCCTCTCTGGGATAATATAACAATCAGAAAAAAGGAGCTTGGCCTGCACAGGAGGCCCCAGGAGGAGCCGGGTTCAGGCCACGTAGCTTCCAGCACCTGGGTCCACTTGCCCATCAAAGAAGAGGTACAAAAATGGGAGAGTCTGTGGTTTCCTTATCAGCTTAGACCAAAGCCATGACAGGGGAGAACCCCAAACTCCTCATTAAATCCATTCAGTTTTGGGGGTGGGGGAAGAGTAAACTCCTTCACTGCTAGCACCAGGCAGTGAGTTCTGATTCCCACGCAGGCCAGCCTGGTGCTAGCAGTGGGTGAGGGCAGCTCCTGCCCTGGTCTCCTGCCAGCTGCTCAGATAGACCCGGAATGTCAGGGACCTGGCACCAGCCACCCAGGCCAGCACTGTCCTACACCCTAACACAGGATCCCGCCACCAACCTGCCCGAACTCCAGCCAAGAGGGACCAGAAAGAATGGAAAGGCCGTGGGTACCTGGGCTTTGTCTACCTGGCCCGGAGATGACCACCTGAGTGAGTGGGAGGGGCTGGATGAGGAGCAAGGTCCCTCCCGGGGGGCGGGGAACAACAACCACCTGAGCGAGTGGCCAGGGCCTGGACGGAGAGGGGGGCCCTCCTGGGGGTGATGACTACCTGAGTGGGTAGGGGCTGGACAGGAGCGCAGCGGGACCTCCTGGTAAAGTCCATTGTGCTTTGCTTTCCGCCTGGCCCAGCGGAAGAGTTTGGTAATCGATGGCTACGATGGTGGCTGTTTTTAAGAGTTTGTGTTGCTGGCAAAAAAAGGACACAGGGTCCCTTTGCAAAGAATAGTTCAGGGAGCTTCAGGGATGTAGGGACATAGTGTGTCCAGAGTTGGTTCGTGCTGGTGGGTTCGTGGTCTCCCTTCAATAATGGAGCCACGGCCCTTGGCCCTTCGCAGAGAGTGTTACAGGTCTTAAAGATAGCACGGACCCAAACAGTGAGTGGTACCAAGGTTTATTGTGAAGAGGGAAAGAACAAACCTTCCACAACATAGAAGACCTGAGTAGGTTGTGGCTGCATGCTGGAGGTGGGTGAGGTGGGGGTGCATCCGCGGAGGCCAGCTTTTATTCCCTTATCGGCCCCTCCATGTTCCGTTTCTGTCCTATCAGAGCGCTCTTTTTTCTTTTCTTTTCTTTTTTTTTTTTTTTTTTTGAGGCGGAGTGTAGCTCTGTTGCCCAGGCTGGAGTGCAGTGGCGGGATCTCAGCTCACTGCAAGCTCCGCCTCCTGGGTTCACGCCATTCTCCTGCCTCAGCCTCCCGAGTAGCTGGGACTACAGGCGCCCGCCACCTCGCCGGGCTAGTTTTTTGTATTTTTTAGTAGAGACGGGGTTTCACCGTGTTAACCAGGATGGTCTCGATCTCTTGACCTTGTGATCCGCCCGTCTCGGCCTCCCAAAGTGCTGGGATTACAGGCTTGAGCTACCGCGCCCGGCCCAGAGTGCCCTTTTTTCAATCCTCCCCGCGATTGACTACTTTTAGAATCCTGCTGATTGGTGTATTTTACAGAGTGCTGATTGGTGCATTTTACATAGCACTGATTGGTGCATTTTTACAGAGTGGTGATTGGTGCTTTTTACAGAGTGCTGATTGGTGCTTTTTACAGAGTGCTGATTGGTGCATTTTACCATCCTCTTGCTAGCTACAGAGCACTGATTGGTGCATTTTTACAGAGCGCTGATTGGTGCGTTTTACAATCCCCTTGCTAGACAGAAAAGTTCTCCAAGTTCCCACTTGACCCAGGAAGTCCAGCTGGTTTCACCTCTGCCTGGGAGGCTGGCACCTGCCACCTGCTGTCTCCCTCCCAAGGACACAGCCTACCCTTCCCTCCAGGTGGAGTTCCCTAGACCTAATCACAGCACCCTAGAAGGGCCAACCCCACAGGGCTCAGATTGGCGTGGGGCGTGACTGGTCCAGAAAGAACAAAGCCTGCATACATCATGTCCCAGGAGACGAACGGAGTCCCTCTGGGGAAACTCGAGGATGCTTCGTTTGGATTTCAGACTCACAAAGACCATCAAGCGTTTTCCGGTTCCTCAAAGATCCCAGGGGTCAGCCACTCATTGGTGCTGACTTCCAGCCTGAGCTGAGCTCTCCCTCTGCTC
Organism: Chlorocebus sabaeus; assembly: GCF_047675955.1. Lineage (NCBI taxonomy): Eukaryota > Metazoa > Chordata > Mammalia > Primates > Cercopithecidae > Chlorocebus > Chlorocebus sabaeus. Next base: position 20,557,577 of record NC_132931.1, read on the forward strand.
CTAAAATCCTTCCTCACCCTGCACAGAGGTCAGAGCTCGTGTTTCCCAGAGACCCTCTGGTCCCCTTTCCAGCCACGAGCAGGGTCCCCGCAGGTCCAGCTGGCCGCATGCTTGCCCCCACACCCTCTGAGCGCCTCTGGTACTGTCTCCATCACTCACCCTGTCCATGCTGGCGCTGCTTTGGGCTGAGCTGTCTTTAAAATATATATATATCGGCTGGGCACAGTGGCTCACGCCTGTAATCCCAGCACTTTGGGAGGCTGAGGCGGGCAGATCACATCGTCAGGAGTTCGAGACCAGCCTGGCCAATGTGGTGAAACCCTGTCTCTACTAAAAATACAAAAATTAGCCGGGCATGGTGGCGTGCACCCGTAGTCCCAGCTACTCCGGAGGCTGAGGCAGGAGAATCGCTTGAACCTGGGGGGAGGAGGTTGCAGTCAGCCGAGATCCTGCCACTGCACTCCAGCCTGGCAAAAGAGGGAGACTGTCTAAAAAAAAAAAAAAAAAAAAAAAGAATATACACACACACACACACACACATTTGCATTTTCCGGGCAGCTTACAAGCTAAAATCATGCTTTCCTCAACTGCACCCCGCAAAGGATCTCGTGTGAACTCGGTCTTCAACACTCCCTACAGCCCGGCTGGGATGGCTCCGACGTCTCCCAGGGTTAAAGCAAGCAAGGAACAGCCTCAGGGCCACAGTCCACGCCACCAGCAGGTGTGGCAGCCCGACGGGAAATTAACTTCCTGTGTATTTCAAATTAATGTTTGTGGAAGAAAGAAACAATGTTGCAGTCCTAGCCAATGCGCACCCATTAAAATAAGGAACAAACCCAGCGGCCAAGCGGCGACCGGGCTGGCTCCACAAAGACCCGCTGCCGCCGCCAGGGGGCGCTGCCAGGGTGCAGGGCGCAGATTGGAGGGCGAGTAAGGGGGCGTGGCCGGGAGGGAACATGGCGGCACGGAGGAGTTGTGGGGTGCTCATTACTTATTCAGAACCCCTCAGGAAAGAGAACTAAGTCGAAACAACCCGTCGACTTAACGTCGTTGGTATTCCGTGCAGGACTAGGCTCTCCGCCCCGCGTTCCCGGGAACAGACGCTTGGGGATCCCGAGGTCGCAGGGGCTCAGATCAGAGTAGCATTGCAAAATCAGGGATGACTTAAAAACTTTTTCTTTTTGTAGAGACAGGGTCTGTCTGTGTTGCCCAGGCCGTTCTTGAACTCCTGGCCTCAAGGGATCCACGCGGCTCGGCCTCCCAAAGGATTATAGGCATGAGGCATGGCGCCTGGCCCAAGGATGGCATTTCTGTTGCAGAAATACCATGAGTGACGTGGCGTGAGTGTGGTCACTGTTAACGTGGGAGGAAAACAAGGAGAGGAGGTGTCTCTGCAGCCGAGGAAGAGGAAGAGGGAGGAGGACAACTTGCCATAGCTGGTGAGAGCCAGGCTGAAGTGTCTGTTGGACTTAGCAGGTGGGAGGCCGGTACACCCTCAGGACGTCCTGGAGGTGGAGGCAGAAGTCGGGGGAAAATGGGCTGAAGGACGGCCAGATAGAGGCAGGAGAAGCTCGCATGCCTCAAGATGATGAATGTGTTCACCCATCCAGCCTGGCAGCCAGGTGACTTTGTCACCCCACTGCCCGCTCCCCACCACACCCTCTCTTCTGCTTGGACACAGTGGATTGGACACAGTGGATTCTACCTTTGTATTTATAATTCACAGCCTCAGCAAATATTTGAAGACGTGCGCAGCCCTGTTAGGCCTCAAGAAAAGATAAGAAAAGATGAAGCTGGGTCCTGTTTCTTCCCCGGAGCTTACTGTCTTGTTCCCAGAGAGAAAAAAGGGCCGGAAAGGGCCGGGCACGGTGGCTCACGCCTGTAATCCCAGCACTTTGGGAGTCCGAGGCGGGCGGATCACGAGGTCAGGAGATCTAGACCATCTTGGCTAACACAGTGAAACTCCGTCTCTACTAAAAATACAAAAATTAGCCCGGTGTGGTGGCAGCACCAGTAGTCCCAGCTATTAGGGAGGCTGAGGCAGGAGAATCGCTTGAACCTGGGAGGCAGAGGTTGCAGTGAGTCGAGATCTCACCACTGTACTCCAGCCTGGGCGACAGAGCAAGACTCTGTCTCAACAAACAAAAACAACAACAACAAAAAACTGAATGGGGTCTGAGGATCAGACTTTAGCATTGTTTCTTTTCTCTAGACAGAGCCTCGCTCTGTTGCCCAGGCTGGAGTGCAGTGGCACAATCTCGGCTCACTGCAACTTCCACCTCCCAGGTTCAAGCGATTCTTCTGCCTCAACATCCTGAGCAGCTGGGATTACAGGCACCCTCCCTCCCGCACCTGGCTAATTTTTTTGTTTTGAGATGGAGTCTTACCGTCGCCCAGGCTGGAGTGCAGTGGGGCGATCTCAACTCACTGCAACCTCCACCCCCGAGATTTCCTGCCTCAGCCTCCCGAGTAGCTGGGATTACACGTGTGCACCACCACACCCGGCTAATGTCTGTATTTTTACTAGAGACGGAGTTTCACCATATTGGTCAGGCTGGTCTCAAACTCCTAACCTCAGGTGATCCACCCGCCTTGGCCTCCCCAAGTGTGGGGATTATATGCGTGAACCTCCGCGCCTGGCCCCATGTAGTTTCTTGATTGCAAGAAGGCTGCCATGTGCCTGAGGGAGAAAAAGACGTGTCGATAAACGTCAGTCAGGCATGAGTGACAGAGGTACTGGCCATGAATTCCATGTTAATGCATCAACTAGATGTTATTAAATAAGGAACCTTGAGAGAGACACACGTACAAGGTTGACAATGAACAGCTTAACAAAAACTGCTGTGGCCGGCAGCTCGGAGGAACCTGACTTTCTATGTCCCCGGGAGCCAGGGCCTAGGGGTGGTACTCACCAACACTCACGATAATTACATGATTCCATATTTGCTGCGACTTTGCAGAACCGTCACTGAGCAACGCAAGGTGAAACATAAGCAGGGCCAGTCACGTTTGTTTTTTTTCACAAGGTCAGAGTTTTATTGATAATCAGAAAAGCTATAACTACACAGGGTTCCCAAGGTGGCAATTCCCCTCAGCACAACCCATTCACTCAGTAGCCATAGCCCAGGCATTCAGGCTCAGACCACTCCACAGGTCAGTCAACACCGAAAACCACAGATAGTAAACTTAATACATAAATGTTAACAGATTATGGATTAACATGTCCATATCAAAGCAGCACTTACATCAAGAGAAAAGAGGGGGTAGGCCGGGCACAGTGCCTCACGCCTGTAATCCCAGCACTATGGGAGGTCAAGGCGGGTGGATCACCTGACCACCTGCCTGGCTAACATGGTGAAACCCCATCTCTTCCTAAAATACAAAAAATTGAGGTGGGCGTGGTGGTGTGTACCTGTAATCCTCCTTGGGAGGCTGAGGCAGGAGAATCACTTGAACCTGCAAGGCGGAGGTTGCAGTGAGCCGAGACTGAGTCATTGCACTCCAGCCTGGGCAACAAGAATGAAACTCCGTCTCAAAAAAAAAAAAAGAAAAGAAAAAAAGAAGAAAAAGTGTGGGTAAAACAGGGTTAATGAACCAGTCCAAGAAGGAGGTCCTGCACTGATCCAGACATCTTGAAAGGTGGGTGTCTGGGCCTGGGCAGAGCCTTCAAGGGGAGATGTTGTGGGATTGGGAGGGACAGCAGATGGAGCCAGTCACTACTGCTGTGCAGCTGGTGAGGTCCTGCTCTTTTCACAGCCCTTGAGTCCTCTGGTGAAAACCAAGAGTAAAGACTATACAGTAAGCTGGGCACAGTGGCTCACATTCTCTAATCCCACTGCTTTGGGAGGCCGAGGCAGAGGGATCACCTGAGGTCAGGAGTTCAACACCAGTCTGGGCAACATAGCAAAACCCTGTTATCTACAAAAAATACAAAAATTAGTCAGGCATGATGGTGCACACCTGTAGCTCCCGCTACTCAGGAGCCTGAGGAAGAAGGACGGCTTGAGCCTGGGAGGTGGAAGCTGCAGTGAGCCGTGATCATCCCAGTGCCCTTCAGCCTGAGCCACAGAGGAAGACTGTTGGGCCTCTGAGCCCAAGCCAAGCCATCGCATCCCCTGTGACTTGCACTATACGCCCAGATGGCCTGAAGTAACTGAAGAATCACAGAAGAGATGAAAATGCCCTGCCCCGCCTTGACTAATGACATTCTACCACAAAAGAAGTGAAAATGGCCGGTCCTGGCCTTAAATGATGACATTACCTTGTGAAAGTCCTTTTCCTGGCTCATCCTGGCTCAAAAAGCTCCCCCACTGAGCACCTTGTGACTCCTACTCCTGCCCACCAGAGAACAACCCCCACTAAAGGAACTATAATTTTCCTTTCCTTACCCAAATCCTATAAAATGGTCCCACCCTTATCTCCCTTCGCTGACTCTTTTCGGATTCAGCCCACCTGCACCCAGGTGATTAAAAAGCTTTATTGCGGCCGGGCACGGTGGCTCACGCCTGTAATCCCAGCACTTTGGGAGGCCGAGGCGGGCGGATCACAAGGTCAGGAGATTGAGACCATCCTGGCTAACACGGTGAAACCCTGTCTCTACTAAAAATACAAAACAATTAGCTGGGCGTGGTGGCGGGCGCCTGTAGTCCCAGCTACTCGGGAGCCTGAGGCGGGAGAATGGCGTGGACCTAGGAGGTGGAGCTTGCAGTGAGCCGAGATCGCGCCACTGCACTCCAGCCTGGGCAACAGAGCGAGACTGCCTCAAAAAAAAAAAAAGCTTTGTGGCTCACACAAAGCCTGTTTGGTGGTCTCTTCACACGGACGTGCATGACAAAGACCCTGTCTAAAAAAAAGCAAGCTGGGCGCAGTAGCTCATGCCTGTAATCCCAGTACTTTGGGAGGCTGAGGCGGGCAGATCACCTGAGACCAGGAGTTCGAGACCAGCCTGACTAACATGGAGAAACCCTGCCTCTACTACAAATACAAAATTAGCCGGGCGTGGTGGTGCAGGCCTATAATCCTAGCTACTTGGGAGGCTGAGGCAGGAGAATCACTTGAACCCGGGAGGTGGAGGTTGCAGTGAGCTGAGATCACACCACTGCACTCCAGCCTGGGCAACAAGAGCGAAACTCCGTCTCAAAACAAATAAAGGAAAAACAAAACAACAAAAAAGAGTGTGCCTGGTTGTGTCTGGCCTTACCTGAATGGGCGTAGTCTCTACTGATTAGGCGACCATCTGATCCCGTTAGCATGATGCTTTTTGGGTTTGAGGGAGGGTCTGCTCTGCTGCCCATGTTCTAGCGCAGGGCGTGTTCACAGCTGACTAATGCCTCCACCTCCCAAGGGGTGCAAGCCACCACGCCGGGTTAATTTATTTTTGTAGAGACAGGGTTTCGCCATGTTCACCGGGCTAGTCTTGAACTCCTATCAGGCCTCTGAGCCCAAGCTAAGCCATCATATCCCCAGTGACCTGCATGTATACATCCAGATGGCCTGAAGCAACTGAAGATCCACAAAAGAAGTGAAAATAGGTTTAACTGAGGACATTCAACCGACGACATTCCACCACTGTAATTTGTTGCTGCCCCACCCTAACTGATCAACGCACTTTGTAATCTCCCCCACCCTTAAGGTTCTTTGTAATTCTCCCCACCCTTGAGAATGTACTTTGTGAGACCCACCCACTGCCCGCAAAACATTGCTCCTAACTCCACTGCCTATCCCAAAGCCTATAACAACTAATGATAATCCCATCACTCTTTGCTGACTCTCCTTTAGGACTCAGCCCGCCTGCCCCTAGGTGAAATAAACAGCCTGGTTGCTCACACAAAGGCTGTTTGGTGGTATCTTCACACGGTCATGAGAGACACTGACCTCAGGCCTTCCTCCCACCTCGGCCTCCCAAAGTGCCCGGAATTACAGGCGTGAGCCACCGTGCTCGGTCGGCTAATTTTTTATTTCTGCAGAGATGGGATCTCGCTATATTGCCCAGGCTGGTCTCCATGTTCTGGGCCCACGCCCTCCTCCTGCCCAGCCAGGACAGGGTCTTCCCCAGGCGGAGCCCCTTACGGGCAGGGCGTTCTGTGCAGACACCGCAGTCCTATGCAGAGTCAACCCCACGCGGCCACATAACCGTCCAGGGGGCCGGGGGCAGCGCGGTGAAATGGGAAAGGGTTACACTGGGGGATCAGGTGCTGGGGACACTGACATTTTCGCTATTATTCTTGAAGCTTTTCCCTAAGTTTGAAATGACCTAAAAACACGTTGTTTTGAGATGGAGGCCTCCTGGCACCCGCAGGAGGCGCGGCCGTCGGCGGGTGGGCCGGGCGGGAGGCGCCGGATGGGTCGCTAGCCCTCCTCCCTCAGGCCAGCCTAGCGCTCCTGCCCCACAGGACCCTGGCCGCAGCCCTGAGAGCTTCCCCGCGCCTCGCCCGCCCGACTGAGCCTGCGCGGAGCCGCCTCACTGTGACTCAGCAAGCGCGCCGCCTGCGAGAAGCGACCAGACGCTTCGAGAAGGGAAGCGGAAGGGCGAGGAGTGGGCGGGCCTGCGCGGCGCGGCGGGGTGGGATTGGCCGGATGGCTGGTGACGTCTTCGAGGCGCGCCGAGGCTACTGGGCCGCGGCCTGGCGGGATTGGCCGGTCTCCGGGAGACGCCGTCGGGGCGCGCCCGGAAACCCGAAGGCCGAGACGTCTCTCAGGTCCGGGGGCTGCAGATAAATGGCCGCAGGCCGCTGGCGGCGCGATGTCGCGTTTTGCTGTGGTCGTAAGTGTGCGTCCGACAGCGTCTCGGTCCCAGTGTCGAGGTTCTTTCTGCTTCGGTACCCGGAGCCGACTACGAAGGAGGACACCTGCGTTTCTGTCTCCTCCATCTGTTACTCACCGCAGGTGCCTGGGTCCCGCACGAGAGCCAGGTACGGGGCCGGGATTACGCTGTCCCCCGGGGCCAGAGTCTGCTAGGGGTCAGGCCTGCCAGGGAGGTCAGGCTGCTCGGGGGTTCGGCCTGTCTGCTGAGAGTCTGGCTGTTTGCTGGGGCCCGGGCTTACTGGGGGTCTGGCTGTCTGTTGGGGGCCGGGCCTGCCGGGGGTCTGGCGGCTGGGAGTCCGGCTGTCTGCTGGGGGCCGGGCCTGCCATCGGGGCCGTAGTACCGAGTCGGACGGGATCGTTGTTAACTCGCCAGCCGAGCGACAGCCACGTAGATGTGTCTGTTTTCTTGCTACAGGCCCGGCCCGCCAGGGTAGGGTGTTGGCTTCCTTGGACGGCTGTTGTGCGTCCAGAACAAAATCATCTGGGGATTCACATCAAACTCTTGTGAATTCCTTGAACAAAACAGTTTCGGAACGCTTGCTGTGTGTCGGGCACGGGGAGCTAATAGTAAAGCGACTGATCCGTAGTTGGAAACTGTGGGCGAATATGGGCAGGGAAAGAACTAAGGGGCACCTTGAGTAGCGGGTGTGTAACTTAGAGGGAACTGGGGAGGCTTGGAGTGGCTTTAAACCGAGACGGGAGGGGATGAGTAGACGTTTGCTGTGGGCAAGAGTGTTCCAGTCACAGGGGACAGCCTAGGAGGCCTCCAGGATGGTGGAGAGAGCTGATGGGAAGGTCAGGAAAAGGCCCCGGGAGGGCTAGTGGGTACTGGATGACGGGAACCTCGTGAGCCCCAGGAAAAGGCCCCAGGAGGGCTGCTGGGTACTAGATCATGGAGGGGACCTCGTGAACCTCTTAATTCTCTCTCGAGTGCAGCAGTTTCACCAGCTGTCTGCCTGTTTTCCATGGTGACTTAACAGCTTGCGCTTCTCCCTGATCAACTCCAGGTTGATGTCATCGAGGAATAAGTTCACAGACTCAGTGCCTAGGGGAGTTGAACAGAGAGGCGAGGGACAGAGTTAAATCTCCTCTGGATAATGGAGTCAGCTAACGTGATTTAGCACCTAAGTAACAGAGTTTTGTTTATGTCAACAAGTATATTCCATGGATAAAATTGTGACTTAAAATTTACCAGAATCGTAATAATCACTGGCAGCTGTGTGAATTGGCTCTCGCCCCCTCATTGTGAGTTGAAATAGAAACCCGAGTTCAAGGAGTGCTTCATAGACTAGGAATTAAAAGGGCTAGAAAGGAGTCCGTGTCTCTTAATGGGATTGATTACGAATGGCCGACACCTGGTATTTGTACTGAAACTCCATTGAACGCTCCCCACGCAGCGCGTTTGTTGACTTTCATTAGCTATAAATTGTAAATCCTGGTGACTGAAGGGCAGTCCAACTTTCCTCCTAACTATTCTGATTCTTGTAGGTGATAAAACTTAACTCTGCCCTCAGCGTTTTGAGTACTATTCTCATAATGGAGTTTCCTGATTTGGGGAAGCATTGTTCAGAAAAAACTTGCAAGCAGCTAGGTAAGTACTTTTAAGAGACTTAATGGAAAATGGTATTTTGTTGGGGGCAAGCTGACTGTTATGTTAATTAGCTGATAATTGTGTCTTGGGCTTCCTGGCTTTTCAGTATTGGGAACTGCGCTGCTGCAGGTTCTGTTGGACACTTAGCATCCACCACAGGCGGGGTGCAGGGGAGCGGGCTGGCAGGGCTGAGTGGATCCAGTGTGCTGCTTGAGTACTTGCAATGCCTCATGCAATGGGGTCTCTCTCTAGAAGACAGCCTGGCCCCGGGATTGTTTTCGCATGTGTGGGCCTTGAGGACCTATCCATCTTATAAGCCGGAAGCACTCAGTGTAGGTAAACACTTTGATAGTCCCATCTAGAATTATTTTGTTCCAGTCTTTAAAACACTTCCCTGTTTTTTGTGTTTTAGATTTTCTTCCAGTAAAATGTGATGCGTGTAAACAAGATTTCTGTAAAGACCATTTTACATATGCTGCACATAAGTGTCCGTTTGCATTCCAGAAGGTAATTCATTCTTGATTCAAAAGAGTCTCATCTTCACTGTCTGAAGCTACACTGTCTTGCTGGTATGGTAGGACTAGCCACGCGTGGCTAACTCAGTGAAACTTAAATTTTAAAATCCGGTTTCTCAATCCCACTAGCCTTGTTTCACGTGCCCGCTGTTAGGCAGTACAGATGAACGTTTCTGCCCTCACAGGACTTTCTGTTGGATGACTCTCAGGCAACTGAGATCCTGTTGTCAGGGACTCATGGAGTCACTTAGTTGTAACCTTGTGTTCCAGGCTTACTTAAGATGTTCAAGGGCCGGGCGCGGTGGCTCAAGCCTGTAATCCCAGCACTTTGGGAGGCCGAGACGGGTGGATCACGAGGTCAGGAGATCGAGACTATCCTGGCTAACACGGTGAAACCCCGCCTCTACTAAAAAATACAAAAAACTAGCCGGGCATGGTGGCGGGCGCCTGTAGTCCCAGCTACTCAGGAGGCTGAGGCAGGAGAATGGCGTGAACCCAGAAGGCGGAGCTTGCAGTGAGCTGAGATCCAACCACTGCACTCCAGCCTGGGCGACAGAGCGAGACTGCATCTCAAAAAAAAAAAAGATGTTCAAATACATGGTTCCTTTGATCCGTTACACCATAGCTGTGTCTTCACGGGATGCAAGAGAGGTTTTAATATTTGACTTGGAAGCCAATCAGGAAGGCAGTAAATATGCTTATTTATTTGAATAACTGCAGCCCTGACGTCGTACTTTGGTGACTGCCAGAGTACACAGTAGAAACTGAAAGAGGACTCTAAGGACATGAGCTTGCCCCCGAGTCCAGAGGTTTGAGACTTCTGTTGTTGACTTTTCAGATGGTTCCCAGCCCATGTTCGCTTTGTCTCTGGTTAGGTCACAGTTCGTTTTGGTGAACTCTGCCGCTTGACCCTGGTGGCGGTGGTAATGTGGGTGGCCCAGCATTCTGTGCTCTGACCAGTGTTGGCCAGGGTCTGACCCTCCAGCCATTTTTAGGTCATCACCGAGGGTGGGGAGAGTGACTCACATTCCCTGCGTTTACTAGGCACGGATGACTAAGCCAGACTGCCCAGCGTGTCTTCCCACTGCGCCTTCCTGCCCCGGCATGGGAGAGGTCTGGCTGGAGACCGTTTACTAATACTTTATTTCTCCATTTGACCAAATGAGGGAGCACCACCACCTGTGACTCTCCCAGCTCGGGCTGCAGATGGCGTGCCCATAATTTTGTGATCACCTGTCACCCGTTTGATGTCGGTTGCCACCTCAGTTTTCTCATTGGCCTTTCCATCAACTCCTGTCCTGGCTCAGGTTTTTAGCCTTGCTGGGCCTTCAGCTGCTGGGCAGTCCACCCCTCAGAGCCCCTGCAACCTTTGCCTGCAGCCAGTGATGGTTGTTAGTGCCTGGGAGCTCGCCCTGGTTACACGTGGCCTCATCTGGGCACTAACAACTTTCCAGGTACATAGAAGCCGCCGGGAAACCGCAGAGGGGATCAGGCCGTTGGTGATTGAGGGGAGCTGGAGGGTCTTTGTGGTCCGTGTTTCCCTCCATCTCCTCCCTGTGGAGGCGTCTGGGCAGGCTCTGCTCTCACCTGGGCGGTGCCAGCCTGAGATGGCCCCAGTTGGTTTCTGCAGTCGGCTGAAGTCCATTCGTTGAAATTTCACTAGACTCCTTAGGGCAGCTGATGCCCACATTCTAGAGACAGCTGCCGCTAATCCGTGACCCAACGATGCTTTGTGTCAGAGGGCTCGGGAGACCGGTTTTTGTGCTCTGTGTTTGTGTGTGCCGCGCAGGAGTACCCGTTTAAAACTTTCGTGAGTGTAGGTTGTATGAGTCTCAGATGCCATCTTACCTTTGTTATTTTTAGGATGTTCAGGTTCCGGTATGCCCACTCTGTAATACCCCCATCCCAGTGAAAAAGGGCCAGATACCAGACGTGGTGGTTAGCAATCACATTGACAGACACTGTGACTCTCATCCTGGGAAGAAGAAAGAGAAGGTAAGGACAGAACCCACCTCAGTTCCTTCATCCGAGAAGCCTGGTTTTTCCTTGGGAAGAGTCAGTTTTCTACCTGAAAATTAGTCTCAATGGTTGATATACAAAGTAGAAAAGTTGAGACCTAAGGCTGCATTGTCCCTGTGCTAAACTGCGAGCGGCCTGAGTTTTGAGTTTTATAAATGTTCTTTAATATGAGGGATCCCAGGTCAGGTTCATCGTTCTTGACTGGAATTTACTAGTTTACCTCCTGAGACGGAGAATTCACATGGCTTTCTAGATCCATTCTGTTCATGTGCATTTCGTTTCTTTTTTTTGTTTTTTCTTTCTTTCTTTTTTTTTTTTTGAGACGGAGTCTCGCTCTGTCGCCCAGGCTGGAGGGCAGTGGCCGGATCTCGGCTCACTGCAAGCTCCGCCTCCCGGGTTCACGCCATTCTCCTGCCTCAGCCTCCCGAGTAGCTGGGACTACAGGCGCCCGCCACCTCGCCCGGCTAGTTTTATGTATTTTTTAGTAGAGACAGGGTTTCACCGTGTTAGCCAGGATGGTCTTGATCTCCCGACCTCGTGATCCGCCTGTCTCGGCCTCCCAAAGTGCTGGGATTACAGGCTTGAGCCACCGCGCCCGGCCTGTTTTTTCTTTTTTTGAGACAGAGTCTCGCTCTGTCACCCAGGCTGGAGTGCAGTGGTGCCGTCTTGGCTCACCGCAACCTCCGCCTCCTGGGTTCAAGCGATTCTCATGCCTCAGCCTCCCGAGTAGCTGGGACTACAGGTGTATGCCACCACATCCAGCTAATTTTTGTATTTTCAGCAGAGACAGGGTTTCACTGTGTTGGCCAGGCTGGTCCTGGAACTCCTGACCTCATGGTCTGCCTGCCTCAGCCTCCCAAAGTGCTGAGATTATAGGCGTGAGCCACCACACCCAGCTCAAGGAGCTTCTCTAGGGAGCTGGCTACTGTCAGGCTTAATCTGTTCCTAGTCACGGGTCCTGGTTGGTGGTTACAAACTATCTTAGTATATGATGTTCGGTACTTTACAATTATATTACCATAAACCAAGTAACTCTTAGTCTCAAACATAGAGAATAAAATCGGTGTTCTTTGGTTTGCCACACAAAACCCTCTGTACGGAAGCTTGCTCTGGTCCCCCCCTTTCTGGCCCTGTCTGGTTCCCCCTGCTGTGACTGTGTCCTGGGACCCTCAGCCTTTGGAGGTCTCTTAAGCCTCTGAGACACCACAGCTCTCTCTGGCGTACCCACTTCTCCCACACGACACAGTTTCCCTTGGTGGGGGCTCACCTAGCACTGCCGCAAGGCCCTCGCACAGGTGTGCCCTCCAGGCTGCTGCTGGCCCACTCTGCTCCCGCCCTTGTGGGCGGGGATGGTCTGTTCTGCCTGCATCCCTGCATGGGTCCCTCCTGCATGGTCGCTCAGCATGGCCATGCCTGCCTGCCTTGGCCGGAGGGCCACCCCCTGCTGCTGGAACCCTCCCCACTCTGCTTGCCGCCTTCCCCTTTTGGAGTTCTGACTCCTAGGAATTTACATGGCTGCCTACACCCTGACACCAAAAAAAAATACTGGGTACAGGAACATGATAGATATTTTCCTTGATGGGGACAACCTCCCCTGTCCCAGAGCTCGTGGAGCCAGTGCCTCTGTAGGGCTTGCCTGTCACCTGTGCTTGGCCTCCTTCCCTCCCACTCCCTGCTTCCTGGCTGCTGCTGTCTGTTGTCCTCCCAGCAGTACCTCCGGGCCATCTTCACGGGAATCCCAGCTTCAATGCTGGCTTTTATTTATTTGTTTTTTTTAAAGGGACAAAGTCTTGCTCTGTTGCCCAGGCTGGAGTGCAGTGGCGCGAGGTTGCTCACTGCAACCTCTGCGTCCCGGATTCTAGCAATTCCCCTGCCTCAGCCTCCCGAGTAGTTGGAATTACAGGCACACGCTGCCATGCCTGGCTAATTTTTTATATTTTAGTAGAGATGGGGTTTCACCGTGTTGCCCAAGCTGGTCTCGAACTCCTGAGCTCAGGCAATTCAGCCGTCTTGGCTTCCCAAAGTGCTGGGATGACAGGCATGAGCCACCGTGCCCGGCCCCATGTTGTTCTTACCTGCACTGAGATGGTCAAATGAAATTTTGCATCTGTACTCTGTGCAGACAGGAGCCATATCTAGTTTAAATGTGAATGTTCTTACTGGGGGCTGTTAAAAGAATTTCTTATTAAGGCCGGCACAGTGACTCACACATGTATTCTTAGCACTTTGGGAGACCAAGGTGGGAGGATCTCACTTGAGTTTGAGACCAGCCTGGACAACATGGGAAGACCCCATGTCTACTAAAATAGACAAAATTAGCTGCACGTGGCGGTGTGCACCTGCAGTACCAGGTACTCGGGAGGCTGAAGCAGGAGAATCACTTGAGCCCAGGAGGCAGAGGTTGCAGTGAGCCGAGATTGAGCCACTGCACTCCAGCCTGGGCAACAGAGCGAGACCCTGTCTCCAAAAAAAGAACAACTTCTTGAAGTCATTTTGCTCTCTCAGATTTTTACGTACCGTTGCTCAAAAGAGGGCTGCAAGAAGAAAGAGATGCTGCAGATGGCATGTGCCCAGTGTCACGGCAACTTCTGTATCCAGCACAGACACCCTTTGGACCACAGCTGCAGACACGGGAGTCGCCCTACTGTCAAAGCCGGGTGAGAAGAGACTCAGCTGCGATGGCTTGGAACACGCAGTAGCTTGCGTGGAAGCAGCTTGCACTCTAGTGGGAGGCGGCGCCCCATCGAGCACCGGCCCACACTGACTGCTGACCTTGTTTGTTCAGGGAGATGGGACTATAATAAAGTTGAATGCTGAGGTTGATTCTGGTTCTCATTTCCCACTACTGCCGTCACCAAGTACTACAAACTGGGCGGCTCAAACCACAGAAATCGGTTCTGTCACAGTTCTGGGGGCTGGAAGTCCAGGTGCAGGGTGTCGGCAGTGCCGGCCCCTTCTGAGGCCTGCGGGGAGCATCGGCTTCTTCTCCCCAGCATCTCAGGGCTGGTCGATGCACAACCCCCGTCTCCACCTTCATCTTCACGCTGCATTCTGTGTGTGTCCTGACTTCCCCTTTTTGTAAGGATGCTGGTCATGTGATCCCACACTCGTGATCCCTTAAAGACTTGTGACTTCTGGAAAGACCCTGTCTCTACAGAAGGTCACACTCTGAGGTACCAAGTCTAGGGCTCCAGCATGTCTTGTGGGGATATGATTCAACTCATAATGCTAATATTTGTCAGATTGGGAGGCATCTGCATCTGCTAAGCTGTTGTACCTGGTGGTGTCTTGTGTCCATCCCTGGGCTGGGTCGGTGGTAGTCGCTTACCTGCAGGAAGCTGTGTGGGTTCTTGTGGTCAGCACGTGGAGGCTGAGCTGACCATCCACCCTCTCTGTAGGTGTTCACCCATGACAGCCTCTGAATCCAAGCCGTCAGGAGATTTCCTCGCCCTGGCTCCTGGAGGGCTGGCCCAGCGACTCAACTGGTTCACCCGGCTCATGTGAACGCAGTTAGGTCTGTGTGGGGTGCTGCAGCTCTTCAGTGGTGACCACGGAAAGGCTGCGTGTGTAACTACAGTGTGACGCGATGCTCCAGTGGTGTGACTTCAGGGTGGATGAAGGACACAGGACCGGGGCCCCAGGTTACAAAAGCAGCTCACTCCACAAGCTCTCAGCAGCAGCAGCGTCGCAGAGCTGGTTTCTGAAACACCTTTCTGCCCTCCAAGATCTTCAGACCAACACTTCTGTGTCATTCAAGACAAACCTGAAGAGAGCTGTTCTTTCTTTGTGGTGGAAAGTAGAGTGATTAGGTCCTTCCCATCCGTGCTGCCGTGTGGGTTATCTCCACTCTAGAAAACTTCCGCACTCGGGTACCCCCGTACTTCTAATGGCAAATAGCCTGAAACCTTGAAACTTTCCCATTGAAATACACACATTAGGCTGGGCGTGGTGCCTCACACCTGTAATCCCAGCATTTTGGGAGGGCGAGGTGGGTGGATCACCTAAGGTCAGGAGTTCAAAACCAGCAAACACCAGACGGCTCACTTGTGGGCTCTTCACCATGTTGCCTCTGTAACGATGTGGCCCTCTGGCCGAGAAGGGGGAAGGACATCACCTGCCTGGCTGAGGGTTCTTGTCCAGCGGTGGCCACAGGCACTACTCACATTCCCTGAGGCACGGCTGTGCCTGCTCCTGACCTCCAAGGGGCTAGGACTCGCTGTGTGAGAGGTGGTGTGTCTTCCTGGACCAATTGTCCCTGCCACAGCCAACTTCTTAAAACAGGCGCAGTGGCTCACGCCTGTAATCCCAGCACTTTGGGAGGCGGAGGCAGGCGGATCACCTGAGGTCAGGAGTTGGAGACCAGCCTGGTCAACATGGTGAAACTCCATCTCTACTAAAACAAAAATTAGCCAGGTGTGGTGGTGGCACACGCTTGTAATGCCAGCTACTCAGGAGGCTGTGGCAGGAGAATCACTTGAACTTGGGAGGCGGAGGTTGCAGTGAGCCGAGATTGTGCCACTGAACCTCCAGCCTGGGAGACAGACTCGATCTCAAAAAACAAAAAAGCACGGTTGTCAGCAGCCAGCCAGCCTGAGAGACAGCTGCTTTGCACCTGGATGTGATTTCAGCACCAGCAAAGCTGCAAAATGCCACGTGTTGAAGATGGCTCTGTCCAGTGACAAAGCAGTGGAAACTTCCAGAAGTGACTTAAAACGACAATGGCAGGATAGGGCTTCCTCAAGTACTGGAGATTACAGGAAACTGGGTTTGATAGGATTGAAGAGCAGAAAGCCAAAACAATGTGCGGGAGGGGAGGGAGGGTGGGGTGTGAGGTCCACAGTCCTTCGTGGCTTAGATGACAGATGCACCCTTCGTGGCCTGACACTCTCCACCACTGTCTGATTTTGTGAAGCGATGAACACGGGTAACATAAATACTGGTCTTAGGTTTATACTGACAGCCGCTATGCACGTCAAGAGTGCAGTGATTTCCTGGGAACTTAGAGGGTGCTGGAATAAGGTGAAACAAAATGCCCCCGAGTTCCGTCCTGATCTGAACTGCCCTGGCCATCCAGATGTGCCCACCCAGGCATTCCGCTGAGAGTTCACAAAAACACGAGCCACTGCATTTTTTTTTCTGGTTTCACCATCTAAAAATGTCACGGAAAGGGTTTGTATTGTTTCCGTTGTATGAAAAGGTGATCAGACCTGCAGTCAGGCAAACAATGTTTCTGTCAACGACAGACCACGCGATGATGCTGTATTTTTACTCTACCTTTTTATTTCAATTTGTCACAAACTTGTTTGCTTTTATTACTTTTAATTGACATAATTGTACATATTGATGGGGTACATTGTGGTATTTGGAGGAATTTGAGACCAGCCTGGCCAACATGGTGAAACCCCGTCCCCCCTAAAAATATAAGCAGCCAGTCGTGGTGGTGGGCACCTGTAATCCCAGCTACTTGGGAGGCTGAGGCACGAAGATTGCTTGGACCCAGGAGGCAGAGGTTGCAGGGAGTCGAGATCGCACCACTGTACTCTAGCCTGGGTGACAGAGCAAGACTCCATCTCGAAAAAAACAAGCTGGTCACCCTTCAGTCCCACAGAATGCTGGGATGTAATCCTCCCAGCAGGCTGGACCGCACCAGGCCTAGGTTTAGAAGCACAAACACGCAGCGCCGTGCCACAGTGGCCCACAGCATTCAGCGCGCTCGCACTCTGCACACGTTTGTCGCCTGGGAGCCACAGACTACGCCCTACAGCCTAGGTGTGGAGGAGGCCGGACCGTCGAACTGTGTCAGTCACTCTAGGGTGTTTGCACAACAGTGCAATCACCTGACCACGCACATCCCTGACACTAGGTGACATGTGACTGTTTCTGTGCTTATTTCATGGGGTCTGTCCTAGGCCAGCAGTTCCCAAGCCCTAGCCTGTGTCAAAACACAGGGCTCCTTTCGGGAGGGTGCTGGACCCCACCCCGAGGCCCTGATTCTGTGGTCTGAGATGGACTCAGGTTTACACCTGGAGCTGCCTGGGTGACATGTCTGGTCTGGGACTGCGCCTGGACAAGCCGTTTCCCTGCCTCTCCAGCACTGCCAGCCATGTGTGCTGTGGAGCAGTGAGAGTGCAGACGGCACAGTGTTCAGTGTGGTTAACTTTAAAAACCACTAACTTGGTTCAGTCAGTGGAAAACTTAGGTACATTAGGAACCTGGGTATGTGAACTGAATTTGCAGGTGAGGTGTTCTAATGAAAAAATGTTTTTAATTTTTAAAGTCTTAAAAAACAATGTTCTGATAATTTAATGTTCAAATTGAGATGTTTCCAGCCGGGCCCAGTGGCTGACGCCTGGAATCCCAGCACCTTGGGAGGCTGAGGTGGGCGGATTGCTTGAGCCCAGACGTTTGAGACAGGATTGGGCAATGTAGTAAGATGAAGTATCTCAAAAAAATAAGTAGCCGGGCATGATGGTGTGTGCATGTGGTCCCAGTTACTCAGGAGGCTGAGGTGGGCGGATCACCTGAGCCTGGGGACGTCAAGGCTGCAGTGAGCTGTGATCATACCACTGCACTCCAGCCTGGGTGACAGAGAGCAAGACTGTCTCATTAAAAAAAAAAAAAAGCCAGGCGCGATGGCTCACACCTGTAATCCCAGCACTTTGGGAGGCTGAGGCAGGCGGATCACAAGGTCAGGAGTTCGAGACCAGCCTGGCCAACATGGTGAACCCCATCTCTATTAAAAACACAAAAATTAGCCAGGCGTGATGGCACATGCCTGTAATCCCAGCTACTTGGGAGTCAGGAGAATCACTTGAACCCAGGAGGAGGAGTTGCAGTAAGCTGAGATTGTGCTACTGCACTCCAGCCTGGCCCACAGAGTGACACTCTGTCTCAAAAAAAAAAAAAAAAAAAGTATCCAAAACACACTGGGCTTTGAAGACAATACCAAATATCTATCGGTCTGTCTGTCTATCTGTCTCTCTCTCTCTCTCTCACTCACTGCTAAAAGTATTGTTTCCATGTTGCCTTTATTGTAGAGTGGGGTCCAGGCATCCACTGGGAGGCTTGGAACAGATCCCCAGAGGATAAACGGGGACTGCTGTATAATTTTTGTAGCACAGAGTTAGAAGTGTGTGTATATTTCTAGAAATGCAAATAAAACCAAGGCCTGAAGAGTAAAAAAAAATTGTTGAAATATTTTGAATATGCTAGGTTAATAAAGCATTAAAATGAATTTCACTTGTTTAAAAAATATTTACATGTCGAAATAATATTTTGAATATGCTAGGTTAATAAAGCATTAAAATGAATTTCACTTGTTTAAAAAATATTTACATGTTGAAATAATATTTTGAATATGCTAGGTTAATAAAGCATTAAAATGAATTTCACTTGTTTAAAAAATATTTACATGTTGAAATAATATTTTGAATATGCTAGGTTAATAAAGCATTAAAATGAATTTCACTTGCTGGGTTTTACTGTGGTTGCTCAAAATTTGGAAACTGGGTGGTCAGCTTGGTGCTGTCTCTGTTGGATGGCGTTGTCTAGCACTCTCACCAAAGGCCAAACAGCCCTGGCACGTTTTCTCAGCGGGGAGGGGCAGCGCCTGGTTCATGCGCTGGGTTTTCTGTCTTCGATTTGACGGAGTATTGAAGTATAAAACTTAAGAGCAAGGCCAGGCGTGGTGGCTCAGGCCTGTAAGACGAAAACTTTGGGGGGCCAAGGCGGGTCGATCACTTGAACCTAGAAGTTCGAGACCAGCGTGGGCCACATGGCAAAACCCCGTCTCTACAAAAAATACAAAAATTAGCCAGGTGTGGTGGTGCATGCCCGGAGTCCCACCAACTTGGGAGACAGAGGTGAGAGGATTGCTTGAGCCCAGGACCTCAAGGCTGCAGTGAACCATGTTTGTGCCACTGCACTCCAGTCTGGATGACAGAGCGAGACCCTTCTCAAAAAAAAAGTTGGTGGAACCTGAAGCCTCCCTGATGGAAATGAAGGTGTCCCCAGAGCGTCACTCAGAGCAGGCGAGTCGGCCGTGGCCCTGCTGGCTGGAGCGTCAGAGCAGGGGAGTCGGCCGTGGCCCTCCTGGCTGGAGTGTCACTCAGAGCGGGCCAGTCGGCCGTGGCCCCGCTGGCTGGAGTGTCACTCAGGGTGGGCGAGTCGGCCGTGGCCCCGCTGGCTGGAGTGTCACTCAGAGCGGGCCAGTCGGCCGTGGCCCTGCTGGCTGGAGTATCACTCAGGGTGGGCGAGTCGGCCGTGGCCCCGCTGGCTGGAGCGTCAGAGCAGGCGAGTCGGCCGTGGCCCTGCTGACGGGAGCGTCACCGAGAGCGGGCGAGTCAGCCGTGGCCCCGCTGACTGGAGCGTCACCGAGAGCAGGCGAGTCGGCCGTGGCCCCGCTGGCTGGAGCGTCAGAGTGAACCGTGGAGGTCACCAGCCCTGCCTTTTCAGAAGCGGATTTGGACCTGGGCTGGTGCGGTCGTGGGAGCAGATGTTTGCAGATGCTGAACGTTTTCTCTCGCTGGGTTGGACAGGCTCGCAATCCTGTGCCTGGCATCTCCCGTCGTCACCCCACCTGCCTATAGCGGGGGAAGCACGTCTTGGGAAGCGTCCTTGCCGCCTGCCGTGGGGGCTCTCCTTTGTCTGAGTTGGGCTTTGGCTGGCATCACTGGGTTTTTTGGGCAGGGCCCAGGGCCACGCTGTCGCCCCTGGTGCCCGGCATTTTGGACGGAATCCTGGGAGCCTGGCTGCTGTTTCTCTTTCTGGTGTACGGGCTGCAGTATCAAACATTTTCACAAGATGTCCCCAAAAGGCCTTTGAGTCAGAGGGTTGACAGCGTCCAGCATTCCTGGTGAGAAATATAGGTGCAGTGTCACAGGAAGGACGGATATAACCAGCCCGTCAATCCTAACTCGGTTTCTCTAGGTTAACAAAGTTAAAAGGGGTCGGGGATATTTTTAAATGTACTCTTCATTAACCTTCCGGATGTATTCTTTTCTGTAAGCCTAAGACTGCACTTGAAAGATCAGCTCTGAAATGAGTTCCTAAAATAGGTCAGTGGCTGAAATTGCCGTAGTTTCCCAAATGTTAAGCTTAAGAATGAGGATCTTTCGGCCGGGCGCGGTGGCTCACACCTGTAATCCCAGCACTTTGGGAGGCTGAGGTGGGCGGATCACGAGGTCAGGTGTTCGAGACCAGCCTGGCCAGCATGATGAAACCCTGTCTCAGCATGAAAACTGAGATCGTGGCATTGCACTCCAGCCTGGGTGACAGGGTGAGACTCTGCCTCAAAAAAAAAGAAAAAAAAACACTTTTTAGAGCAGCTCTCTAATTTTGCATTCTGGATGTTTTTTTTGTTTGTTTGTTTGTTTTTTTTTTTTTTTGAGGCAGAGTCCCACTCTGTCACCCAGGCTGGAGTGCACTGGCATGATATTGGCTCACTGCAAGCTCCACCTTCTGGGTTCACACCATTCTCCTGCCTCAGCCTCCCGAATAGCTGGGACTACAGGCCCCCACCACCTCGCCCAGCTAATTTTTTGTATTTTTAGTAGAGATGGGGATATTCACCGTGTTAGCCAGGATGGTCTCAATCTCCTGACCTTGTGATCTGCCTGCCTCGGCCTCCCAAAGCATTGGGATTACAGGCATGAGCCACCGCGCCCGGCCCGCATTCTGGATGTTTCATTCCACACTAAAGCTATTTTTGCAGATAGTTGTGCTGTGGTGAATCTTAAGAAAAAAATGAAACAGCAGTCCACTCAGAGGAGGCTCTTCATGGGCCAGCGTTTCCCTCTTCTGGTTGCACTCGAACAGTCCCTGGAGAATGAGAGCAATTAGAAAGGTTACTGTTTCTATGGCAGTTGGGAAGAAAGTGTAAGACATTCTAGATAAAATCGGCTGTTCGGCGAGCCAGGGTCAGTGCACAGTGCTGAGCGGTGTGATCATTTGCTGGGGTGATTTGGGCCACTTGTTGGGCTGGGCGTTGACTCAGTTCCCCAGGACTTCTGTGGCACCCACACTTTGTCAGTCATTCGCAGCCTCTGATTTTCTGTTCTGTGGGGGTCCAAGCCCATTTTCCATTGTGCTACACAGCTGGGTCTTTTGGCGGTAAATCTTGGAAGTTCTGTCTGAAGCAGTGATTCCTAAACTTGTTCAGGTGTCAGAAACCCAACCAGTCTTGGCCTTCCGGGGCCTACCAAGAACACAGCTGAAGTGAGTGCTGCACGTGTTCTGACAACACGAGATGCGTTAGATACTGAATCTAGCGTAAACAGACAACAAGCATCCAGGGCGTGTCATGAAGTTTGTAGGAAGAAAGAGAAGTGGAGAAAGCGGTATCACTTTAAGCTTTGCCGTAAATGAGAAAAGCCAGCTTAATCCAATTTGAGGCCAGAGATCCTTGGGAGATGGTTGAAAGTATTTTGCAACAGTTGGACTGATCAGCTATGGTTCACAGTCTCATGAAAACAGTTAGTAACGGCCAGGCACGGTGGCTCACAGCTGTAATCCCAGTACTTTGAAAGGCGGAGGCGGGCAGATCACTGAAGTCAGGAGTTTGAGGCCAGCCTGGCTAACATGGTGAAATCCTGTCTATACTAAAAACAAAAATTTTCTGGGTGTGGTGGTGAGCAACTGGAATCCCAGCACTGTGGGAGGCCAAGGTGGGTGGTTCATTTGAGGTCAGGAGTTTGAGACCAGCCTGGACAACATGGTAAAACCCTGCCTCTACTAAAAATACAAAAATTAGCCTGGCGTGGTGGCGGACACCTGTAGTCCCAGCTTTTCAGGAGGCTGAGGCAGGAGAATTGCTTGAGCCCAGGAGATGGAGGCTGCAGTGACCCGAGATTGTGCCACTGCACTCCAGCCTGGGCAACACAGTGAGACTCTGTCTCAAAACAAAAGTTTCATATCTCAGACATCAATAATTTAGTGTTCAATAAAGTAGGAAGTGAGTGATATAACTTCTTAATATTATAAAACATGCATACCTCATCAAACAATAAAAGAATGTAGTAAGATAATAGGATGTAAAACTAACACACAGGATCAAAAGCCTTCATTCCCACAAACAATAATCAGAAGATGTAACGGAAGAGGAAAACCCCATTTACAGTGGCAATAAAGATAAAACACATAGGAATAAACTTAAGACATGTAAGACCTATATTGGATAAAACTTTAAAATGTGTTTCATGAAGTTTTATTTTGGGAAGAAAAGAGAGAAAAATGTGTGTTTCATGAAAGGTACAATAGTAGATGCAAATCAATGGAGAGACAGTCCTTGTCCTTGGAAGACTCAACAACCAAAAAAGCCGGGTGTAAGACATAACGTAAGAGTATGTGAGAATGACCCTAGATAGCCTTACAAGGGTATCATCTGACAATGTGTGAGGATGACCCCAAATTAGCCTTACACGGCTATCTTGTAAAGGATATTCAGATTTACCTATTCAGGGCCCATCTTGTGCTCACCCTGCCACAGCCCTGGGATCAGCCATTTCTCCCAGAAGCCCTGGTCCATGTTCGTGGGGGATGGTATTTAGGAGCCATGCTCTGGGTGCTAGGAGTGCTCAGTGCCACTGGGATATCATTGTGTCCTACCAGGTCCCTCCCACAATGCATGGGAATTATGGGAGCTACAATTCAAGATGAGATTTGGGTGGGGACATGGCCAAACCGTATCAATTTCTAATTTCCAAAAATAAAAATGAAAAAATTTTCTTTTCCTTTTTTTTTTTTTTTGAGACAGAGTCTTACTCCATCACCCAGGCCGGAGTGCAGTGGTGTGATCGTAGTTCACTGCAGCCTCCATCTTCCAGGCTCAAGCAATCCTTCCACCTCAGCCTCCTAAGTAGCTGGGACTATAGGCGTGCGCCAGCACACCCAGCTAGTTTTCTGTTTTTATTTTAGTAGACACGAGGTCTCACTATGTTGCCCAGGCTGGTCTTGAACTCCTGGTGTCCATCCATCCTCCTGACTCAGCCTCCCAAAGTGCTGGGATTACAGGCCTGAGCCACTGCACCTGGCCATGATTCACTTTTTTTTTTTTTTTGGAGCTAGAGTCTTGCTCTGTCTCCCAGGCTGGAGTGCAGTGGCATGATCTCAGCTCATTGCAACCTCCACCTCCCGGGTTCAATTGGTTCTCACGCGTCAGCCTCCCGAGTAGCTGGGACTACAGGTGCACCACCATGCCTGGCTAATTTTTGTATTTTTAGTAGAGATGGAGTTTCACCACGTTGGCCAGGCTGGTGTTGAACTCCTGACTTCAAGCGATCCATCCACCTCAGCCTCCCAAAGTGCTGGGATTACAGGTGTGAGTCACTGCACCCAGTCGACTTCTAATGAACAGAATATGGCAAAAGCCCAGGGAAGTCACGTCTGATATTAGGGTACAAGGAGACTGTGACGTGCGTCTTGTGTGTGCCCCCACTTGTGTGTACTTGCTCCAACTAAGGCAAGCCAGCTGCAGTGTTGTGAGCTTCCCTGTGGAGAGGCCCATGTACCAAGGAACTGAGGGTGGCCTTTGGGCAGCAGCCAGCAAGGCTGAGGCCCTTCTCCAATGACTTTGGAGGACTGAGTCCTTACAATATCCATGCATGTGAGCTTGTGAGTGGATCATTCCAGACAAGCTTTCAGATGAAACCACAGCCCTGGGAGACACTTTGACCACAACTTGTTGAAACCTTGAGGCAAAGGCACAGAGCTCAGCCACACCCACTTTCCTGATACCATGAGAAAATAAATGTTCTTTTAGGCTGCTAAATGTTGGGTTAATTTGTTATGCAGAAATAGGAAACAAATACAATCTTCTACCAGTAAGGAAGAGTGCACCTTCTTTGCTTGTCACCTTTGGATTCCTGAGGCAACGTACATCATCCTTAATATGGCTGCGAAGCGCTTAACTTACTGGGTGACTTGAAAGCGTGCTTTTTTTTTTTCTTTTTTCTAGACGGGGTCTGGCTCTGTTGCCCAGGCTGCAGTGCAGTGGCTTGATCATAACTTACTGCAACCTCCACCTCCTAGGCTCTAGCGATCCTCCCACCTCAGCGTCTGGAGTATCAGGAACTACAGGCACATACCACCACATCCGGCTAATTTTTATTTTTTTAATTAATTAATTATTATTATTTATTTTTAAGACAAGAGTCTCCCTCTGTCGCCCAGGTTGGAGTGCAGTGGCACGATCTCGGCTCACTGCAACCTCCACCTCCGGGCTCAAACGATTCTCCTGCTTCAGCCTCCCGGGTAGCTGGGATTACAGGCACCTGCCACCACGCCTGGCTAATTTTTGTATTTTTAGTAGAGACGGGGTTTCGTCATATTGGCTAGGCGGGTCTGAACTCCTGAGCTCAAGCGATTCGCCTGCCTCAGCCTCCCAAAGTGCTGGGATCCCAGGCGTCAGCCACCGCGCCCTGACACAAGTATTATTATAACAGTACCCACCTTGTATATTTTTTAGCACCTGGTTTGAGTCCTAGCCGTGTTGATCCCAATAGCCATAGCTCATCCATTTCGACTCCGAGTGGAGTTCCATGCCCTGGACCCTCGGCGGAGGCCCCATCCCGGGACGCCCGCCTGGCAGGGGCAGCTGCACCCCAGACGCCCCATCGCTGCGGGGCCCAAACCTAGTCGTCTGCACGTGTTCGGGGCAGGGCGGGTTGCCTTGGCAACCAGCAGCTCTCCTAGCAACTCTAGGCCCCTAGAGATGGCGTCAGTAGCCCGCGCCCGGGCCTGGAACCGCCCTCCGTGCTGCCGTCGCTTGCCATTAGCCGGCGGAGAGACGGACGCTGACCTCGTCCAATGGGAGGCTCCGCGCTCATGAAGGCGGGACTAACGCTTACCTGGGGCGCGGGTCCCTGCCGGAAGCCGGCGTCCGCGACGCAGCTGCTCAAGCTTGGGTGGGCGAGGTGGGCGCAGGTAGGAGCGTGGGGCCGCGGCGGGGTGGCCGGCGGGTCAGGGCGCCGAGGTGATCCAGAGCTCCGGGGCGGGCTCCCGCGAGGCTCCGCCCCCTCCACGTGGGTGCGCGGAGGCCTGGCGTGGCGCGATTGGGCGGCGGCCCTGGGGTCCCCGGTCCTGGGGAGGCTGGTGCGTCCCTTGCAGTCCCGCGCGGGCTCCGACACCGGCACCCGCTCTGGGTTAACTCAGTACAGGCGAGCGGAAGGGACGCCACTGGCTCCTAGGTCTCAGGCCGTCCGCCCTCGCTGTGGCTCTGGTTTAATTGTCTTCCTCTGAAGACTCCCTGATTGCCTTCCGAGGCTTTCAGCTCCCACTTTCTCTCTTTTTTTATTTTTGAGGCAGTGTCTCATTGTGTCACTCAGGCTGGAGTGCAGTGGCGTGATCATAGCTTACTGCGGCCTCCACCTCCTGGACTCAAGCTGTCCTCCCGCCTCATCCTGCCCAGCAGCTGGGACCGCATGCGCGCGCCACCACACAGGGCTAATTTTTTAAAATGTTTTTTGTAGAAACGGGGTCTCACTATGATACCCAGGCTGGTCTCGAATTCTTGGTCTCAAGCGATGGATCCTCCCGCCTCGACCTCCGAAAGTGCTGGGATTACGGGAGTGAGCCACCAAGCCCGGCCTCACTTTCCATCATAAGCATGCTTTCCATTCCTTCCTTCCTTCCATCTTTCGTTCATTCGTTTTTAAAAAACGTTCATTGGGTTCCTCCTGCACTGTTCGGGGCTTTGGGCTACAGCTGTCAACAAGTGGAGACAAGTCGGTGATCTAGTGAACTTCCATTCTGGAGGGGAGAGACAGATGACCAAGGTGCACAGAGCAGGTGGTGATAAGTGCCGTGGAGAAGATGAGAACAGGGGGTTGGAGAGTGGAGAGGAAGCAGGAGAAGGAGTGAGGCACCAGAACATTCCAGGCCGGGGCAACAGCAGGGAGCCCAGTGTAGCTGTGGCCAATTTGGGAACAGAGAAAGAGGAGGTGAAGCCCAGAGATGCGGGGAGGGGCCAGTGGTGTGGACCTTACCAACTGGCAAGGACCTTGACTTTCCCTTCAAGTGGAAGGGGACAGCTTGGGAAGTTTTTGAGTGGAGGTGACACACAATCTGATTTAGGGGTTTAAAAGCCATCGTGAGAGGTGGTGGCTTGGACTGGGTACCTACGGGATCATAAGGGAGTCACATTCTGGGTGTATTTCAGTGGTAAACCGACGGGAGGTGATGGTAGGTTGGACGAGTGTGTGAGAAAGAGAGGAGTTGTGGATGGACCAAGGTTTTAAGCTTGAGCTACAACGTGAACCTCATCAGATGGATGTTTTTGGAGAGGATGAACACCGGAAAGCTCAGGTTTGTGGAGGGTGATCAGGGTATTGATTACAACTTCTTAAGTTTGAGATGGTATGTGTGTAGATGACACATATAGGTACATATGTATGGTTTTATATATATAGTTATGTATATACACAGTTTATACACACACACACACACACACATATATATTTTTTGAGACAGAGTCTCACTCTGTTGTCCAGGCTGGAGTGCAGTGGCGTGATCTCAGCTCACTGCAACCTCCACCTCTTGGGTTCAAATGAATCTCCTGCCTCAGCCTCCCAAGTAGCTGGAATTACAGGCGTGCACCAGCACACCCAGCTATTTTTTGTATTTTCAGTAGAGACGGGGTTTCACCATGTCCCAGGCTGGTCTCCAACTCCTGACCTCAAGTGATCTCCCTGCCTCGGCCTCCCAAAATGCTGGGATTACAGGCGTGAGCCACTGTGCCTGGCCATACACATATATATACATACATATGTGTGTGTGTGTGTATGTATGTATGTATACATCTGTATAAACAGTGTAAACAGAGGTCAGGAGTTCAGGTATGTACATGTATATATATGTCTAGGTACATGTATATGACCGCATATATGTTTAACTGTATACATGCACAGTTGAGTTGGCGTGTAGGTCAAGGATAGGGTTAATAAGAGACCTGTAAAGAGAGGAAACAAAGTCATCAGCATCTAGTTGTATTTGAAGCCACGTGACCAAATGGGGTCACGAGGGAGTGAGGAGGCTGAGCACTAAGCCTGGGTCCTTCAGTGTTCAAGGACAGGCGATTAAGAGGTGGGAGCAAAAGCAGGAGTTGTGCTGTCTGTGCTGGATGCCGGGTGAAAAACGCCTGTCAAGAAAGAAGGAAGGATCAACAGTCCAATGCTCTTAGGTCAGATAAGTTGCATACTGAGAGTTGGCAATGGGATTTAGCCAGGTGGGTGTCATTGTGGCAAGGTGGTTGGGGCAAAACCCTGATGGAATGGGGGGAGAAAAGAAGTCAGAGACAGGGCAGGTAGATGACTGTTTCTTTCCTCCCCTCCCCTCCCCTCCCATTCCTTTTTCTCTCTCTCTCTTTTTCTTTTTTTCTTTTCTTTTCTCTCCTCTTTCCTCTCATTCTGTCGCCTAGGCTAGAGTGCAGTGGCGCAATCTTGGCTCACTGTAACCTCCACCTCCCTGGTTCAAGTTCTTCCCCTGTCTCAGTCTCCCAAGTAGCTGGGACCGCAGGCACCCGCCACCACACCCAGCTAATTTTTGTTTATTTTTAGTTCAGACAGGATTTCACCATATTGGTCAGGCTGGTCTCGAACTCTTGACCTCAGGTGATCTGCCCGCCTTAGCCTCCCAAAGTGCTGGGATTACAGGTGTGAGCTACTGTACCCAGCCTTGCCCTTTTTTTTTTTTTTTTTTTTTTTTAAAGAGACAGGGTGTCTCACCCTGTCACCCAGGCTGGAGTGTAGTGGCATGATCATGATTCGCTGCACCCTTGAACTCCTGGGCTGAAGTGATTCTCCTGCCTCAGCCTCCCAAGTAGCTGGGACTACAGGCGTGGGCCACCATGCCCAGCTAACTACAAAATATATGTATTTTGGGGCCAGGTCTGGTGGCTCACACCTGTAATCCCAGCAGTTTGGAACGCCAAGGTCGGAGGATCGCTTGAGCCCAGGAGTTTGAGACCAGTCTGGGCAACATGATGAAACCCCATTCCTACAAAAAATACAAAAATTAGCTGGACATGGTGGCGTACACCTGTAGTCCCAGCTGCTGCAGAGGCTGAGTTGGGAGGATCGCTTGAGCCTGGGTGGTTGAGGCTGCAGTGAGCTGTGATCATGCCACTGCATTCCAGCCAAAATCTTTTTTGTAGTGACGGTTTCACTATATTGCAAGGCTGGGCATACGGCTTGATTTTTTGTAGAAAAAATATGGCACAAATTTGGTTCTCACAACAAACTTTATAGCGAACAATCTTTCTCCCATTTATTATTATTGTAAAGTAGCACGTGGGTGTTATATTTTTATTTTATTTATTTATTTATTTATTTATTTATTTATTTTTTGAGACGGTGTCTTGCTCTGTCGCCCAGGCTGGAGTGCGGTGGCGCGATCTCGGCTCACTGAAACCTTCACCTCCCAGGTCCAAGTATTCTCCTGCCTCCGCCTCCAGAGTAGCTGGGACTATAGGCACATGCTACCACGCCCGGCTAAGGTGTTACATTTTTAAATTTATGGTAAATAACTTGAGAGGGATTATAGTTTTTTTTTTTTCCCAGTATATCGAGGGGTTGTGGAACCATCACCACAATCTAATTTTAGAACATTTTCCTTCTCCCACAAGAAATCCTGTAGCCCTTCGTGGTCACCCACTCTTCCCTCCACTTGCCCTATCCCTAAATAATCTCTGATCTCCTTTCTGTCAGTATAATTTACATATCCTGAGCTTTTCACAGAAGTGGAATTTGCAGTGCGGAGTCTCGGGGGTCTGGCTTCTCTCGCCCAGCACAGTGTCTTCTGGGTTCATCGTGTTGCGGCACGTGTCAGTGTCCCATTTCCTTTGGTGGCCGAATAGTATCCCCTGTGCGAATGCGCCATGTTTGGTTCCCCCTTCGTCCATGGATGCACAGACACGGAGGTTGTTTCGACTGCTTGGATATTAGGCACGTACTGCCGTGGACATCATTGTACACGTTTTTATGGAGATGTGTTCGTTTCTCTTTGATTGGCATTTCCTAAATGACCCATGATGCTGAGCTGCGTTTCATGTGCCTGGTGGCCGTTCATATATCTTTGGAGCAACGTCTCTTCAGATCCCTTCCCCATTTAAAAACCGGGTTATTTGTCTCCTGTTGTTGAGTTGTTGTAGGTCTTTATATATTCTGGTTACTAGTGTCTTGTCAGATACGTGATTTGCAGGTATTTTTCTCCAATACTATGGGTGGTCCTTTTTTTTTTTTTTTTTTAAATACAGGTTCTCACTCTGTTGTCCAGGCTGGGTTGTAGTGGAATAATCATGGCTTATTACGACCTCGACTTCCTGAGCTCAGCTCATCCTTCCGCTTCAGCCTCTGAGGTAGCTGGGACTCCAGGTGTTCGTCGCTATGCCCGGCTAATTTTTTGTATTTTTTGTAGAGATGGAGCCTTACTACGTTGCCCAGGCTGGTCTTGAACTCCTGGGCTCAAGCAGTCCTCCCACCTCCCAAAGTGCTGGGATTAGAGGTGTGAGCCACCGTGCCCGGCCTGGGTTTTCTTTTTGCTTTGTTTTGTGTAGAGATGCGGTCTTGCTGTGTGGTCGGGACTGGTCTGGAACTCCTGGCCTCAAGTGATCCTCCTGCCTCGGCCTCCCAAAGTGCTGGGATTACAGGCGTGAGCCACTGCACCCAGCCTCTTTACTTTCTTGCTGGCATCCTTTGCAGCACAAAAGTTTTACATTTTGTTGTAGTCCAATTTATTTTCTTTTTCTTTTGCTGCCTGTTTTTGGTGGCATATGTGAGAGGCCATTGCCCAATCCAAGGTCATGAAGATTTACTCCTATGTTTTCTTCTATAATTTTATAGTTTTAGGTCTTCCATTTAGGACTTTGATCTATTTTGGAGTTAGTTTTGTGTATGGTGTGAGGTAGGGCTCCAAATCAATTCTTTTATATGTTGGTAGCCAGTTGTCCTGGCACCATTTGTCTTTCCCACTGAATTGTCATGGCACTGTTGTTGAAAATCAGTTGACAGTAAATGAAAGTAAACGTCATTTTCCATAACAAACATTCATTATCTCAAAGCTTGAGTCACTTTCCCTTAGAACTATTAAAATAAACTTTTCCATAATATGGAAAAGTCTTTTATCCCTTTTTAGCAAATAGACATAGTGATTAAGTTTTTAAATGATAACTTACAGAATGAATATAGATTTGACTTAACTTTTATAGTAATGGGTATGTAAATATTTGCTGAACTTTTCTTATTTCTCTCACAAGGTAATTGGCTGGCATGGTCTTTTGTCTTTTCAGAGCCCCTGTGTCAACAGTATCTCATTCTTCCAAGATTTCTTATTACACAGCTAATTGAAATCTGTAGCCTCTGGCTTCTGATGCTTTTTAAATGTAAGGCTCAATTAAAGAATAAGGGGCTTCGGGTTTTCTGATTTCACAATAGGAGTATTCTTTCAGTGGGCTGTTACCAGTGACAGCCCCAAGTGGGATGGAGGGAGCCCTTGTGCAGACTCTGCCCTTTGGACGGGGCGTTTGCTCTTCAACTGTCTCCTTGGTTTCTGGCCTCACCTAGCATCCCAGGCCTGCCTTGACCTCCCCTGACTCTTTTTCACAGCTAGTGGTATTTAGACCACACCTCGGCTCTAGGTGGGCTCAGTGCTGCCAGGCCCTTTCCATGATGATCATCCTTTAACTCCCACTCTCCCGTCACCTTTCCTGCTTTACTTTTTTTTTTTTTAAACACAAGGTCTCATTCTTTTGCCCAGGCTGGAGTGCAGTGGTGCAATCATGGCTCACCGCAGCCTCAACCTCCTGGGCTCAAGCAATCCTCCCACCTCCGCCTCCTGAGTAGCTGAGACCACAGGTGTGCACCACCAAGCATAGCCAATTTTTAAAAAATGTTTTGTAGACATGGAGCCTCGCTATGTTGCCCAGGCTGGTCTCAAACTCCTGGGCTCAAGCAGTCTGCCTACCTCAGCCTCCCAGAATGCTGGGATGACAGGCGTGAGCCACTGTGCCTGGACTGTTTTAATTTTGGGGTGGGATTTGGCTTTCTTGGTGTTCCCTGGCTTACTGACGTGGTCCTTTGTGGGTGTGTGTATGAGCTGTCCGGGCTGGAGGCTGTGTGGTGTGTGTCTGAGCTGTCTGGGCTGGAGGCCATGTAATGAAGCAGCATGCTGGTTGTTGAGTTCCTGTCTCTCGGCTCCCCAGCACCTCTGTGGTACTCTCCCACCCCCACCCACTTGGGGGCCTACATAGCCTGGGGCTCTGCAGAACACTTTTCTGTTCTCAGCTCCTTTTAAGGCTCTAGCCTGTAGGGGCAGCAGGGGAGACTGGGAGCTGGAGGGTGGGGAGGAGTGTAAGTAAGGAGGAATGTGGGTGAGGGGGTGGCCGTGGGGAGGGTGGGGACAGGAAAGGAGGGGTGGGGACAGGGACATGGGTTCGGGCGAGGGCTGCTTCTGCTCCTGCTGTCCTGCCTGAGCGAGCCCATGCAGGAGGCTTGGCTGCAGCAGCAGGTGTGGGCTGGGCTCCTGCTTCTCCCTCCTAGAAGCAGCCCGTTCCCTGCCCACACCCCACCCCAGGTTCTTCCTTAGGTCCCAGCCACAGCCGCCAGTACCCCTCCATCAGGGACCCAGGGCCTGCTACCCCAGCCCCTCCAGCAGGCTCCCAGGTCTGGTGGCCTCAGCTGCCTCTTTTGGCTCCCTCTTCACACAGTCCACAAAGGACATGGGTTCTGCCGTCCCTGGACTTCTCCATCCTGGCGTGCTGTTCTAGAGACAGCTGTGCTGGAGAAAGGAGGCCTAACCACATGCCCCTCATACGTGGCCTGCTCCATACTCCTTGCATGCTCAGAGGAGATCCCAGACTCAGGGTGGTCCTTGAGCCCCTCCACCCAAGGTGGCCAGGTGTCCTGTGATGGGCAGGGCTGGCACCCACAGCCCGGGTGGTGCCACAGCTTCCCTAGTTGATGGGGAGCACGAGTTGTTATACCCAGACCGTTTGTTCCCCAAAGAAGACCACCAGAGTCCAGAGTCAAAGCCAAGCGGCAAGGATCTTTACTACAAGTTCGAACTTGGTCCCTCCATTCCACAGCATACAAGAGGGCCTTGAACAATGCGAGTGCTTGCTTTTTATAGCCCGATGTAAACAGGATATGTAAAGTTACAGGGAACAAGGTAGTTCTCTCGGTTACTGCATTACAATTGGTTAACATTATACATTTAGCATTCCTTATCGGAGATCTCCCAGGTGATGTTTTTCTGAAGTTTGAAAGAAATATGGAGGAATGTGTTTGTGCTGGGCTCAGGAAGTTGGGAGATATATGGGGGATGTGCCTCATTCCTTTCAGAGTGAGCCCATGATAGGAGAAAGTGAAAACAATTCAAAATATTCAGTGATTAGAGAGCAGGCAGATTTTCACTTTTGGGAAATTATGATACTGTCACTGAAGATGGTATTTCTCTCAATCTTAAAAGCTTTGTGTTCTGGCCGGGCGCGGTGGCTCAAGCCTGTAATCCCAGCACTTTGGGAGGCCGAGACGGGCGGATCACGAGGTCAGGAGATCGAGACCATCCTGGCTAACACGGTGAAACCCCGTCTCTACTAAAAATACAAAAAACTAGCCGGGCGAGGTGGCGGGCGCCTGTAGTCCCAGCTACTCCGGAGGCTGAGGCAGGAGAATGGCGTAAACCCGGGAGGCGGAGCTTGCAGTGAGCTGAGATCCGGCCACTGCAGTCCAGCCCGGGCTACAGAGCAAGACTCCGTCTCAAAAAAAAAAAAAAAAGCTTTGTGTTCATGTTCAGTTAGAAATATAGAATATATAATCCATGTATGATTGCAGCTGTGTTAAATAAAAACAGTCAGAAAAAAGACCGAACGGGGCCGGGTACAGCAGCGCACGGCAGTGGCCCCAGCGCTTGGAGAGGCCGAGGCAGAGGATGGCTTGAACCAGGGGGTTTAAGACCAGCCTGGGCAGCATAGCAAGACCCTGCCTCTACAAAAAATTTAAGTTAGCCAGGCATGGTGGCACACGCCTGTGATTACAGCTACTCAGGAGGCTGAGGTGGGAGGGTGGCTTGAGCCTGGGATTTTGAGGATGCAGTGATCCAAGATTGTGCCACCGCACTCCAGCCTGGGTGACAGGGTGAGATGACCCGAGATCGCACTGCCGCACTCCAGCCTAGGTGACAGTGAGATGAGCCAAGATTGTGTCACCACACTCCAGCCCGGGTGACAGAGTGAGATGACCCGAGATTGCACTGCCGCACTCCAGCCTGGGTGATAGTGAGATGAGCCGAGATTGTGTCACCGCACTCCAGCCCGGGTGACAGAGTGAGATGAGCCGAGATCCCACTGCCGCACTCCAGCCTGGGTGACGGTGAGATGAGCTGAGATCGCGCCACCGCACCCCAGCCTGGGTGACAGGGTGAGACCCTGACTCAAAAAAAAAAAAAAAAAGATGGAAAGGAAATACACCAAAATGTCAAATTCGTTGCCATGGGTGATGAAATGTGGGGATTTGAGTTTAACTTTTATATGTTTTCCATATTTTCTGAAATACTTTTTTTAAAAAACGGGAGAGTGCCCTATTTCTTTTTATTTAAAAATATTTTATATGAGCTAAGCCTTTTATTTCCTTATTTTCAGCAGTTTACTTTCTCTGTTGCAGGATGGCAAAACAGAAGAGAAAAGTTCCTGAAGTGACGGAGAAAAAGAACAAAAAGCTGAAGAAGGCCTCAGCAGAGGGGCCACTGCTGGGCCCTGAGGCCGTGCCAAGCGTCGATGGAGCCAGCTCCAAGGTAAGGCCGCCAGTGCTTCGCTGGCCCCGCCCTCTGGGATCCACCTGTTTTCTGATCTAGAGGGAGGGGGCGGCTCAGCCTGCTGGTCTCTGTGGAGCAGAGGCTGGAACAGATGCGGAGGCGTGGATGGGCTTGGTGCCTTCCAGAAGCAATTGTAGGACAAAAAAGGATTTTAGTAAATTTTGAGTTGGAATCCCACGATTGCCTTTTTTAGCCATCAGGACACTGCTGTTTTGGGTGCAGTGATGTGTAGGGGACTTGGTGGCGGCACTCAGGGTGGTGAGGGGCCTGCAGCAGGCCTTTGGTTGTGCTCTGGGAAGGTGTGGGCGGCGGCTCCTCACCTGGGCATGCGCAGGGGCGTGGCCTGAAAGCCTGTGGTTAAAAACGCACATCTAGAAATGTTCACGTCGAATAACATGGTTATTGTCCATATGAAAACCACCCGTTGGCCTCACTTTCTAAACTGTGCAGTGGATTATAAATAATGTTGAGATCTGAGTATCCACCACCATTCACCTGAAAAGATACGTGAGCCATCTTCTCCTAAAGTTACGCATTTTTATTCCTCGTTTTCTTAAGACACAGTCTCGCTGTGTCACCCAGGCTGGAGTGCAGCATCACCCAGATCACCCAGGCTGGAGTGCAGTGGTGGGATCTCGGCTCAGTGCAACCTCCATCTCCTGGGTTCCAGCGATTCTCCTGCCTCAGCCCCACAAGTAGCCAGGATTACAGGTGCACACCACCGCACCCAACTAATTCTTTGTATATTTTATAGAGATGGAGTTTCACCATGTTGACCAGGCTGGTCTTAACTCCCGACCTCAAGTGATCTACCCGCCTTGGCTTCCCAACATGCTGGAATTACAGGCGTGAGCCACCGCACCTGGCCTGCATTTTTATTCTTTTTTTTTTTTTTCCTGAGACAGAGTCTCACTCTGTCACCCAGGCTGGCGTGCAGTGGTGCCATCTTGGCCCACTGCCAGCTCCGCCTCCTGGGTTCACGCCATTCTCTTGCCTCAGCCTCCCAAGTAGCTGGGACTACCGGTGCCCGCCACCACGCCCGGCTAATCTTTTTGTATTTTTAGTAGAGACGGGGTTTCACTGTGTTAGCCAGGATGGTCTCGATCTCCTGACCTCGTGATCCCCCCGCCTCGGACTCCCAAAGTGCTGGGATTACAGGCGTGAGCCACCACGCCCAGCCCTGCATTTTTATTCTTGAAAGTATTTTGTTATGTCCTGTATCATGTTTATCTTCCACAAAAAGATGCATATACATTTAAATTTGAAAATATAAAAAATTTTTTTACCCACCAAGTTCTGAGTGTTAAAATTTTTCTTCTACGTTGAACTGTGTTTACCGTTAGTAGCATGCTGTTGATCAAAACAGCATAATCGATTAGGAATTTTCACAAATGATTCTACGTAAAGTGAAATCCGATGAGGCATGCATCGCATCGTGGTCAGGGCCTTGTGACCCCATGTCACCACCCCGCGAAGGGCAGGGCTTTTCGTGTCTCTGCGGTTGGCGCACTCACCTGTGGATCTGCGTGTCGTTGTTCGAGAGAAAGCGGGTTTCCACGGGCTGTGTTCCTGTTCTCACGTCAGATTTCTGTGCCAAGCAGCCTTGTTGACACAGATGAGTAAATGGGAACGAGAGTGTTGTTGTAGCTTTGTTGCTTAAGTCCTTAAACTTTGAGACCATTCTGTGGTTTGGGGCACATATTTTCAGAATTTATTTTAAAGATCGATCAGTAAGTGACAGCTAGACTGGGTCCCTAAGTTGTTCAAGGGCCCGGAGCCAACTTGTTACATTTGTTCACTTCCCCAGGGTGACGCCAGGGTTCAAGCTCTGCCGTTGTTTAGTGCTGGAGGTCTCGTGCCTGGGGCGGTGTGCCATTGTGAGATGCGGGGTGGCAGGTGGCCCTGTTTTTCATGAAAGGAGAAAAGGGCCGCTGTGCGGAGGGAGGTGGAAAGGGGGAGCCCATGCGGGCCCTTCTTCAAAGCGGCTTCCAGCAGGAGGTGGGCACAGCCGGTGCTTGGAGGGGTCCCTGGGCTACCCAGCCGCAGATGCCTGGGACAGTGGAGTGTGCCTGGTTGCTGGGTGTGGCCCAGCTCACTCTGGGATCCTGTCCAGTGAGGCAGTGCTGAGCTCTCGGAAGGTGGTATAAAATCACGTCCACCACGTCTGTGGCTGCAGGCGGCTCAGCAGGCGTGGGTGGAGGGGAGAAGCCGGGGTACGTGCCTAGAGGAGGTCCTGGCTATCTCAGAGGGTCGTCTCTCACTGCCACCCCCGAGGGGCGAGGAAAGCCAGACAGCACCCCCAGCACAGCCAGACAGCTTGTCCTGGGCTCTCTTTAGCGGAACACCCCAAGGTCACCCGGAGGCGAGGCCTGGCAGGTGCAGAGGTCCTATGGCTCCTGTGCAGTGGGTCAGGAGGCAGCCCAGCGTTCCACCTGAGCCTCACCCTGAATTTCAGCTCCTCCTCCTCCACGAGCTGTTCAATTCCTGTGTCCCCAGGCCGACTGCCTCTTATTCGTGCCTTCTTCACAGCCTGAGGTCCAGTTATGTGGGTGCTTTTTGGTTTCTGGGTTCCAGATGGACACTGGTTTCCCGAGAGCTGTTGGATCTCTTGTTCTGTGGTTCAGCCCAGTCCCGATTCCACAGAGCCTCAGGTACACAAGACTTTGGTGGGCGTGGCATCACCCTGAACTTTTTGAGTTTAGTCAAGAGGCTTCTGACTCTCCCTTCTTGGTGAACCCTCCTCCTGCCTGATCCCCACACAGGCCGCTGGTCACTGGCAGGACCCCCATGACAGCTCGGCTTATGGTGACTGTGGGCAGAGATTAAAACTCGTACCCAAGTGAGGGGCTGGTGTCTGTCCTTTTGTTTAAGTTCAAGTAATTATTTTAAAGTATGTGATCCAAGTAATTATTTTTCATTATTAAAATACGTGTTGATCGAAAGAAAGTTGGAAAGCAAGAAGGGAAAGAAGAAGCCTTTGTTTCCTTCAGCTCCGCTTTGAGGGCTGGACTCTGCTGGTCTGGAACACGCGGCTGCCGGCAGTCACCACACTCGCACTGGCTTTCCGGCCACTGGCGCGGAGTTGGTCTCAGGCCCGCCCAGCTGAGCATTGGGAAGCGACCTGGAGCCGGTTCCTTAGCCTTTGGAGGAGCTGGCAGCGGGAAAAGGGCCTGGGAAGCCAGGGAATGTGGTCTCAGTGGGGCCCGGTTCACCAGCAGGGGTCGGCAGCCACGTTCCTTCTGAGGGAGCTGGTGGAAGGAGCTGCCTTCGGCTGGATTCTCTGCAAAGTGCATGCTCCTGTGGCCAGTTTCCAGGCTACTGGGAGGGTTTTCAGATGGGCCTCTGTGACTTCGTGTGGGGGCTCGGGGGCTCATGTTCTTGTGTGTCGGGAGCCAGTCTCCACATTAAAGGGGGTATCTCTGCTAATATGGATATTTCCTTGCTGACTCTCCCTGGTTCTCATGGGAAATTGTTAAAAAAAAAAAAAAGGGTTTCAAGCTTTTTTTTGAAGCTGAACCTAAGTGCTTAGAAGGGTGGGCGGCTGGGCCTGGGGAGCAGCATTCCTGGGCTCCGGGGAGCTTGTGGAAAAGTACTGCGCTGGCTCCTCCCCTCCCCCAGTGGATCCTGGACGGACCTCCGGAATCCGCCATCAAGGAGGGAGAAGCCTGTGTCCCCCCGTGGGCCATCATGTTGTCCTCCCGGCAGCGTCTGTCCGGGGAGCCTGCGGGTCAGCGGCCGCTCCCGGGGCCCCGTGCAGCCTCTTCCCACAGCATGAGCGCTCTGAGCTTGCGCCAGGATCGCCGCCATGTCCCCAAGTGACGGGACTTCATCGCCCCTTGGGGAGCGCTCCCTCAGCGTTCCAGTTCCCACTCAGGCCTGTGGGCTTGGCCCCGGGAAGCTGCCTGGGCCGGGTACACTCACTCTCCCAGGCTTCAGTCCCTGGTGCCTCTGTCTGGCACCAGTGAGGTTTGGCCGTTCCTTGGTCCTGGGCACCAGGGCCTCAGGGTCTCAGCTCTGGGCGTTGTTTGCTGAGCTCACCATCCCAGAGGCCCCTGCTGGTCTGGAGTGCTGGGGAGGTGGGTGGCTTGTGGTGGCCGCGGCAGGAGGAACAGCTGCTCCCACGGGCCTATCTCGTGTCTTGGTGACTGGGTGGTATGATTGCTCGCTGGTCTTAGAAGGGACTGGCACCTGCCGCTTCTGCCCTCCTCAGCTCGGCGGGCAGGAGGTTCTGCCGCTGGGGTTGGCGCCTTGGGCCTTTCCTCTTGTGGACCAGAGGGGTCCCAGGGTTTGCCCTGTCTGCTTCCTGTTTCGTAGCTAAGCCCTCCCCGGGGAGCTGGGGTTTAGGAGTTCTGTCTTCATGTTCCTTTAACCCTTCCAGGCCTGGTTTCCCACTTGAGCGGGTTGTGAGGATGAGGTTTCAAATGACACAATGCCCTTTGAGGGGGACTGTGGGGCCCTGGCTGAGCCGGGCCTGCTGCCCAGCATCCCTTGGGGTCGGTGGACGTGGAAGGAGGCCATGTGACTCGGCAGGTCTTTCTGTCCTTCACCCTCCCCCTCCCTCTCCAGTCCCACTAAAGGGGACCCTTAGCTTCTCTGTTTCTGTCTGAAGCCATGGACCTGTATGCCAGGGAAGGTGGCATACGTGCAACCACCCCATGCAGAGCCAGCTGAGTGGCTGCTGGCGTGGAGGCCCCTGTATGACCCGGCCGCTTCCCTGCTGCTGTCGGTGCCGTTTGGCTGCCTGGAGATGAAAGGTGGGCTCCCTCAGTCCAGTGTTGTCAGCAGAACCCCCCTGGCTTCCTCTGCCTCATAAGAATCCCTTATGTGTGCAACACTTTCTGTCCACACA
The DNA here is from genome assembly GCF_047675955.1 of Chlorocebus sabaeus. NCBI lineage: Eukaryota > Metazoa > Chordata > Mammalia > Primates > Cercopithecidae > Chlorocebus > Chlorocebus sabaeus. Next base: position 20,596,155 of record NC_132931.1, read on the forward strand.
GGCATCTCCACAGCGATTCTTAGCAGCCGGGAGGTGCTGGGGCAGAGGCGTGGGTGCTGTGCTGGTTTCAGTCACCTGGCCGTCTGTCCTGGGGAAGAGACTCACCCCTGGTTTCTGACTCTGGTTACCTCATGGAGCCCACTAGCAGAGACCAGGATCCCTTCCTGTGGCCGGCTGCGAGCCAGCGGAGGCTCGGCCCAGGGCAGGGTCCGTGTGTTCAGGTGCCGTGTAAGGACCATTGGGGCTCAGACAAGGCCTCGGGTGGGTGCGGCACGCTGCGCTGTGTGAGTGCAGTGACCTCGGGTGGGTGCAGCACGCTGCCCTGTGTGAGTGCGGTGGGTGTGTGGCACACTGCCCTGTGTGAGTGCGGTGGGTGGGTGCGGCACGCTGCCCTGTGTGAGTGCGGTGGGTGGGTGCGGCACGCTGCCCTGTGTGAGTGCGGTGGGTGGGTGCGGCACGCTGGCCTGTGTGAGTGCGGTGGGTGTGTGGCACGCTGCGCTGTGTGAGTGCAGTGACCTCGGGTGGGTGCAGCACGCTGCCCTGTGTGAGTGCGGTGGGTGTGTGGCACACTGCCCTGTGTGAGTGCGGTGGGTGGGTGCGGCACGCTGGCCTGTGTGAGTGCGGTGGGTGTGTGGCACGCTGCGCTGTGTGAGTGCAGTGACCTCGGGTGGGTGCAGCACGCTGCCCTGTGTGAGTGCGGTGGGTGTGTGGCACACTGCCCTGTGTGAGTGCGGTGGGTGGGTGCGGCACGCTGGCCTGTGTGAGTGCGGTGGGTGTGTGGCACGCTGCGCTGTGTGAGTGCAGTGACCTCGGGTGGGTGCAGCACGCTGCCCTGTGTGAGTGCGGTGGGTGTGTGGCACACTGCCCTGTGTGAGTGCGGTGGGTGGGTGCGGCACGCTGGCCTGTGTGAGTGCGGTGGGTGTGTGGCACGCTGCGCTGTGTGAGTGCAGTGACCTCGGGTGGGTGCAGCACGCTGCCCTGTGTGAGTGCGGTGGGTGTGTGGCACACTGCCCTGTGTGAGTGCGGTGGGTGGGTGCGGCACGCTGCCCTGTGTGAGTGCGGTGGGTGGGTGCGGCACGCTGCCCTGTGTGAGTGCGGTGGGTGGGTGCGGCACGCTGGCCTGTGTGAGTGCGGTGGGTGTGTGTGGCACACTGCCCTGTGTGAGTGCGGTGGGTGTGTGCGGCACACTGCCCTGTGTGAGTGCGGTGGGTGTGTGTGGCACGCTGGCCTGTGTGAGTGCGGTGGGTGGGTGTGTGGCACGCTGCCCTGTGTGAGTGCGGTGGGTGTGTGTGGCACGCTGTCCTGTGTGAGTGCGGCGGGTGTGTGTGGCACGCTGCCCTGTGTGAGTGTGGTGGGTGTGTGTGGCACGCTGCCCTGTGTGAGTGTGGTGGGTGTGTGTGGCACGCTGTCCTGTGTGAGTGCGGCGGGTGTGTGGCACGCTGCCCTGTGTGAGTGCGGCGGGTGCGGCACGCTGCCCTGTGTGAGTGCGGCGGGTGTGTGGCACGCTGCCCTGTGTGAGTGCGGCGGGTGTGTGGCACGCTGCCCTGTGTGAGTGCGGCGGGTGCGGCACGCTGCCCTGTGTGAGTGCGGCGGGTGTGTGGCACGCTGCCCTGTGTGAGTGCGGTGGCTGCGGAAGGCTTCATGGGCCACAGTAAGCGGCTTGACCGTCCGGCTGTGGGGCCTGCACCTCACAGAACGCGGGGCGCAGGTAGTGGTCGGCGGAAGAGAGCAGGGCTACTCGGCTTGGACCAGTGTGTAGAAACTCTTGATTTGCTGCTTTTGTAATCTTGAAAATCAGTGTGAATTACTTAAGCATGAAGCCCACAGCTTTATAAAACCATCAAATGAGGCCGTGAACTTCATGGCCATGAGAATTTGCTCTGAGCCAAAATACTTCAGACCAATGGTATTTTGCCCCAAGAAGCATAACCGCTCTGGCAGTGGGATTTTGTGTCTGAACTCGTGGGGCCGAGTGGTTGCTGGTGTCTGCAGAGGCGACCTGGGAGCCCAAGTTGTTTTTCTCAGTGGAATTCCACCCTCCCCCGCCCACATTGTTTTTACTGTCTCCTGTCTGACTGCTGCGTGCCGGGGGAGGGGGGGTCTGCCCGCTGAATTCTGGACTCATACATGTGCAGGGCTGAACGGCAGGTGGAACCGGAACTGTCTTATGTGTGGGAAAACTGAGACCTCGAGAACCCACATGGTCTCTCTGAGGCCCGCGTAGGCGGCAGGAGGCCGGCTCCCTCCTCCATCCCTGCCGGCCACGCTGCCCCCCGTGTCCATCCGTTTTTGTGGCTGAGTAATAGTCCATGGGCCGCCTGCTGGCCACACTACCCCATGTCCATCCATTTTCAGGGCTGAGCTGCGCTGCCCTGTGCCCATCCATTTTTGTGGCCACACCGCCCCGTGTCCATCCGTCTTTGTGGCCGCGCTGCCCCGTGTCCATCCGTTTTTGATCCGTTTTCAGGGCTGAAATAGTCCGTGTTGCGGAATGATCAGGTTCTCTCACCCATTTACCAGAGTCTGGAGACTGAGTTGTTTCCAACTTGGGGCTGTTTTGAATGTGCTGTTAACATTTGCATCTGCGTCTTTCTATGCTTTCGTTCCTAGGACCGGAATTGCTGGATCCTATAGTAAGTGTGTGGTTAATTTTTTGAGAAGATGCTGGCTGGGCGCGGTGGTTCATGCCTGTAATCTTAGCACTTTTGAGAGGCCGAGGCAGAAGGATTACTTGAGTTCAGGAGTTTGAGACCAGCCGGGGCAGCATGGTGAAACCCCGTCTGTACAAAAAATACAAAAATTAGCCAGGCATGGTGGCCCGCACCTGTAGTCTCTCAGCTACTAGGGAGGCGGAGATGGGAGAATCACCTGAGGCTGCAGTGAGCCAAGATTGCACCACTGCACTCCAGCCTGGGTGACAGAGTGAGACCCTGTCTCAAAAAAAAAACCAAAAAACAAAAAACCAAAAAAACCCAAAACATTGAACAAAAAAGAAGCATGAGGGTCCTGGTGCCTCCACATGGTTGACATGTGGTGCTGCTAGCTTCTTAATTTTGGCCACTCTTGTAGGTGTAGTCTCGTCATTCTGAGTATGTGGTTTTAAAAAACAGCTTTTTATTGAGCTATATTTGATGTAAGGTCAGTTTTTTTTCTTTATGATTTCTGATTTTTCTTCCAAAAGAAGTGCTTCTCTTTTATATTTTTTAGAACCAATTTGAATTTATGTTTTATGTGCGATAGGGATCTAACTTCTTTTGTTCTAAAAGAAAGATACACCTGTCTTAGAATCTTTTGTTGAACATTCTATCCCCCCCCCCCTTTTTTTTTTGATGGAGTTTCACTCTTGTTGCCCAGGCTGGAGTGCAATGGCACAATCTTGGCTCACCACAACCTCCGCCTCCCGGATTCAAGTGATTCTCCTCTCTCAGCCTCCCGAGTAGCTGGGATTACAGGCATGCACCACCATGCCCAGCTAATTTTGTATTTTTTTGTACAGACAGGGTTTCATCTTGTTGGCTGGGCTGGTCTTGAACTCCTGACCTCATGTGATCCACCCTCCTCGGCCTCCCAAAAGTGCTGAAATCACAGGCATGAGCCACTGCGCCTGGCCGGGGGTTGGACTTTCTCCATGTCCTCGCCAGCACTGTGATATGTGACCTTCTGATTCTAGATATCCTAGTGTGTCTGGGAAGTGGTATCTCCTTGTGGTTTTGATTGGCACCTCCCCAAGGCTAATGAGGGTGAGCATCTTTTCATGTGCTTATTGGTCACTTTTATATTTTCCTTGGAGAGATGTCTATTCAGACCCTTTGCCGCTGGGCACAGTGACTCACGCCTGTAATCCCAGCTCTTTAGGAGACTGAGGCAGGAGGATCACTTGAAGCCAGAGGTTTGAGACCAGCCTGGGCAACTTAGCAAGATCCTGTCTCTACAGAAAATTAAGAAGTTAGCTAGGCATGGTTACACATGCCTGTAGTCCCAGTTATTTGAGAGGCTGAGGTTGGAGGATTGCTGGAACCCAAGATTTTGAGGCTGCAGTGAGTTCTGATCTCCTGCACTCCAGCCTGGGTGACAGAGCAAGACCCCGTCCCCAAAAAACTAGAAAGCAAAAAACCAACAAAACAAACTTTTCACCCACTTGAACCACAATGGTTATTTGTGTCTATAATTGAGTTGCGAGAGTTTTTACGAATTCCAGGTACAGTTCTTTTCTCGGACGTGTGACTTACACGTATTTTCTCCCATTCTGTGGCTTCTCTTCCACTTTCTTGATGATGTCCTTTGAGGCACTGAAGTTTTCAGTTTTGATGAAGACCAGTTGATCTATTTTTCTTTTGTTGCCTGTGCTTTTGATGCCATATCTAAGAAGCGAGCCTCCTGCCTTGACCTCTGAAAGTGCTGGGATTACAGGCGTGAGTCAACACACCCGGCCCACAATAGCGTTTTTTTTTTTTAAGAGTCGCATAGTATTCCATTATCTTGTTATACCATAATTTATTTAGTGAGGTCCTTACCACACTGTTTTAATACTTCATTTTTTAAAAAAATATGCTTTAATATCGGCCGGGCGCGGTGGCTCAAGCCTGTAATCCCAGCACTTTGGGAGGCCGAGACGGGCGGATCACGAGGTCAAGAGATCGAGACCATCCTGGTTAACACGGTGAAACCCCGTCTCCACTAAAAAATACAAAAAACTAGCCGGGCGTGATGGCGGGCGCCTGTAGTCCCAGCTACTCGGGAGGCTGAGGCAGGAGAATGGCGTGAACCCGGAAGGCGGAGCTTGCAGTGAGCTGAGATCTGGCCACTGCACTCCAGCCTGGGCGACAAAGCGAGACTCTGCCTCAAAAAAAAAAAAAAAAAAAAAAAAATATATATATATATATATATATATATGCTTTAATATCTAGTAAAGTGAGTACCTTTTTCTTTTTTTTTTTGGTAGAGATGGTATCTCACCATCTTGCCCAGGCTGATCTCAAACTCCTGGGCTCAAGCGATTTTCCCTCCTCAAGCCTCCCAAAGTCCTGATATTACAGGTGTGAGCCACCTCGCCTGGCCATAAGAACCTCTTTCTTCATTGTTTTTTCAGACAGTGTTCTTGGCCTTCTATTTGTATGAATTTTGGAATCAGCTTTTATATTCCACAAAATTTTTTTTGTGACTTATTGAGGTTGTCTTTTCTGTGTTCCAGGGAAGTTTTATGGTTTTCTTTGGAAAGGTCTTGCTTGTTTCTTGTTAGGATTCTTGATACTTTTGAGTCTGTTTCCTCCTCTGGTGTGTCATAATGGTTACTGACGGTGTATTGGGAAGTTACAGATAATTTGGATGTTGATCGTAGAGCTAACAACGATGCTGAGTTTTCTAATTCTGTTATTTCGTCAATGGATTCTCTTGGATCGGGTTTTTTAAGTAAGTGAAAATGTCTCTAGAGAATGGCAGGTGTGTCTCCACTTTGCGCTTACGCCATCTTTGTTTTTCTTCTAGCAACGGCTAGGACTTTTGAGCCAGTGTTGTATGATAGATGTGAGAATCTTTAATATGGCCATATAATTCCCATTTTCCACAGCAGAACTACTTTTGTGTTTCTGGCAGAACCCAGAAGCCTGGTGTTTTAATATTATTGCTGGGTAAGCCTTGTGCTGCGGTTTTCTTGTTTTGGTCTCAGTTGAATTCTGAAGGAAACCTTGTGTGGCTCTCTGGATGAGAAGATGGCAGCATGTGACGCCGGCTGCGTTCCCGTAGCAGCAACGATGAGCTGCCTTTTTGTCTAGTTTTGAATAAGCACCGGCCTGTGGTCCCAGCTTCTAGGGGGGCTGAGGTGGGAGGATCCCTTGAGCTCAGCAGGTCAGGGCCAGCCTGGGCAACGTAGCAAGACCTGGTCTCTAGAAAACAAAACAAAATGAAAAAGGCGCGTCGGTGATGGAAGCCGGTCCCTAGAGCTGTAGTGATGTCGTCGTCCTGCGTGGGCGTCGGTGATGGAAGCCGGTCCCTAGAGCTGTAGTGATGTCGTCGTCCTGCGTGGGCGTCGGTGATGGAAGCCAGTCCCTAGAGCTGTAGTGATGTCGTCGTCCTGCGTGGGTGTCGGTGATGGAAGCCGGTCCCTAGAGCTGTAGTGATGTCGTCGTCCTGCGTGGAAAAGCCTGCCATGGGCACTGCTGCACTGCGGGCTAATTAGGAGAAGAATAGGGCATCGGTGAGCAACAAGAGGACATTCAACATGAAATATAAAATTAGGATCTACGTCGATGGGAAGTTGAGCCACCGAGAGGTTTGCACTTCTTCCTGAGCTGGGGTCTAGCTTCCCGCCAAATACCTTGAGATGCCAGAAATAAAAGCGCACACAACACCGGATGCTTCATTCCTGGGAGACAAGTTCGAGAAGAGCCCCAGAGCAGAGCATGGCTTCCTGCCGTCCAGGCCAAGTCCTGGAGCCCCTTTGCCCCTCGAAGGCTGCCATGGCTCAGAGTTTCTGCACCGCTCCTTGCCTGGGAGTCAGACCTGCCCCCCACGGGGAGGAATTAAAGGCAGAGATGGTGGCTGGGGAGGAGGCCGCTGTCGGAAAATCAGCTGTCTCAGAGGAGGTAGGGAGTCTGTCCTTGGGAGTGCTCGGACTGGGACGAGGTGGGTGTTGTAAGGATTGCCTGGGAAGGAGCCCTGTGGGGAGTGAGATGTGAAGTAGGTGACCTCCGAGTCCCTGCCCAGTGCTGCCGTCTGATTCCAGCTGTTCTGCTTCCTGTGGGGCGCGGTGACCCTCGAGCACCTCCTGATGCTGACGGAATCTTCTCAGTGTGGGTGGTTGAAGCGGGTCCGTGCCCCTGCCATGTGGGTCGCACACCTGCTCCCAACAGGAAGAGCACAGGAGCGGCTGCTCCTGCCCGGGGGGCGCCTTCCGGGAGCGGGCACTCGTGGCTTTCGGGGCATTGGTCGCTGGGGGATGGTGTGAAAACAGAGGACTCAGCAAGCCGGTGCCATCGGGGCGCTCACTCGCACTTCCTCTTAAAGCGAGTTTATGTTTAAAATAACGGTAGATTCATAGTGAATTTAAAAAAAAAAGAAGTATGAGGGGCCTGTGTGGCCTAGCTTCCCCGGGACATCGACGTGGGTGCACCGCACAGAGCTCGTCCAGAATCCACAGGTTGTACGTGCGGGTGTGTGCGTGTGTGTGTGCCCGTCAGCTTTTCCACGTGCATGGCTTTCTGTAACCACCGCTGCGGTGAAGATACAGGAGGCGCCTGCGCTGCATGGCTCCTGGTCTGCTGCTTGACAGCCTCTCATTCATCCAGGGAGCAGCGAACGTTTGGGTCTCGTGCATAAAGCTCTGTAAATACGCCTTAGCATACGTTTCCATCGCTCTGGGGTAAGTGCCCAGGGCCTGGCCGTTGGGTTGCGTGGTGCACGCACGTTTAGATGTTTACGAAACCACTGCGCTTCTCCAGAGCGGCTGCGCCGTTTGGCGTCCCCACTGCGAGTGCAGCTGAGGCCGGACCCCGCACCCTCGCAGGCACATGGTGTCATGGCTTTTTTTTTTTTTTTTTTTTTTTTTTGAGACGGAGTCTTGCTCTGTAGCCCGGGCTGGACTGCAGTGGCCGGATCTCAGCTCACTGCAAGCTCCGCCTCCCGGGTTTATGCCAATCTCCTGCCTCAGCCTCCGGAGTAGCTGGGACTACAGGCGCCCGCCACCACGCCCGGCTAGTTTTTTGTATTTTTAGTAGAGACGGGGTTTCACCGTGTTAGCCAGGATGGTCTCGATCTCCTGACCTCGTGATCCGCCCGTCTCGGCCTCCCAAAGTGCTGGGATTACAGGCTTGAGCCACCGCGCCCGGCCGGCTTTTTCTTTTTAGCCACTTGGATCACAGCGCTCCCATTTGGAAGAGGACAGCTGATGAATGTCCTAAGAATTAGAAGAAGCAGAATTAAAGCTCTTTTGCTTTTCCAAGGCTCGTGATATGTGCTGTTGGCCCGATCGTTGCTGGAAGCTGCCAGATGCCATGTTCCGGGGGACTTTCCTGGCTTTATATGGGGCCATCCGTGGTGTTCCTGCCCGAGGTGGCCTGTTCGCCCTGTGTGGAGCCCTCCTGTGGTCTCTTTCTCCAGGAGCCTTTTGGGGATAGCCGTCCCAGCCACCTTGCTGGGCATCTCTTAGAGTGAGCAGGTGGAGGCCGGGCCACAGGGCAGGTGGGGTGTTAGCTGGCACTGGGCTCCCAGCCGGCCTCTCTCATCTCTAAGCTGGGCTTTCGCAGCCTGCTGGTCAGATCTAAACAACTGCCGAGAAACTGGAGTCTCGCCAGCCTTCCTCACTGCCATGGAGATCTGACCATCCTCATTCTGGGCCAAAGAAAACAGGATCCACTTCCCCATATTCCAGAAAAGCCCACTGTTTCCATGTCAATGGAATTTCCATCTAATGCTGTCATTGCTGCTGTGATCAGCCCAGATGTTTGCCAGCGCTGCTTCTTTGTGGTGAACAGAAAATAACTCAGCAAAATGTAATTTTAAAATAGTAATGTGTGTTATTTTTCCTAAGTTATACATGATTCATGTAAAATAAATTAGAAAATGCAAAAAAATTTACAGAAGAAACCAGAAAGACTGATTCTGCCGCCGTGAGACGACGCTGCGGTAACGTCCCGTAGCAGCCGCGTGTGCTGAGTATTTCTGAGTGGGCGTGTTTGCTTTTCCATCCACAGCGAGTCCTCACTCACTGTCACCCGCCCTGAGGTCCTTGGAAACTGCCTTTTTTTTTTTTTTTTTTTTTTGAGAGGGTCTCCCTCTGTCACCCAGGCTGAAGTGCAGTGGCGTGATCCTGGCTCACTGCAGCCTTAACCTCCCTGGCTCAAGTGATCCTCCCACCTCAGCCTCCCAAGTAGCTGGGACCACAGTTGTGTGCACCACCATGCCCAGCTAAATTTTGTATTTTTTATAGGGACAGGGTCTTCCTATGTTGCCCAGGCTGGTCTTGAACTCCCAGGCTCAAGCGATCATCTTGCCTTGGCCTCCCAGAGTGCTGGGATTTCAGGCATGAGCCGCCGCACCTGGCCAGAAACTGACTTTAAGCAAAATGACAAACAGCAGGTCCTTGAATATTGTTTTGTTCAACACCATTGTGTTATGCCGTGGATGAGAACAGTAGTTGGTTTCGTTTTTTGTCTTTCCCTTAAAGTTGCGCTTTGAGAAAACCTTTGCCATCAAGATGGTTATGTGAGGCCTCGGCCGCAGCAGAGCACCTGCTACCCGACGTCCACCCTGGGTGCTGTGATCCAGTAGGACAGGAAACAATGACAGTTTATGATGGCTTTATTTATTTTTTTATTTTAAATAGCAAAACATTTTAATCAATCAATTCTAAAAGTAACAGAGGCATATTATATCTGATCCACCTCCTCAAAAGTTTACTGCGGATTGGACAGGCAGACTGCAAAGTAGAACCAGACATTAAAGGTTTTTTTCTTTTTTTTTTGAGACGGAGTCTTGCTCTGTTGCCCAGGCTGGAGGGCAGTGGCGCGATCCCAGCTCACTGCAGCCTCCATCTCCCGGGTTAAAGCAGTTCTCTGCCTCAGCCTCCCGAGTAGCTGGGATTACAGGCGTGTGCCACCACACCCGGCGTGATTGCTTCAGTTTCAGCTTCTTAGATTACTGTTGATGGTCATTTTCCACGTACATATTAGTCATTTGTTTTTGTTTTGTGAATTGCCTGTGTGTGGTTTTTTGTTTTTGTTTTTGTTTTCTTTTTAGCCACTTCTATTGTAATTTATCTTTTCTGTACTGATTTGCAAACACACTTCTTAAACTGAGAGCCCTTTATCTTTCCTTCATGTTTCAAATATTTTTCCAGTTGGGTTGTTTGTGTTTATAGCTTTTGCCCTACACAGATCGCGGCCTCCCACGCCCCACAGCGCTGTGGCCGCACAGGCCCCCCGAGGCCTGTGTCCCAGACTGCTCCCTTGGGATGCGGCCCCACGGTGGATCCCCGACCCCCCGACACCCGCTCCCGCTCTGCCCCACGGGAGCCATGGGAAGACGTGGCGGGAGGCGCGGGAAGAGTGCTCAGGCTGCCCGGGCGGCCGTGCCTTCCCTCCAGGGGCCCTTCCCAGCTTCCGTTAGACTTGGAGACCTGGGCCCGGGGGTGCCGGCTTGGGGAGAGGGGTGAAGGGTCTTTCGTGGTGGGCTTTTCCTCTCGGAGGCGCACCACGAAGATGGAAGCCCTGCTCGGCATCCTTGTCTTCGGAGGACGTTCCTCCCTGATTTTCACAGTGGATTGTTTAGCTTTTCGTGGTGTTGTGTGTGCTTTTACTTCTGGCATCTCAAGGTATTTTGGCGGGAAGCAAGGAGTGGCTGCATGGGGACCACGTGCCCTTGTTCTGCCAGAGTCGGTCCACAGACTGGGCCCTGACTCGGCCGGGCCAGCTCCCCGTCTCCTGTGGGCACCCGCTGGCATCTGCGCTTGGGGCGGATTTGCGTAGCCTCCGTGTCTGGGCGTGGAGGGCGGGAGAAGGTGCTGGCCTTGGTGCCCTCCCCCCGCTGCCCTCCGGATCCTTACTGAAGCCCTGGACCCGGCCCTGGCTGGCGAGGCGGTGCTGGCACTGGCATTTGTGGAGAGAGCGAACATAGAGAGTCTGCCCCTGGGGAGGTGAGGACAGAGGTGGTGGCCTGGTAGACAGAGAGACGTCTTTGCTGGCGTCTGGACCAAACGTCACCCCTGGCGCCCAGACCAGAGGCACATGGGAATCGGGAAGCTGTTCTGCCCCAGGGCCTGGCGGGCGGGAGGGGCTCCGCTGCCCACAGAGGGATGAGTGGGGAGGGCCTGGAGGGCGGGAGGGGCTCCGCCGCCCATGGAGGGATGAGTGGGGAGGGCCTGGAGGGCGGGAAGGGCTCCGCCGCCCACGGAGGGGTGAGTGGGGAGGGCAAGTCCACCTGTTCCACGTTCACACCTGCAGACTAAACTCATCGCACCCCAGGGTGTGGAGGGACGGCATGCTGAGCTGCAAGTCAAATGGAGTGTTATACTGTAGCCTTTATGATAATAAGCAGTGAAAGTGTTTTTTATATGCTATTGGGAACCACACAGGAATGGGGGGCCTCTATTAGGAACCACACAGGAATGGGGGGCCTCGGGGGCACGCGGGATTCTCAAGGTGATCTTCAGGCCTGTAGTTTTCAGCTTGTAGGATTAGGACCACTTGAAGAGGCTTTTTTTTTTTATTGGATTAAGGTATATTAAAATTGTTTAAAACAAATACTTGCTTGTCATAAAAGTTTAGGTAATGAAGATATATAGAACTTCTGTCAATATGATGGATTGGTCACCATGGGAAATGGTCCCTTCTGCCTCAAACACATAAAAATACCAGAAGAGACCGGGTGTGGTGGCTCCGAGCACTTTGGGAGGCTGTGGTGGGTGGATCACCTGAGGTCAGGAGTTTGAGACCAGCCTGGCCAATATGTTGAAACCCTGTGTCTACAAAAAATACAAAAATTAGCTGGGTGTGATGATGGGTCCCTGTGATCCCAGGTACTCGGGAGGCTGAGGTAGGAGAATCGCTTGAACCTGGGAGGCAAAGGTTGCGGTGAGCCGAGATCGCGCCCACTGCACTCTAGCCTGGGCGACAGAACGAGACTCCGTCTCAGGAAAAAAAAAAAAGCCTGGAAGAAACATCACAGCAGAATTTTCTAACATAGCTAATTCAAAAGCAAGTGGTAAAGAAGAGACCGAGCAGCCATACCAGTGAGGGGAGTGGACACTGGATGGCCCCCAGAGGCGTCAAAGCAGGTGTACACGGTAGGGGCGGGTGTGTCATCGGTGACACGGAAACCCGGGTGATCTCAGACACGCAGGCAGCAGAGAGTGGAACTAAACTGCCCTCCCAGGCAAGAGCCACTTTTCTTTAAAATGGGAGGTACAAAATCCTCTTAGCTGGCTGAGACACATGGCAGGGAAGCTGGGGTGGATAGAAAGCCATCTGCTCAGAATCAGAACCCCAGGCAGATTTGCACTGCCCCCGCCTCACGGGAACCCCCAGTTGACAAGTCAGCACACCTGTGCATTGGGGCCGTGAGATTCGTGAAGTCCCCAGCAGCTGGATGCAGCTGCCCACAGGGCCTGTCAAGGAGAGCAGCCCTCCCCTGCTTCCTCCCGGGGTGCGGGGCACAGCCCTCCCCTGCTTCCTCCCGGGGTGCGGGGCACAGCCCTCCCCTGCTTCCTCCCGGGGTGCGGGGCACAGCCCTCCCCTGCTTCCTCCCGGGGTGCGGGGCACAGCCCTCCCCTGCTTCCTTCCGGGGTGCGGGGCACAGCCCTCCCCTGCTTCCTCCCGGGGTGCGGGGCACAGCCCTCCCCTGCTTCCTCCCGGGGTGCGGGACTCCAGTGCGGGAAGGTCTTCCCTGCAGGCCTCTGGTGGGATTCAGGGAAGACCTTGCAGACTGTACATCACAGTGGTACGGTTTTGGGAGAGAACCTCTGGTGTTCATGAGATTGCCAGGAAGAGCTCAGAGCTCCATCCAGTAGTTCTGTGTTGCTGACTGAGCTTTTGGCGTGTGCTTTGCAGCTTGTGGGCAGCATGGTGTTGGAAGCAACAGCCGATTCTGTGGTTGGGAGACAGAAGCTTCATCTCGTGGTTTCATCCTCTGTAAAGTGGGAAGAAGCCACCAGCTTCCCTGGGTTAAGGAGCAGGAGGCAGTCATGTCTGTTGGTGGTTCCGCAGTCGCTGGCTTCTGCGTAGTGGGTTCTTGGTAAATGGCAGTTTTCTCTCTTTTTTGCAGATGGGACCGTATTTGTTGACCCGTGTGGAGCTGGGTGTCCGTGAGCGCATCATGGGCTCTCTCCTGTTCCTAGGTGGGCTGCGGAGTGCCCACTGCGCTTGGGGAGAGTGGGTTACAGACGGGGGTAAGCGGCAGTTTTTCTGGGCGGGCGTCGGCCTTGCTCACAGTGCACGCGGACACGTGGCTTCCTCTGTGGCTTTCCTTTCCCCCCTTCTCTTCTCTTCATGGTCCTGTGATGCAGAGCACTGGAGCTTCCTTCCTTCCCAGAGTCGAGTCCGTGTTCCTTCCGGGCAGAGCTGATGCTGCACGGGCAGGCGAGGAGACTGGTGCTGGCAGAGCTGTGCTCCCAGTGGCCTGGTGCAGTCCCAGCAGTACCTGCTGCTGGGGGCTCCTGGCCGTGGTCACGGTGGGCAGGGAGCTGCATCCATCTGTCCGGCCTGGCCATGCACCACACTTTGGCTTCCTCTTTGTGTGTTCACCTGGCCCAGCTGCCCTTCGCCAGAAACGGCATGGAGGGAAGGGGGTGGCAGATTCAGACTTGAGGTCAGTTGGTCTTTTGGGAGCTGGGAGCACAGCCAAGGATTCCCCTCTGGCAGCAACGGCATCTTCTCTGGTTTCTTTTCTCACCGTGCTCCACACACAGTAACCCTGTCTTGTCTACCTGTGAAATACACCCTGAGCGGGGCCCTTCTGCCCACCCCAGGCCCATCCCCCACACCAGGCCACACCTGTTCTCCCACCTGCCTTCCTGTTTGCTCACGTGGGCCGGGTTCCTCCCGACGTGTCAGTCCATCTCTGTGCTGTCAGCGGACCCCGTGGAAGCTCTCGGCCCCTCCGGCCTGGGTCTGGCCCCTGCCTGCCCCTCCCCGTGTCGATCCCCTCCTGCACCCTCTCCCTGCCATGCTGTCCTGGCCTCTCTTGGTTCTGTCCTTTCCCCCACACAGCACCCAGAACACAGGGACCCTCAGAAGCACTGGACGGACGCATCTCTGGGGCTTCACTCTGGCTGGGTCTGGATGGCCCTCTGTTGCCCAGACACACACACCTTTGAGTCTGTGCAGGGACCGGGTGGCCGTCTCTGTTGGGGTCTGTGCGGGGACCAGGTGGCCGTCTCTGTTGGGGTCTGTGCGGGGACCAGGTGGCCGTCTCTGTGGGGTCTGTACGGGGACCAGGTGGCCGTCTCTGTGGGGTCTGTGCGGGGACCAGGTGGCCGTCTCTGTTGGGGTCTGTCTGTGCGGGGACCAGGTGGCCGTCTCTGTTGGGGTCTGTGCGGGGACCAGGTGGCCGTCTCTGTGGGGTCTGTGCGGGGACCAGGTGGCCGTCTCTGTTGGGGTCTGTCTGTGCGGGGACCAGGTGGCCGTCTCTGTTGGGGTCTGTCTGTGCGGGGACCAGGTGGCCGTCTCTGTGGGGTCTGTGCGGGGACCAGGTGGCCGTCTCTGTTGGGGTCTGTCTGTGCGGGGACCAGGTGGCCGTCTCTGTGGGGTCTGTGCGGGGACCAGGTGGCCGTCTCTGTTGGGGTCTGTCTGTGCGGGGACCAGGTGGCCGTCTCTGTGGGGTCTGTGCGGGGACCAGGTGGCCGTCTCTGTTGGGGTCTGTCTGTGCGGGGACCAGGTGGCCGTCTCTGTTGGGGTCTGTGCGGGGACCAGGTGGCCGTCTCTGTTGGGGTCTGTGCAGGGACCAGGTGGCCGTCTCTGTGGGGTCTGTGCGGGGACCAGGTGGCCGTCTCTGTGGGGATCTGTCTGTGCGGGGACCAGGTGGCCGTCTCTGTTGGGGTCTGTCTGTGCGGGGACCAGGTGGCCGTCTCTGTTGGGGTCTGTGCGGGGACCAGGTGGCCGTCTCTGTGGGGTCTGTGCGGGGACCAGGTGGCCGTCTCTGTGGGGTCTGTCTGTGCGGGGACCAGGTGGCCGTCTCTGTGGGGTCTGTACGGGGACCAGGTGGCCGTCTCTGTTGGGATCTGTCTGTGCGGGGACCAGGTGGCCGTCTCTGTGGGGTCTGTCTGTGTGGGGACCAGGTGGCCGTCTCTGTGGGGTCTGTGCGGGGACCAGGTGGCCGTCTCTGTTGGGGTCTGTCTGTGCGGGGACCAGGTGGCCGTCTCTGTTGGGTTCTGTCTGTGCGGGGACCAGGTGGCCGTCTCTGTGGGGTCTGTGCGGGGACCAGGTGGCCGTCTCTGTTGGGGTCTGTTTGTGCGGGGACCAGGTGGCCGTCTCTGTTGGGCGGGATGGCGGTGCCATCCGCACGTGAAGAAGAGTCCGCATGGCTGGCAGAGCCCGACAGCCTGCGTGCTTGGCCGGGCAGCATGCAGGATCGAGGATGGGAGCGGTGAGCAGTGAGAAGTTACTTCCGCAGCATCTGCACGGTGCGTGCCCTGGAAACGCTTTCCATTTCCCATTCGTGTCCTAAATAAACAGCATAGAAATCACACAAGGAAAGGTTTGGCAAGGAAAGCACCTCCCTCTGCCCCTTCACCTCTCCCCTCTCCCCTCCACGTGCTCCTCTCTGTTCCTGTGATATGGATGCGTCTTTCTGACGTGGCCGAACACTTAGCATGGATTCAATTTATACATGGTATTTTAATATCATTCTTAATTTAATTTTAAAAACAAAGCGTTTTCCTCCTCTTTTTAAAAGTAAAACACACCCATTATGAAAAATACAGAAAACATGGAAACGTTTAGAAAGAGAAATGTTAGCCGGACGTGGTGGTGGGCACCTGTAATCTCAGCTACTCGGGAGGCTGAGGCAGGAGAGTCGCCTGAACCTGGGAGGTGGAGGTTGCAATAAGCTGAGATCACACCACTGCCCTCCAGCCTGGGCAACAGAGCAAGACCTCATCTCAAAAAATAAATAAATAAAATGAGAAAGATAAATATTTGGTACATTTTCATATGCTTGTAATTTTTTTTCTTAGGTATTTTTAAAAGCATGACTGGCCTCCTGGTTTTGCACGTAGTGTCACCACAGTAATTTGTGGAGTGAGTAACAACCAGGATCTCACAGTTCATTGATTCCTTTGCTGCTTTTGAGATAACCACAGGCTACCCTGTGAGGCAGCCCCTGTCGTTCTCAGGCATCTGCTCTTAGAGGCTGGGGCGTCACCCTCAGGCTCGGAAACCTGTTCCACGGCCGGCAGCAGAACCAGGCCGGCACCCTGGGTGTCCTGACTGAAGCTGTTTCCGGGGCTGTTGTCTTCTTGGCATTGGAAGGGGCATGTCACTTGGTCACCATATTGAAATTGCTGGTCACGGTATATGTTTGGTATTTTAAGCTGAAGTGAGATTTTGTTCCAGAGGTGCCCAGAGCCTGTGGCTTGTCCATGCTCCTACCCCGGCCCTTTTGCCCAGGGTGGTGATGCGTCTTCCTTCATGACAACTGTTTTTCTTTTATAAAATCGCGATACATGTTAAGAAAATAGAGAGTGCAAAAGCGTAGGCTTCCTGTCTGTCCCTCTCTTCTGCTGTGATTATTTCCACTTCCTGACTCTTCAAAGGAAGCCTCTGAATTTATTGTTCTCCGTTAAGTGAACTAACCACATTTATTCAAGGAAGCTTATTTCATTATAACATTCACTCATGTTTATAAAGAATATTAGTCACTGGCTAAGTGGACAGTGTGCTCCAGAAAGTTCTTCAGTTTTGGATCTAAAGTACCAGAATGGACAGATGAGGGTGCATATTTGTATAGTCTTTTCAAAATTATTTTTGTAGTGGTATGAGCAGATTTCCCAGGACGGAGCATTCACAGCTGGGAAAACAGTTGTTGCTTTGAAGATGGTTTTCCCAGGCACCCGGCTCACGTCTCCTGCTGTCAGGCGCATAAACAGTGTCTAGTTTAAACTTGCTGCGCTCCTGGCAATTCTGAGTGGCACGGGGTGGCCTTTCCCCGTGAGCTGCGCAGGCCCCTCGGGAGCACAGTTGCACTGACCTGGAGAAAGGCTCCGCTTCGATTTGCCCGGCACTGCGGTGGTGACGTGCAGGCGTCAGGGTGTGCGAGCACCTTGGAGCCACCAGCCTGTCAGGTGTCTGAGTTTTCGTCTGCTGCTCATAGATGATGTTAATGCATTAAAGATGGATCTTGCTGTTTCCCAGGCGGGAGTGCAGTCACAATTCACAGGCATGATCATAGCTCACTGCAGCCTCACACCCTCCCGCCTCAGCCTCCCGGGCCACTGCATGCATGGCGGATGATGCTTTTCAAGGCTGGTCAATGAAAGCCAGTGTTGAGGCCCTGGCCCCAGTGCTGATAGTTGCGGTTGGCCCTCTCCAGGGCCTTTATGGCCTGACAGAGCCCTGCCCATGGTTCAGGACTCAGCAGAGCTGCCACCTCAATCCAGGTACTTTGGTCCCGCCTGGCAGTGTGAGATGGTAACCAGATGGGGCCGAAACCTGTGGGTGCCACGGCAGAGCCTGGTGGGTGCCAGCACGGGGCCGGTGCTTGGGTGGCACTGAGACCCCAAAGCACAGAGCCTGGAGTGTGGTGGAAACTTACCCCCTGGGCCAGGGCAGCGCTGCTATGGGCCGTTCAGGCCAGGGTTCCTTCCGCCCTTCCTGCTCTCCCCTGCCCCACTGGGTGCTCTCCACACTGCCTGGTCCTTGGGAGCCCGCCCCCAAGCTAGTTCCAGGTCGGGCGCCCTCGGCATGCCTGTGTCTCACCGTGAAGTGGGGACAGCCGCAGACCCGCCTCAGGCCAGAGAGATGCCGTGCGACAGTGCGTGGGAGACGGAGCACAGCCTTCTCCTGTGCAGGGTGAGGACTGTCACTGTTTGTTTTGTTTACATTCTGTCATAAATGAAAGTGTGGTCAGAATTTCTGAAGTCGGGCTTTGTAGCAGGAAGTCTGACTTTGTTAGCAGTTTCATTGGCAGATGTCTCCTGATACAGTTGAATTTGGTGAATGGAAATACAAATAAGGGCTAATTCGTGTGGTGACAGCCTCCCCAGCCGCAGATATGCCAAGAGGACTGCGTGTCTGTGGGGTGTAAGGTCGTTCTCATGACTGTTGTGTGAATAGCTGATAGCTGGGGTTTTCCCTTAAAGAAACTGAATGACTGTGCCTTCCCGCGCGAGGGTTTTTCTCCAGTAGCCGCTTCCACTTTGACGCTTTCACCGGAGAATCTCAGCCCAGGGGATGAAGCTTTCGTCCTTGCCCAGCGTGGACACTTGTCTTTTACCACAGAGTCAGGCATGGAAGGAAGTTTAGTTTGGGTAACCATGGAAGCACCTTTCCCTGTGGCCTGCGGCATTCCGCACCGTTTATGTGTGAACTGGCCGCACCCGCGCCTCCCAGACGGGGCTGCCAGGGAGGAGGGCCCGGGAGACCCCATCCAGACCCCAGCCCGCACGCCACAGAGGTCTGCTGTCAGACACGTGGTGGGCTCCATGCCACAGGTGAGGGGTCGGGGTCTAGACAGAAGCAGGGTGTCTCCTTCTTCCTGCTCCCTGGCGTGCCCACCTCCCCACACGATGTTTCTGTTCAAGCTGCTGTGGGGGGTGGGGCTTTTTCCTCCTGACTGTATTTTGCAGCAAGGAAGAGCCGCTGTCCTTTCTCTTACTGAGGCCCCGGTTATGTGTCTGATGTCGCTGACGCCATGCCTGCTTTCTTGCCTGTGTGCAACTTCCCAATCCCACCACACGTGCTCGCTTCCCAAGGGTGAGGCTGGCATTGTGCCTACGGGCGGCCCATCGTCAGGGAAGAATCATGGGAAGGGGGCGCAGGATCGTGGTTCGGTGGGTCACCTGTTCTCCAGGTCGCCCTCTGGGGTCTCTTTCCAGTGCACCTTCCTTTCTCTCCTGAAGCTTTTTAATAAACATCCACTCCTGCCTTAAAAAAAAGTTTTAAAAACAGGTGAATGGAAGGTGGGCATTGTTTGAAACACCCCTTTGGTTTTGCCGAAGAAGCAAGACCGTTCCCTGGAGGTGACAGTGACCTGGTGTTGAGCTCCAGCGTGGCCGGAGCTGTGAGCTTCACAGTCGTGGGTGAGCGGAAGAACTTGATTGTGGCTGCAGACACCGACTTTTCCCTTCTTCTCCCCCTCCTCTTCTTATTGTAAGACACGCGCAGCGGCCCACAGCTTTAGTGGGGCCGCACTGTGGAGAAGGGAACTTCCGCTCGTGCTGGGCCCAGCTCCTCGCTTTTCTCTAGGGCCGTGTGCCGTGCGTGCAGCTCTGAATAACGTGGTTGGCTTTGCTTGTGGGTGGACTTTGGATGGAGTTTTTGTTTTGCCATTTTTTGTGTGTGTTTTTCTTTTCTGACTGGTTGCACTTGGCACCGGGCTGTTACCTGTAGCTCTGGATGGTCAACGTGAGTGGTGCACGTGCTCTAAAGCCAGGTCTGTGGCCAGGGGACATGCTGCCCAGTCCCGGTGGGGAGAGGGCTCTGCTGTGATGACGTCTGTGGGCAAGACCTTCTGCATTTCACACGCTGCCAAGGCACTGCAGCTTCTTCCTGGCTCGGCCGGCTTGGCCACTGCCTCTTGAACCAGAGAACAGGGTGAGGGTGACCCCTGCGAGCCAAGACTCAGGAGCGAACCTCGCTTTCTGGAGGCTGAGCAGGGCTTTGTGCTGTGCCCACAACGCACAGCTCCTGTCTTGTGATTGCCTGGGGCAGCTGACGTCTGCCCGGGTACCGGTGCCGGGAGTTCAGGCGGCCATGGCTGTGCTGAGTGGCCCCTCAGCAGGTGTGCCGTGGGCAGGGCCTGCTGCTGGGCCTCTCCGGTGGACGCGGGATGGTCCACCCCTCAAGGAACCCAGGCTGCCCCGTGAAGGCTGATCCCGGTGAGAATCAGACAGGAGGCTGAAGGTGGCGAGCTCTAGAGGTTGTCCAGGAACAGCCGCGGGAGGGGTGGGAGCAGGAAGGAAGGGGCTCTGTGTAAGGAACCGCTCACTGTGTCCTGTTCAGAGGCTCAGTCGGCAGATGCTCGTGTTCCACAGAGCCAGCCCCTGGTCCGACGCCGCACGCAACTGCTGCGAGAGTAGCTGGGCCCCTTCCAGGACTCCCAGCAGCTGACTTCTGGCGGTAAGTTTCGGATGGAGTCCACCCCAGTACCCAGGCTCAGCAGCACCCCAGCTTCTGGGGCCTCTTGTTCTGTGCTCCTCTGGCTTTTTAACCCTTGTTCCCAGGCTCCGTCCTCCCCGCACTGGACAATGGCAGACCTCAGACAGACCGACTGCGGCAGCTGACGTTTCCCAGGAACACATCCTGGGCATGTGTGGGAGCGGAGTCTGCCGAAGTGCGCGCGTACACGCCTGCCCTCATGGTGCACGTGTCACCTCAGGGGGCCACCATGACACGTGACACTGCTGGGCCCATGTGCCCTGAAACGGGCGGTGTCCTTCCGAGTGGACCGTGAGCCTCCCTGATGGGCCATGCCTGGGGTGGAAGGGCCTTTGCAGACCCCGCCTAGGCCAGAAGCAGGGACTGCCTGGCCCATCCCCCGCGCACTAGGCTCTGTGCGTGCATCTGTGGGCCTCCCCCATCTTTGCCATTCCCGGGGTACTTGCTGATGGATCGTAGGCACAGCTGTCCTTTCGGGGTGTTGTCTGTGCCTGTGGGCGAGATGGGTAAAGTGCTCAGAAAGGGATTTTTACCATAAGAACCCACTGTGGAGTCCGGGAGCCCAGGAGGCAGAGGGGACAGTGAGGGGCTCTGGCCGGGGACGTTTCACAGACAGCCCCTCCCCCAGCCCCCACTTTGTTTCCGGTAGAGCTGGGTCAGCCGACTCCCCACCTGCCAGAGAGCCAGGAAGGCAGCCAGGAGCGAAGGTCTCCAGCCACGGCTTCTGGAGGGTGCACGGCCCAGGCTCCCCAGCTGACGCCTCTTAGCGAGGTGGAGGCTTTTCCTCCCCAGGCTCAGACAGAAGCTCCGGCCACGGAGATGGGCCGGGTGCCTCCGAACTCAGACCTGTCCCTTGTCTGTGCAGCCTGCGTGTGGCACCCACAGCTGTGGCTTTGCCTGCCTCTGGTGTCCACTCTGTCCCAGAGAATCGGTCACCAGCAAGAAGAGCAACAGCGGCCCGAACAGCGGCACCCAGCCTCTGTCGGCTCCAGTGGGCTGGCAGCAGCCTAAGGAGGCCCGAGAAGAGGCCCCGTGCCAGCACACGACACGTGGCGCTCCACTGGGGGCTCATACAGGGCCGGGTGCCGTGGTGGCCAGCTGGACGACGGGGGAACACACCTTGAAAAAGGCATGTGACATGTACAGCATTTCCACTCGGCACCCTCCACCTGACAGCCTTCATTTAACCCAGAACATAGGCTCTGCCTCCCGTTTGGCCTGCGGTGCACAGAACTGGGATGAGGGCTCAGATGTTCCTCTTAGATGAGAAGTGGATTATCCAGTTGTCCATCCCCAGGTTCCATAGCTCGGATCGGAACTCCAAACCCACCCTCAGGTGCGTCTGCCGCACAGCGTCACTGGGGGTGTGCCGTGGCCGAGTTGCCGCTGTCAGGTGCGTCTGCCGCACCGTGGCCTGAATGATGTACCCTTGTCTTCTGGAGTTCTGAGCAAATCGCTCAGTGAAAAGTGTCTGCACATAGCACACAGCAGATGAGACAACCGCTTGTGTCCTCACATGGCCATATCTGTGCGCAGGTCAGGCGGCAACACCCGGGCAGCCTGACCTGGCCCTGGCAACCGAGCTCTGCGGGAGGCGGAGCTGGCATCTCCACCTTATGAGGCAGTCCAGAGTGACTCAGTCAATTCAGCTTTAATTTTGACTAACGTTCTTTTCCTCCATTTTTAATTTAAAAGCACATCCAAAGACACCCCAGATAATGAGTTTCCCACTGTGGAGAAGAAAATAAAGCTTGAGTTACCAGGCAGTGAGTGAGAAGAGAAAACTTTAATTAGAAGCTTTTCAATAAATGTTGGAGGATGGCGTCTAGGATTCCAGATGGCAGAAACCCTTCTGCTCCTAGGAAATGTTTTGCAGCTGCCAACGAAGTGTGTGTGGAGGGCTGGGCTGGCGTCCCCGTGGCCCACCAGCACGGGGCGGCCGTTAGCCAGCACTGCCCGACGGTAGCCTGTGCTTCAGAGGGACAGAATTGGCCTGCAGAGGACAGCGAGCCTCCAGGAAGGGAAGGCCGGCTACAGGAACACAACCTCGAGCTTGAGTGGTTACTGTGGTCTCAGTGACAGCTTTACTGAGATGTAATTTACGTAGCAGAAATCCACCATTTTGAAGTGTGTACTAGTCACTGACTTGTGCAGCCATCGCCACAATCTAATTCTAGAACGTTTTCTTCACCCCCAAGGAAACCCCATGCGTGTCAGCAGTGGCTCCCCAGCCCCTACTTGTCCCAGTCCCGGCAGCCACTTCCCAGCCTTCTGTCCTGTGGACCTGTCTGCCCTGCACGTTTCATGTCGGCGGATGCACGCAGTGGACACCATGCTCGTGTCTGCTTTATCTCACTGAGCATGGTGTTTCCACTCATGTCTGCTCCTTGTGTGTGCTTTATCTCACAGAGCGTGGTGTCTCTACTTGTGTCTGCTTTATCTCACCGAGCGTGGCTTCTCCACTTGTGTCTACTTTATCTCCCTAACCGTGACTTATCTCCCTGAGCGTGGCGTTTCCAGGTCCACCGTGCTGTAGCCTGGTCTGCACTTTGTTCCTTTTCATGGCAGAGTAATATTCTGCTGTTGGATTGACTGATTTTGTTTCTCCATCTATCGGCTTATGGACATCTAGGCTGTTTCCACCTGTTGATTCTTGTGGACGGTGCTGCTGTGGACATTCACGAACAAAATGCTTGCTTGGATGCATGTTTCCAGTTCTTCGAGGCTGATCCATGGGCTTGGAGTGGGTAACGTTTGTTGTGTGCGTTTGCTGTGCACCCACCCCACCTGTTGTGTGCGTCCTGCCCCCACGGAGACTCTTGGGGGTGACTCGCGCAGTCCTCTCTCTTCCCTTCACACACTCCAATGTGGGCTTCCTAAGAAGCATGGTTGCCAGTCTCGGGAACTTGGTCATTGAGGCAGCACTTTTATCTCCCAGGGTATTCCACTCTTGTCGACTGACCCTGTAAAATCCTTCACGACACATTTTTCCTTCTGGTAGGGCGCCCTGTCTAGGATCCGTATTGCGTCAAACTGTTACATCTCCTTCCCTTTTTCTGAGTTTGGGACCGTTGCTCTGCCTTTGTCTTTTATCACATGGCATTTTTGATGCATGCTGGTTCCCCATCCTCACTTCCTGTTTATCTCACATTCCCTCCCGATTAGACTCAGGCTGTGCGTTCCTAGATTACAGCACTAGATGCACCCTTCTCAGGGTGTTGCGTCTGGACCGGCCTCCTTGTTGGCGCTGCCCATGTGATCACCCAGTGAGGGGCTGTCCCGTCTCTGCTATGTGATGACTTTTCCCCGAGCACTAATGAGCCGTCCATGGGGGACAAGTAGGTTCTGCAGTCCTCTGTACCTCACCGTCCCCCGAGATTTGCCCTCCATTTGTGGCTCTTACCTGCCCCCGTCTCCCTCTCAAAGCTGCAGAGTGATGCTTTTCCAACCACTTTACCAGCCAGCGCTTTATTAGAAGTGAGATTCTTTCCATTCATGGATTCATTCATTTTATTTAAATTATATTAGGTCTGTTTATTGTTGGAGTGGACTTGCGGACTCCTGTTTTTCATGGCCTATCACAATTGTCTCTTCTTACTCATCATACTGCTCACACTGTCCCAGCTTTGGTGAGGACATCCTTTGTCCTTTGGGTGTCACCCGACGTGCTCTTGGATCCTTTCTTGCCTCCGTCAGAATCACCTGTCTCAGGCTCATCTTGTCTCTCCCTGCCCTGGCCCAAATCAGCCATTTCTCCTGGAGCCCTGGGCCCTTCTGGACGGTGGCAGTGTTTGGGGCCAGGCCTGATGCAGGAGGGCTGTAGAGATGGAGCTTGGAACATGTGAGCGTGTGTCTGTGTGTGTTCAGACACATGTGCACACCGTAGACACGTACTCACAAGCACGCTCAGGATGTGCACACACAGACGTGTGCGTGTACTTGCATAGTCTGTGTGCTGCTGCTTTCTTTAAATGTCTGGGTTAAGCCTTGTCCTCAGCCCTGGCCCGTTCCTATGGACTCCTCTCGCCTGCTCTGTCTCCCGCCTCTGCCGGGAGAGCCCCAGCTTCAGGAGCCTCCTCACATTGCCTCATTGCCCAGTTTGCGGGGCGTCTAGGATGGCTTAGGAATGGCTTCCTGCCCCGCTACAGAAACACCCTCCAAAGAAAGTTTCTTTGTCGTTCTCTCCGCCGCTCCGCCCCCCCCAAGACTTCAGGTAATGGGCGCAGGTGCATTAGTGAGCCCACCGCTGCCGCTTCTCACTCAGTGGGAGGTGCGGGGTCTGGGAAGGGCGGGTAGGCCGTGTCACTCTCATGAGGTCAAGAGTCAATTGTTAGGCACAGAGAACGATGAGGTCATGTTCAGTGCTAACGCGGGGGTTTTTCCTATGCTTGCAGCTACGTACTTTTGAGCTCTTTATGGGGTTTAAAAAGCACTTATGTATAAGAGAGTTGGGTTACCAGGAAACAACAGAGCAGTTAAGACGCCTTGATTTTATCTCACCATTCGCCTGCCAAAAATAATTACATTTGCCCTGGCTCCCAGGCAAGCTCTGGAGAAGGGCGTGTGTGGCTGGGCCGGAGGCACCCACTGAGTCCCTGCCCGGCCTGTGGGTCTCTGTCCTACAGCTCTCAGCTCTGGGTTATCAGGGTTAGGGACTGCAGGGCCCAGGGTCCAAGGCTGGCTCTACTGTGTGGGGACCTCAGTGTTGGACCTGCCCTTACCACAGCCCCGTGGCTTGGCTGCTGGGTGCCTGTCACGCCTGTGACTGTCCCGGAGCAGTGCCGCCGCCAGCTTCACGGGTTGAGAGTCTGCTGCTGGCAGCTAGATGACAGCGTGTCAGCTCTGTCCGCCAGAGCCTTGGGCAAGTCCCCGGAAGAGACCTGGTGGAGAGGAGTGGCGTAGCGGGGCGGCCTGACGCTTCCACGCACTCACAGCGGTGTCTGGTGAGGGCAGGAAGGAGCAGGGCCCCTGCTGTGTCTGCGGCAGGGAGGGAAGGATGCCACAGAGTCAGCACTGTCCCCTGTGGTGGGTTGACGTGGAGGAAAGAGTTGAGTCCCGTCCCTAATATATGCCTGGGGCTCTGTTCAGATGCAGTTCCCTCCCAGATTGCCTTAGGGGAGCCCTCCCAGCTGCCGTCCCTGCACTTCCCGCACAGCGGGCTTTAGAGGAGGATGGGCTGGTGACCTTGGGTGACTCCTCAATGCCCATGGCCCCCAGCTCTGTATGATTTCTTCATGGCATGGTTTTGCCAGTTAGATGCCAGGGGTTGCCGAGTGCTACAGAGAGGGGCAGGACTGTGGGCTTCGAGCCAGGAGAGCGTGGCTGAATTCCCGGCTGTCACCCACCATTTAAGGCTTTGAGCAGTGACTGACCCTTCTAGCGCCTCCTTGGCGTGGCAGGGACAGTGCCCACCCTGCGGGGCTGCTGTGAGGGGCAGGGACCAGACCACGTTCCGTGTGGGTCTCCCCACATCAGCTCGTCAGAGCTGGAGGTCAGAAATGCCGGGTCTCTAGTGTGTGTATTTTAAAGCGTCTGCCCTTGGCCCTGTTGAAGCTGTGTGAACAGGACTGTGTGTGGGGAATGCCTGACATGGGGAGTCCACCCCTCCTGCTTTCTGGGACTTGGATGGTTTTTCCCCATCAGCAACACTGAGGTCAAAAGGGGCTTCGTTGAAGCATGCGTCTTGTAAAGACAGCGCCCGGGTGTGGGGGCTTTGGGGGCTGCTGCCTGGCTGTCCTGAGCATTGATTGGGGGCGTCCCTGGGGCCTGGAAGGAGCTCTCGAGCACGGCTGTCAGTGTGACGGCTGTAGGCGCTCCCGAGCACGGCTGTCAGTGTGACGGCTGTGTCCTTTTAGCTGGGGTGACTTGCAGGCTCTGGAGGGGTGGGGGGGGGGGGGTGCGCCAGGCCTGAGTCGTGGCCGAAGCCACGCACGGTGTTCTGTAGGACTGTGCCACGCGTGAGCCTGGCGTCTGGGTTGGCCACCCCACAGCAATCTCCACTTCCATGAGACCTGCTGGTGCGTGGGAGCCGCCTTGTTCCCAGGCTTCCCGGCGGGGCATTTATGGGGAAAGCAACCCTGATGGAAGTGGGCACAGAGGCTGCACCTATAGGCCGCGGTCTGGGCCAAGCGCTGTCCTTCTGAGGAGCCGGGCACCATGGTGCTGGGGTCATGGAGAATACAGGCCCCAACTACCTGAGAGACCCAGGCTGTGCACACCCACCGACAGCCTCGTGTCCCACAGACGGGAGGGGAGGGAGGTTCCTGGGCTCACTGTGGCTGTGTTCAGTCTTTGTTGTGCCGCATCCGTTTACCACCTGCTCTTTTGCAGATGTTTTCTTTAATTGGCCTTTTCCTTTCATATGTTTGCAAATCAAACTTTATGTTACCACAAATAAAAAAAAGTATCACAGCTTTAAACAGAACAGAATCGCAAACACGGGAAAAGTGAAGGGGTAGTGCAGGCGGCTCGTTCCCTTCGCCCACGCGTCCCGGCTCCCTGCATGGGTTTCTGTGAAGAGGGGGCCGCAGGCGCTGGTACAGGTGCACCTTGGTAACATCAGGGACAGCTCCTGCCAGGTGGGCGAGGTGGGAAGGAGGGGAGCAACGCCAGCATCCGGCCCCAGCGGTGGAAGGAGCAGGAACCTTCCCGCCTGGGTGCCGCAGGGTGCTTGGGCCTCGCACGCGGCCGAGAGCCTGCTAGAAAGGCAGCTTAGTAGGTTGCACAGGCTACTGGACAAGGCTGAGCCCTGCTTCCTACATTCACGGGAAGCTCATCATGGCGCCCAAGCGTGACACAGAAGTGCCCCCACAGCATTTTGGACAGCCTGGAAATGCCAGGGTAGGTCCGGTTGGCCGGACTCAGAGGCTGGCCTTGTGAGACTTTTCGGAGTGGCCGGGGAGGGCTGTGTTTTCTGTGACCGGGGAGGGATTCTCCCGAGAGCCCCATGCCCACCCCACGTCTCACCCCACTTGGCAGACCCCCAAGACAGAGCCTCTGGAAGGATCCGCACATGACTGTTTTATTGACAAAGGCTGAACATCGCCAGCCTTGTCAGCTTTTGTTACATTTTATGGGAAGGTTTTTATATCATCACCGCAGTTGTCCCCAGCTGTTATTTCTGTAGAAGCAAATTCGGCAGCCACACGTGCTGGAGTATTTCATTGTCCTGGCACCCAACTAGCCCACATGGCAGCTCGCACAGTCCCAGTCCACGAGTGCAATTGCCATGACGATGTCAACAAGCAGTGACTGAACCGCCTCAGAGCAGGCGGTAGACGCTCGGCAGAGGGCCCTTCCTGCTGCCACGGGCCGGGCGTTCCACAGAGGGCCCTTCCTGCTGCCACGGGCCGGGCGCTCTGCAGAGGGCCCTTCCTGCTGCTCTGGGCCGAGGACCTCGCAGGCCTGGCGAGGCCGCACAGCGCCATTGCTGCGGTCCTGGAAGATGGAGGGTGCTCAGGCATGCACCAGAGCGTGTGTTTTCCTTTTCCTCTTTAACTCGGCGGTGCGCCAGCTAGCTCACACCTCGTGCGTTCCCGACCGTGGGTGCAGAGGACACACCGCAGCATCCAGCTGAGACCCACTAGCGTCTTGTGTCTCCAGCGTTAGTTCCCCCACAGTGGCAGACCTGCTTTAGGGTACGTGTAACTGAGTTGCGTCACCACAGTGGCCTCTCCATGTGACGTTCGTGGTCGAGGGTGTCGGAAGCGTTTCCCGTGGCGCCAGGCAGGGTGTATGGGGAGGACCACGGCGACAGGCTGGTCAGCGCTGACCTTTGGACCCTGCGGGGCGAGCGTTTTGGGATTGTAGCAATTCTATGTGAGAAGTGAGGAGTGCAGGGCCAAGGAGGACCAGTCGTGAGGTTTCCTTAGCAGCCCCAGGGTGACCAGGCAAGTGTGACTCTCTCGAGGCCCCGAGGAGCCGGAGCCACGTCTGACAGCGGTTTGGAGACATGACATGGCCGTGTCTTGTGTCCACCCAGGTGTGTGCAGCTCCCGAGTCACACGCCGGCGGGGCCTGTGCGGCCGAGGCCGTCTACACGGCGCTGCTGAACCTCACGTCCGACTGCTCGGTGCTGTCTGGAATGACGGCCTTCAGGGCGGCGTGGCAGAAGCGGTTCAGGGCGGGCAGGTTTGTTTTCTGCTCAATGTACAGCCTCAGCTTTTCCCTGAAGGTCTCCCCGAGAAAGCTGTAGATGAGGGGGTTGAGGCAGCTGTTGGAGAAGGCCGCGAGGTTGACAATGTGGCCGGTGAGCGGGTGGGCGTGGCGGAAAGACTGCTTGCAGGGAGCGGCCCCGGGCTGCGTCTGCTGCAGGAGGTGCACGCTGATGAAGACATTCTCCGGCAGCCAGCAGACGAAGAAGACCAGCACCACCGCGAGGATCATGCGGAGTGCCTTCTGCCGCCGGGGCCGCAGCCCGCGGTGCCGGTGTGCCCTGACCAGCACCCGGACAATGAGGGAGTAGCACAGGCCGATGATGGCGAAGGGCACGATGAAGCCCAGCGTGACCTCGAGCCACTGCACCTCCCGGACGTCTGCGAAGCAGAAGCAGGCCTCGTCGGTGTGCTGCAGGTGCACGGCGGTGAAGGGCACCAACGTGGCTGACACAGATGCCATCCAGATGAGGCCGCAGCTCAGCCGGGCGTGGTGCTTGGTGCGGAACAGGCTGCAGCGCATGGCCCTGGCCAGGGCAATGTAGCGGTCGAAGCTCATCCAGGTGAGGAAGAAGACGCTGCTGTACATGTTGACCTGCAGGAACAGCGACATGAAGGTGCACAGCACGGCGATGTCGTAGTACTGCTCGTGCAGGTTGAACACCTCGATGAGGGAGTCGGCCACCAGGATGAGGTCCGCCACCGCCAGGTTGATGAAGTACAGGTCGGGGATGGTCATCTTCTCCCGGAAGCTGATGTTCACCACCAGGATCAGGATGTTGCCCACAAAGCCGATGGGGAAGAGGAAGATGGTGTAGAGGCACGAGAGGAACAGGCCAATCACGTACTGCTGGTGCTCCGAGAGCTCGCCCGTCCCGTTCGCCAGGGCAGCGCCCAGGAGCAGGTGGGACAGGTTGAGCTCGGGGGAGGTGGTGTTGGGGGCTGCAGGCTGCATGGTGCGCGGGTACATCTCCAGGCCCACGCCCTGGGCTTGGGAAGTCACAGCCATGTCTCTGCACCGTGGAGCTTTCAAGATTTGCCAAAAGGCTCCCAGAGCTCTGTTTTAAACAGCGAATCCATCTTTAGAAAGAAGCGTGATTCTCCTTGAAGTGAGCCCGGCATTTGTCAGACAGGAAACTCCCGAGGAGCACCTGCGGTGGTTTGGGTTGGGTTTGTGAACTGCAGAGAGTGGGAGGAACAGATGCTCCGCACGCTGGCATGGCACGTCTGTGGAGGCCAGGGCCCTCCGCGTGCTCGTCCGGCGGGCGTCCCTGCAGGTGTCAGCCGCCGTGCACTGTCCTGCGTGGAGACGCTCACTCTCTGGGTACCTGGAGAAGCAACAGGAGAGGATGAAGCCTCATCGAGTGGCCCCAGCTTTGGGATAAGGCCCGCCGCCCCTGACTGGGTGTCTGTAGAGTCTGGGTGTGTCAGGAGCACTGGGGAGGCCAGAACCTCAGCTTTATGAGCTCAGGAGGTGGCTGTGGTTGAGCTGAGGTGGAAGAGTCACCTGTGGGAAGTACACGGCCTTCTTTCCTGCAGGCCCCACGGCCACTCGGCTGCAGCTGGAGGTTGGACGTGGAGAACCCCCACAGGCAGGGTGTTCTCTCCCTTTATAGCCACAGAGCAGGCCCAGGAAGCAACGGGGGTGTGGGCTTGGCCACCCCAGAAAATGGCGTTTGCGAGGAGAGGGGAAAATGCATTTCAGCCGCTGATGGAGAAGTAAAACAGGAAGGGAGAGCCCAGTGTCTCTGAAAGACAGGGGGTCCGGAGAACTGGACATTGGAGGAGAATCATCTCTTACAATAAAATAGATCACAGACATTCAGCGGTTTCCTCATGCTAGTTCTATGTTTAGGTACCAAAAATGAAATTTATTTTTGTAATATAGAGTGAAAGGGGTCATTGTTTTGGGAAATAATATTTTAAGTTTTTATTCCATGTTTTAGTAAATTATTGTAAAACCTAATATATGTTTGCAATGCTGTTTATAACCTAGGAAGAAACTCCAAGGAGAGAGTCCCTCCTGAGCTTGGGTTCTGCAGGGAGGGAGGAGTGGGCCGTCTGTCCATGGCGGTGCTCTCGCCCTGCTGCGAGTGGGGAGGGTCCTGTCACCCGCCCCGTGTCACCCCAGCCCTGTCACCAGTGGGGAGGGTCCCGTAACCCACCCCATGTCACCCTGGCCCTGCCGTGAGTGGGGAGGGTCCTGTCACCTGCTCCGTGTCACTCTGGCCCTGCTGCCAGTGGGGAGGGTCCCATCACCTGCCCCGTGTCACTGTGCTCCTGAAAGTTCTCTCTGCAGCAGGCCACGGTCTTAGCCTGCAGACACTGGCGGTCTCTGGGGACCTGGGGGCTGTCACAGCTAGGGGGGCGCTGGTGGGGCCAGGGCTGCCGCCCAGCTCCCTACAGTGCCTAGGACAGGTGCCCAAGCCCAGCAGAGAATTACCCAGCCCAGATGGCGCTGGTGCCCTGGAGTAAACTAATACTTCAAAATCGGTTTGAGTTGTTTTTCCTTTGGGAGTTTTCATTTCACCCTTTGAAATCATTAGGAGTTACTGTTTTGAATGTGTTGTGTTTTTTTTTTTTTTGTCACCCAGGCTGGAGTGCAGTGGCACAATCTCAGCTCACTGCAACCGCTGCCTCCGGGGTTAGAGTGATTCTCCCTCCTCAGCCTCCCGAGTATCTGGGATTACAGGTGTGCACCACCACACCTGGCTAATGTTTTATATTTTTAGTAGAGATGGGGTTTCACCATGTTGGCCAGGCCTGTCTCAAACTTCTGACCTCTAGTGATCCGCCCACCTTGGCCTCCCACGGTACTGGGATTACAGGTGTGAGCCACCGTGCCTGTCCGGGGCTTGTTGTTTTGAAGTGCTACAAAACCAGACTAGCGATTTATTGACCTATGGCTTGAAAATACTTCTTTTTTTAAAAAAAAAAAAGCTGGCCTATAATCCCCGCACTTTGGGAAGATGAGGTGGGAGGATTGCTCAAGTCCAGGAGTTCGAGACCAGCCTGGGCAACATGGCGAAACCCTGTCTCTACTAAAGAAGTACAAAAAAAGTAGCTGGGCATAGTGGTGTGCGCCTGTAGTCCCAGCTACTCGGGAGGCTGAGGTGGGAGGATCGCCTGAGCCCGGCAGGTAGAGGCTGCAGTGAGCCGAGATCACACCACTGCACTCTAGCCTCAGCCGAGATCACACCACTGCACTCTAGCCTGAGCAACTGGAGTGAGACCCCATCTCAAAAAAAGGCGGGTAGGGGAAGACAAGATGAATCACTGCTTCAGTGTCACTTATTCTAAAAGTACTCAATCACCTTCACTTAGCTGGGGCTGATTAATTTGATTTTAGTATTTTGCACTCTTGATTCCTCTTCAGTAGATAATACCATCGAGCAGCATAAACGCCTCTGCTCTCAGGCTCTGTAGGGAAAGTTGAAAGACTTCGCATTCAGCCTCTATATTTAATTTATTAAAAATGGCACAGAGGACTTCTTTTGCTCTTTAAATGTAGAAATTCTGGAAGGTGTTAGACCGCAGCGTGGCAGGAAGCTTAAAGGTGGACAGAACCCTTAACTTATGTTTGTTTTCTTATTTTGTTAAATGAACTCCGAGGGAAAAATAGTTTAAAACCGAGTCATTCATTTCCTTCCCACGTAAATTGAGTTGTTTAATCCTTGGCAGACACCAAGAAGATACGGGACCTGGTGTCTGATGTGTCCTAGTGTCGATGTGGTCCTGGGTGAGAGGAACCGAGTGTGCCGTTCACCACTGGCCCCGTGTCCTCCCTGGAGGTGTCCGTGGAGTTATAAACAGCGTGATACCTCATTTCAGATTTCCTCTGCTTGTCATAGAGAAATAAAGCCACACTTTAGTCAGCTGTTAAGTCTGCATCTGTCAAAAGGTGTGTGGCCCTCCCAGGACTTCAGGGTTGGTGAGAGTGACTGGGGCGCCGCAGGGCAGGGCAGAGCGGGCACCCTCATTTTCTTGAAGTGAGACACGTTCTTGCTGGGACAGAACATGACGGAATACTGGGTCCTACTTTCAGCACGTGTTAGGCCATCCAGGCAAAGCCCCTGCTGCGGTCACGCTGAGACCACCGGAGCTCCGTGGGAGAGGGGTCTGTAAAGCCCCCTGCTGTTGTGGTCACGCTGAGACCACCGGAGCTCCGTGGGAGAGGGGTCTGTAAAGCCCCCTGCTGTTGCGGTCACGCTGAGACCACCGGAGCTCCGTGGGAGAGGGGTCTGTGCCTTGAGTTTGGGAAGCTGGGTGCTGCTCTCACCAGGGGGTGAGGTGTCTGCATGTCTGCGTCCAGCTGTTCCCATAACAGGACAGCGGCCTGGGTGGCACCACCCCCACACGCCGCTAGTGAGTGGTATGGCACCGCCAGGCCGAGGCTGAGTCCTACCTGGGTTGCAGCCCCTTCTGTGGTCCTGGAAGCCTCCTTGGTCAGGCCCATCAGGCTGAAGGTGCACTTGGAACCCAGCTGCAGGAGGTGTACCTCAGCTGGACCTGCCCAATGCCTGAGCAGGGCTGGAGAGAGGAAGAGATCCGCCCTGGGAGCCCGCGAGGGAAGGTTCCCGGCTGGCCGGCGGGTGCGTCCTCCATCTGAGCCTGCCGGCGGGTGCGTCCTCTGTCTGAGCCAGTGAGTCTGCCCCTTGGCACAGGGCTTTATAGGCCCCCTCCGCCTGCTCCTCTCTGGCTGGGCTCTGGGCGGCCTCCTCCGAAAGCTAGCGTTAACCATTTTTTTGCTGGCCTTTTTTCTCCCACACTTTGGCAATCAGCTCAGTTCCACTAGACTTATTTTTATGGAAGTTTAACTGCTTTTCTTCACCCACAGATACAAACCTTTCTTTAAGTTTGAAGGCATCATTCTAGCTATTGTGTATCTTTTAGGTAATAACCTGTCATCCTGGGTTGAAGCAAGCAACATTCTTGTTTTTGCAACTGACCTGCGTTAAACACTAAATTTCGTAACTGACTTAGTAGCACGTGCATGATACATAAAGAATTTAACTTAGGAATTTCACAGACATTTGCAGAGAGAAATGTAATCCCAAGAAATAGCAGGCATTTCTGACAAGTAACTTAGGAATCTGAGTACTGGTTGAGCATCTGGAAATCTGAAGTCCAGAGTGCCCCACAGTCCAACACTGTTGGAGCGTCGCGACTCAAGTGGAAAATTCCACACCTGACCTCGTGTGGCGGGCTGCAGTCCCAGGCACAGTTCAGAGTTTGTTTTATACATGAAATTATTAAAAGTGTTGTATAAAGTTACTTGCGGCAGTGTAAGGTGTGTAGGAAACACAAATGAATTTTGTATTTAGCTTTCTCATTCCGTAGCTGCAGGCATTCCAAAATCTGCAGAAATCTGAACTCCGAACTCCTCCGGTCCCAAGCGTTCAGATGAGGGACCCTCAGCCCCTAGTTTTCTCTGAGTGTTGGCGGCGCCTCAGGTCCCGCCTCCCGCGCTCGCTGCAGAGGCGTCGGAACTTACCTGCCGGCCAGGTGTTGGTGGCCTCTTGCCCAGCAGGCCGCCTCCGTTGCCCGTGGTTGCGGGTTTCACAGCCTCCACGGCTTCGTGCGGGCGGAGAATAAACCTCCCTCCGCGGACTCCCGGGGCCTCCGAACCGCCTCGTGCGGGGCGGCCGCCTCCGAGTGCGCCACCTGCTGGCCGTTCGAATCTCAGCCGCCGCTTGGGGAACCCTGGGCTGCCCCGTGAGAGCAGAGCGAGAGCAGAGCCAGGCCCCCCAACCCCGGCATGGGCTGCCCAGGCTGAGGGGGTCCTCAGGCACTGCCAGCCCCGGCTGTCCAGGCCGAGGGGTGAGTCTTTCTCCGAACGGAACTTCAGTGAATCTCAATCCTACTTCTGGGTGTCGTTTTCCCTCTGTAATGTTTCCAAGCGGTGAGATTGGATCCTTTGTCCGCTGAGTGTAAGTAATGCGGCTGCTGCAGCCTGAGGCGGGTTCAGAGGCCTGCATGGGACCCCCCCACCCCCGCCGGGAGAGCTGGTGCAGGTGCAGGTGCAGGAGTGGGGTGCTGGGCCTCCAGGTGCGCTCGGCCCCTCGGGGCCTGCTCCCCCACAGGAGAGCTGGTGCAGGTGCAGGAGTGGGGTGCTGGGCCTCCAGGTGCGCTCGGCCCCTCGGGGCCTGCCGGGGAGTTTGCTGCTTGGTGATGTTTCGTTAGGAGCCTGTTGCAGAGGCGCCTTAAGGCATCTGTGCAATAGCAGTTTATAGTCTTACAGATGTGTGTTTTAGAAAACACACACACACATTTTCTAAACAGAATGCTGTGTTAAATTTCTAATGGAAAAATACTAACGTAGGGTTTTCTTCCAGCAGTAGAAAGTTGACAACTCTAATATGTACCTTTTTGTATTTGGATGATAAAGAGCTGATTTGCTCTTAGACACTTTTTTTGACCAGTTGTGAAGTTGAGATGATTTTAGCATTAAAAATGCCCGAGACACCATTTTAAAAGATGTGAGTCATGAGAAAGTACAGAAAAAAATAAATAAAGTAAAAATCCAAACCTTGAAATAGCCGAGACATGTCACTTAAAAATAGCTGTGCCCTGCTAGTGCAAATCCATGGCTTCTGGTCTCTCTGCCTGTCCCAGCGGCTGAGGAAGAGCTCAGCTCCCAAGCTCTCCACTCACGTGCCCTGGGTGGGGAGCCTGCCCTGGACGGGCGAGTGGCTGATACACCTAGATTTCCTGCTTGCAACATAGAATTAGCCGGATTGGGGCTCTGGGTCTCGGAGCCCAGCCTTCTCCTGTAAGCACTGGGTGGGGGCATCTGGATCTCAGAGCCCAGCCTTCTCCTGTAAGCACTGGGTGGGGGCTCTGGGTCTCAGAGCCCAGCCTTCTCCTGTAAGCACTGGGTGGGGGCATCTGGATCTCAGAGCCCAGCCTTCTCCTGTAAGCACTGGGTGGGGGCATCTGGGTCTCAGAGCCCAGCCTTCTCCTGTAAGCACTGGGTGGGGGCATCTGGGTCTCGGAGCCCAGCCTTCTCTTGTAAGCACTGGGTGGGTGAGTAACTTGTCAGCTACCGCACAACTGCGGGTGTGAGGGACAGGGCCCAGCTGCAGGAACTTCAGTCCCCAAGACCTCCTTAATACTTGCATGGGTGATGGGATGGGAGGAATCTCGTGGACTGTTTGTAAGGTGTAAAGACCTTTCGCCAATTTTTAAATCTGTTTTTGTGTTTTTTTTGTTTTTTGTTTTTTGTTTTTGAGACAGGGTTTTGCTCTGTTGTCCAGGCCAGCATGCAGTGGCCGGATCTCAGCTCACTGCAGCCTCCCACCTCCCAGGCTCAAGCCATCCTCCCACCTCGGCCCCTGAGAGGCTGGGACTACAGATGTGAGCTGCTAATTTTTTTTTTTTTTTTTTTTAGAGAGAAAGTCTCACTGTATTGCCAAGGCTGGTCTTGAACTCCTGGGCTCAAGTGATCCTCCCACCTCAGCTTCCCACAGTGTAGAATGTGACATTGAACGCATGCATCCTGGGTGCTGTGCCTGGTGCTCTGCGTGCTTGATCTCAGGTCACCCTCCTTCAGAGCCTGTGAGGCACTTCTCCGTGTCTCATGGATGCAGAAACTGACTGCAGGGAGGTAGTGTCACCTCGGCCTCACAGCCAGCCAGGAGCAGATCTGGGAGTGGCCGGCTGACTCTGAGCACATGGTCTCGGCCCATACACCAGAGGCATCCTGGGGCAATAGTAATCTTGTCAGGCACTGATTTCCTTGTTGAATTTTATGTCGTTATGAATTTTTAAGAAGTGAACATATTTTCCTGTTCATCCCCAGGATAGAATAAAAGGGAAGAACTTCAAGGGGAATTTCATCTGATCATTGCTTATTGAGTTAAACGCGCACACAGCCAAATATTGGAAAATGCATACAGAAAAACACACACAAAGTAAGGCAGTGCATCTCCGGCTTCAGGAGCCCTCCTGAGCGAATGCCCGTGTGGGAAACCTTGGCCCTCGCCTTTCAGCCTTCAGTCCTCACGTACAAAGCCCAGTCCTTGTGCTGAGAGGCTCCAGACGCAGGGCCTGCGGTGTCTTCCCGGCACCCCTCACTCTGCCAGCGCTGACTGACTGAGCGACCCCTTCCTGCTCCTTGTCCCATCCCCAGTCCTCTCCTGTGCCCTCTGTGGTAGGCAGCGGCACGGGTCCCCCTGACTCTGCAGGAGCAGAGCGCTCAGGGAGTTGCATGTTGCTGTCCAAACAACCCTGGTCTTCAGCGTTGCCAGCTCCAGCCTGTGTTCCGCTTCCTCACCCCACATGCAACGGCTGTGTAATACCGGGCAACATCTCTAACCTTCCTGAGCCTCAGCGCCCATCTGTGCAGTGGGGTGCGTGGGTCTGCCGGTTCTATGCGATACCACACGCCCCTTGTCTCTGCTGGGCGGAGTGAGGCTTCCCTTCCCACTGCTGC
Source organism: Chlorocebus sabaeus (assembly GCF_047675955.1). Taxonomy (NCBI): domain Eukaryota; kingdom Metazoa; phylum Chordata; class Mammalia; order Primates; family Cercopithecidae; genus Chlorocebus; species Chlorocebus sabaeus. Next base: position 20,632,544 of record NC_132931.1, read on the forward strand.
TCCTTTTCAAGGGGAGCGGTCCACCGGGGGCAAGGGTGGGGCAGCACTGCCGGAGATGAGCCCAGTCCTGGCTCATTCGCTTCTCCCCCATAGGCACAAGGGAGGGAGCAGTCGGTTGGAGGTGTCACAGTATCACACGCCGGATCCACCTTACAGGGGAGACATCAAGGTGTGTGTGGAAGGAATTTTAGAGCTAATACAGGCTGGAAGACAGCCTGAGGTTCAGAGAGGTACACCGTGTCTCACATGCCAGGCGGATACATTCTCTGATGATCCAGAGTCAGGGGAGGCCGAGAGCCCCTTCCTACACCCCCAGGAGGCATCGCTGGCTTCCCCTGCCTCCGCAGGACATGCAGGAGCACCCTTGGGCATCTGATCCTCACAGGCCTGGAGCATTAAGTGGACATACACCAGCAGCCCCTTTATAGACAGAGCCCAGGTCCCAGGGAGGCTGTGTGTGGTGTACACGGGTCTCCCCGCTCCGGTGGCAGGTGGGGTTGGAACTCTGCATTCTGTGCCATATCCTGACCTTCGGGACATCCTGTGACCTCCCCTCAGACAGACCTGCCATATCTTCCATCTGTTCCATTCCGGCCTGGGGAGGTTAGCTGCTGTCAGGACGTGGTGCAGCCCACGGTGACTTCGTCTCTCTTGTTCCTTCAGAAGCACGCAGGCCATGGCTGCATGCCAGGTTGGAGCCTTTCATTCAGGGTGTGTGCCTGCCAAGCCCGGAAACAGTGCGGTGAGGGGCAGGGCATCCTGGTTTTCTGCTGTGTCGCCTGGCGCTGGTGGACGTGAGCACGTCGGTGCCGCCGTCCTGTCCCTGCTTGGTGTCCGCAGCGGGAGGGCCCAGTTAGGGCGGGTGTGGGCTGACCACAGCATGCTGAGCATGGAAGGGCAGGTGCTCCCGTCGTCTGCAGCTGCGTCCTGGGCAGTGCCAGCCTCCACACGCTCACTTTTTTTTTTTTTTTGAGATGGATTCTCACTCTGTCACCCAGGCTGGAGTGCAGTGACACGATCTCCACTCACTGTAAGCTCTGCCTCCTGGATTCACGCCATTCTCCTACCACAGCTTCCCAAGTAGCTGGGACTGCAGGCGCCCGCCACCACACCTGGCTAATTTTTTGTATTTTTTTATTAGAGACGGGGTTTCACCGTGTTAGCTAGGATGGTTTCGATCTCCTGACCTCGTGATCTGCCCCCCTCAGCCTCCCAAAGTGCTGGGATTCCAGGCGTGAGCCACTGCACCCAGCCCACTCTCTCTTCTTCTGTCACTTTCCCTCACAAGACGGAATTTACTGTTGTTAGAGACCATCCCTCCCGTCAGCCGCTTGGCGTGGCTCCAGCACTGAAGGTGCTTGCGGCTGCTGGCCCACAAGACGGTGGTGGTTTTGCAGGTCTCCCAGCAGGGCCTTCTTAGTGGTTGCGGGGAACATTCTGGATGTGTCCTTGGGTTCTCTGGGAGCGTCGCGCCAAGGGCAGCTCACAGAAGAGTGGGCAGGGTGGCGCTGGCTGAGCTCGGCCTGCGGGGACCCTCTGCCCCCAGGAGCACGTGGTGGAATGTTCTAAGAGAGGCCAGCACCTGGGCCTTGTCCCAGCCCCACCTCCGTCACTGCCAGGCAGTTCCTCAAGGAGCCTCGGGGAGGCTCTGCACCCCACCCCAGTCTGATTTTATCTGTTTGAACGCAGGACCTCATGAACCCTTTCTTTGGATAAATGCAAATGACGCATCCTCTCTTCAGTAGCACCACACTCCCCCGTGCTTCCTTAGTTTTCTGCGGGTGCTGGATCTTCCCCTTGGTGTGAACATGGAACGTTGCCCATTCTCTGTGTCCAGATGGTTACAGGATGGGGCAGTGGCAGGAGCTGGACACAGGACCAGGATCACACTGCACCTGCCCTGCCCCCCAGGGCCACCCCAGGGGCTGTGATATGCTCTGGGATGCCCACCCCATGAAGCCTGCTCTTCTGGAAGTGGCAGGCGTCTCTGCCCATCGGCTGCCTGGCTGGCTCTGGGTCTTGGGTGAGAGTGTGGTGCGTGGCCCATGCTGGCCCCTCCTCCTGTGAGCCCGTCTCCGCCACTCACGGCTCCTGTTCAACCCCATTCACTTTGGTTTTGAGTTGGGATGGAGCATCCCCTGCTCTGAGTAACTCAGGCCAGACGGCCCATGAGGAGTGCGCTGTAGAGTCCCGTGCACGCAGCGCCCTCGGGCCCCACTGTGATGTGCCTCACAAGCATCTGGCCCCCGCCATCCTCTCTCAGCCCGCGGGGCGCTGCGGAGCCACGCTCTGGCCTCGCCGCGAGGGGACGTCCGCCTGCACCCTACGGTGATGAGTGGTTCCCAGGACTCTGCGTGGCATGGAATGAAGAACAATGGCCAGACTGAGAGGAAGTGGTTTGGAATGTTTGTTTAATTAAGGCAAATTGGAAACAAGATCTGTTCGACATGGACCGCAGGTCTGAAAGCCGCGTGAGGCTGTCCAGATGTCCCATCCCAGTGGCTGTCAGCTGCAGGCGCTTCGTGTGGGAGTGCGTGCTCCTGTGGGGCGGCGTTTGTGGATGTTGCCGTCAGGTGTTGTCCCCGTTCGCGGGGTCTGCCATGCTCTCCCGTGCGGTCATAGCCAGGCCCAGCCACCCAGTGGGTAGGGGGACAGGCGCACACCTGAGCTTGGCCCCGAGAGCGCAGTCTGGAGCTCAGATGAAGGCTGCTGCCTGCTGTCTCCTTATTACTGGGCTTTTCTCGTGGACAGGAGGGGCCCCTGCGCAGGCAGAAGGAAGCCACGGCTTCGAGAGGCCTCCCGGACCCTCCCCCGAGCTGTACCTTGTCTGGGTCGGGGCTCCCAGGTTCCTCGGTTGACTCTGGCTTCACAGCCCGTCTGCTGCGTATGGGATGAGGTCCTGGTACCGGCTACCAACCGACGTAAGCGTGACCTGAGCCCTGGGTCTCGGCTTCCCCATCTGCACGGCGGGTGCCAGCACAGGCTTTCTGTCTCCGATCTGTGCTGCCCCCTTGCCGCCACCCCTGCACTGTGCCAAACCCCGCTCAAGCCCACTGTGTTTGTACTTAGGTTTCGTTCTGGTTCTGCCCAGGCTCTACAAGGAAAGGGAAGAATTCTGAGTGGCCCCAGACGGGCTCCCCTTTCCCCACCTTTCATGGTCCCCTGACTGGGGGTCTTAGGAGAGAGGGGTCCTCACCGTTATCTCTGAGGCCCTTTCAAGTCCCGGCCTGGTGAGGTCAGTCTGGTGGAGCGGGGGTGGATGTGCTTAGCTCACCCCTACCCGGCTTGGGCACCAAGCCCATCTCCCGGTGGCACTACCTGGCATAGTCCCCCGGCCCTGGTGGCCCTGGATGATGGCACGCTGGGAGGGACCAAGCCCTTTGGGAGCCACAGGTTGCAGCCTTGCTGGGCTGCCAGGTGGGGGATGTGCCCCCCTCTTCTCCATAGTCTAAGAGACAGAGTAACAAATGCAGGGCTGTGCCGGCTCCAGCTTGGCCGGCCTTCCTGTTCTTCCCACCTGGCCCCCTGCACCCTGGGCGTTGACGACCTGGCACCTTCTCCCCTACCTTACCCCCAAAGGCAGTACAAGCAGAGGGGGACGAGGTGCAGGGCCCAGGCCAAGCGGCTCTCAGCACCCCCTCTCTCACTGAGAGCTTCCCACGTGAGTGGCACTTTGTATATAAATCGCCGGGACCGTCTGCAGCACGGTTATGGAGTCAGAGGGATGAGGTCATGCTGCTGGTACCCAGCTGCTTAATGATGTGACCGCCGTCTGAGCCTGGGTGCCTTGGCCGAGAACCTGTACTTTTCAAATGGTCATTTCTAAGAATTTGTGTGCAGTAAAATACTCCTTTTGGCGTTCACCACAGAGGCATCTAGTCTCGAAAGCACCATGTTCGCAGGCAGCGCACAAACCGTTCTGTTCCAGACTCCTCCACCCAACGTGGCTGCCGCAGCTGCACTCTGCTCCCGTGATCAGACTCCCCAGGCCTCACGCGAGTGGCACCTGTGCGTGTGGAGCCTCTGAGCCTGGCTGTCCCTGTGCCTCCTGCACTTGAGATTGTGCGTCACGTCGCACACGCCAAGAGGCTGTGGCTGCTCACCACTGAGCACGGCGGGCTGTGCTGCGGTCTGCGTCCGGCCGCTGTGGGAGCCACTGAGCCCGGGGGGCTGTGCCACGGTCTGCGTTCAGCCGCCGTGGGAGGGACGTTTGAGTTCCTTCCAGATTGTGTCTGTTATAAAAGCTGCGTTAAATGTTCGCATACAGGGTTTCTTGTGAGTGTGATTTTATTGTGGGTGTTCGCTAAGATTGGGCATTGCTGGTTCTTACAGTGAGTGCACATTTAGCTTTATACGAAGCCTCCGAAGTGGCCACTCCGTTTTGTGTTCCCGCCGGAACCTTCTAACCCCAGCAAAAGCGAAGGGTCCTTCTGAGCCCCGGAATTCCCTAGGAGGAGGGGCTGGCCCTTCACAGTCTTGTTTTGGTGGCCGGTTTCGGGCCAAGAGCCAGGGGTTTGTGGGACTCGTTCCCGAGCCACACAGAGGGGCTGCCAAGGTCAAGCTTGGGGCCTGGGGGAACTCCCCAAAGCCGGGACCTTGAGAATTGTGTGTTCTTGATGGCAGCATTGGCTGTTGCTGCTTAAACAGCCCTTCAGAGAGATTCTAGAAAGCATGGGCCCCACTTCTCCAACGCCGCTTCCCTAGAGCTGGGAGGCCGGGGACTCCAGTGGTGAGGGCTGGTATCTCCTGTAGGGCCCTGTGCCTCCTGGAGGGCATCTGAGAGTCACCCCTGCCCCTGGGCCCTCCCGGGCCCTCCCAGCCCCCGCCAGGGCCTGCCTACCACGGAGCCCCTCAGAGGAGCCACTGCCCCTGCCCCTTCCTGTCACACGTCTACACTGGGCAGGGCAGGCAGTTGTGCAGATTCACTCAGCAGACTGGTTTATTACATGTTTTCCAGGCCTCTTCCTGGGTTTTATTGTCATTTTTAATGGATAAGTAGTTATAGGCTGTGGTGGTAGCTTACGAAACCGTCTCCCCAGGGTGGACAGTTAAGTGGCTTCTGAACTGCTTTTCCAGGCCTGAGCTTGTTTTTCAAACCATCCCAGGATAGTTCACAAGTCACTGTTTCTGTGCAAAAACAGCATAAGCTTTTGAGGTCACAGTTCTCTCGTGTGATTCGGGGTGTCCCCATAGGAAGGTGGACAGCAGACGAGCAGCTGGGCGTTGCCTGCCTGGGGACCCAGGATGAACATGAAGGTCTGTGGCTGCCCCTTCCCGGCCTCAGGTCTGTCCGTGTGGCCCGCGGGTGTCAGCTTCGAGTGGCTTGGGAGGTTTGTTTGCGGCCATTGGCTTCCTGTTCCTTCCATAGCCACTTTCGTGCCCTGTTTGTCCTTGTGGTCCTGGCCCTCCCTCTCCACAGGCCTCCTCGCCTCCTCAGCCGGCCATTCGCCAGCGATCTTGACAGAGCCCGGACCCGCCGGGGTGGGGGGTGGAGCTGAGTGTTTGGGGGAAGGCTGAGCTGGGGCTTGAGGGGGCACCTGGGCAGCCAGAGCCAAACGGGTAAGCCGCAGGCCCTGCCCCACTCCATGTGCCCCTCACAGAGCGCCCAGCCTCTGTCTGGAGCAGGCACTGTCCCTGGATCCCAGTGGGCAGGTGGGCACACGGCCTGGCTGTGAGTTCTGCATGTCATAAGGCAGCGAAGCCCAGGTTGTCACTGGGCCAGCCCGTGATCCTGCAGACTAGCCAACCCCCGGGAGCGCATCTGGGGCCGTCGTGAGCATCTTGGTGGGAATTTGAGGAGATGAGATCAACCTGGCGTGGGGGGCGTTAGGCCTCGCCTGTGGTCACGGGAGTGTGGGGTGCAGGAGCATCGCGCAGGACTCCCGCCCGAGCGCAGCGCCTGCCTTGTGCAGAGCCTGGCTGGGGCTCCTGCTTGCTGTGGAAGGTTTAAACCCAAGTCCCATGGGGCCCCCTTCCCAGGCCTTTGTCCTCTGAAGCCGCTCACATCACACTCACTGCACATAAGCCGCGTCTGCTCTGAAACCGTTCACACCACACTCACTGCAGGTAAGCCGCGTCTGGCTTGCCCGTGTGATCTAGGAAAATTCAAACTAGCCCTGGTACAAGGCAGCCAACTTACTACTGCAGAGGGAAAAGGTAGTGTGTACCTGTGCACGGGGCACCTGAGGGCTTGCACGTCCAGAAAGCAGCCCTGCCAGAGCTGGGTGTGGTGGCTCATGCCTGTAATCCCAGCACTGCGGGAGGCCGAGGTGGGCTGATCACAAGGTCAGGAGATTGAGACCATCCTGGCTAACATGGTGAAACCCCATCTCTACTAAAAATACAAAAAAAATTAGCCGGACGTAGTGGCGGGCGCCTGTAGTCCCAGCTACTCGGGAGGCTGAGGCAGGAGAATGGCCTGAACCCAAGAGGCACAGCTTGCAGTGAGCCGAGATCGTGCTACTTCACTCCAGCCTGGGTGACAGAGTGAGACCCCGTCTCAGAAAATAAAAATAAATAAAAATAGGACCTGAAAGCCCCCAAGAAGACCAGGGAGAAGCGCTCAGGCCTGTGTAAGTCCGAGAGTGCCTTCCTCGGAGTGTCTCACACAGTCCCAAGCCAAGGGCCAGCGCTGGCATCCGGCCCAGACTGGGAGTCTCAGCCCTCTGCCCCCAACAACAGGGTACCCAGAACAGCAAGAGCTCCGGACGGGACATCAGGTCACCTGAGTCTTGGCTACAGAGCAGGGGCCGGCCCCTCGCTGACCACCCTGCAAGCCTGTGCCGGTTGTCACCCGGGGGTTGGGCGTGGGCTGTGCAGGAAGTGCCGCTAGAAGGCAGGTCCTCTCCCCACCCGGGCGAGGCATGCGCGTCCCCATGCTGTCCTCCCCCGGCTTTGCTGAGAAGGCTGCGGCACTGGGCTGGGAAGAGTCCTGGCCGAGGCCACCGGTCCCTGAAGGGAGAGAGCCCTGCCAAGTGGAGGAAAAGATCTTGGACATTAATTCAGAGCCAGCTTCCTTCCTCAGCAGCTTTTCCCAGGGCCAGCCCTGTTGGAAACTGAAAGTGTAGACCTTTCTTAATCCCGCCCCTGTGCTCATGCCCTGTGCATGATGCTTGCCTGTGTCAGGGGACCCCTCTCAGGCCTCTTGACACGGTGCCCAGCTCGCCTGCAGTCTCCAACAACCAGCACAGCACATCCATGGGAAGCCACTGGTGCCACAGGGGACTCTTCCCCAGAGCCTGTGCCTGGGAGGGAGGTGCTCCCCAGCCTCCTGCTGAGCACCATGCAGGCCCAGGAAAGGGTGCTCCTTCAACCTCCCCGGCAGTATTCCTCCCTGGCCTGCTGCTCCTTGGTGGTGCTCCTCCCTGCCGTGTACCTCTTACCCTTCTAGCAGGTCTGACATCCTCCTTGGTGGTGCTCCTCCCTGCCGTGTACCTCTTACCCTTCTAGCAGGTCTGACATCCTCCTTGGTGGTGCTCCTCCCTGCCGTGTACCTCTTACCCTTCTAGCAGGTCTGACATCCTCCTTGGTGGTGCTCCTCCCTGCCGTGTACCTCTTACCCTTCTAGCAGGTCTGACCCTTATTCCAGCCAATTTTGCAGCCCTGGCTCTGCCCTGTTGGCCTCCCCCAGGTGCTTGTCACCTAGACCCCCATGGTGTTTGACAAGGCCCGGGGCGTGAATGGGTCTCCCCGCGCTCTACTGTGGATCACCTCGTCCTCTGGTCCTTGGGCCTGTCCTGGCTTGGTGGACGCAGCCACTGGAGCTGGGAGTGGGGCACCCTGGAGAGTGGCAGCCCGTGGCTTTGGTGACTCAGACTCTGCTGTTCCTACCTGAGATCAGGAGGTTTTCTTTTTTATTTTTTAATAAATGTGACCTGATTTGTTGTATGGCCTCAGTCAGCTTCCGGAGCCCTAAAACGGTTGTTTCTTTTCCTTTTTTTTTTTTGAGACAGTCTCGCTCTGTCGCCCAGGCTGGAGTGCAGTGGCACAATCTCAGCTCACTGCAACCTCTGCCTCCCCGGTTCAAGCGATTCTCCTGCCTCAGCCTCCCGGGTAGCTGGGATTACAGGGTACCACCACCACGCCCGGCTAATTTTTGTATTTTTAGTAGAGACGGGGTTTCACCACGTTGGTGAGGCTGGTCTTGAACTCCTACCTTGTGATCTGCCCACCTCGGCCTTCCTAAGTGCTGGGATTACATGCGTGAGCCACCGCGCCCGGCCTAAAATGGTTGTTTCTGACCATCCGACACGTGGGTGGGTCCCTTGAGCGGTTGCTTGGCAGGCTGCATGGCATCCCAGGCACAGGCCTCACCTCCCCCGCTGCTGTGCTGTTTCTTCTTAGTCTCCTCGGTGCCTCTCCTGGCCTTGGATGCCTGGGTGACCTCAGCATGGGGCCCGGGCCGTCGGACACAGACGCCTTGGGGATTTGCAGGTTCTTGCCCAGCAGCGTTTCTGAGGAAGGCGGTTTTGGGGTATCTCCAAGTCTCCCAGTGCTGCTTCCTTGCCCCCCGCCCCACCCTGCTGACTGTCACGGTGGCTGTGGTCGCTGAGCGCCTCTGATTTGCCGAGGGCCGTGTGCTGCCGTCCACGCCACCTGGTTGTAGTTGATGCAGCCCTGTCCCCTGGGTTCCGTTGTTGTGATTGTCCTTTTGTAGATGAGGAGATTGCCGTTTAGAAAGCACCTGTTGGAGAGGCCTGGCGGTCCCTGGAGGGGAGGGAGGAACGTGCTTCTCGGTGGCGAGACACCCGCTGCCAGGTCCTGTGCTGTGGGACGTGGAGAAGGGTGCGGGGTCGGGGGGGCGTCACGGCTGTGGGGTCAGGGTCAGGGGACGTAACAGCAGCAGGGTACGGGGTCGGGGGTCACAGCAGCAGGGTGCGGGGTCGAGGGTCACAGCAGCGGGGTGTGGGGTCGAGGGTCACAGCAGCAGGGTGCGGGGTCGAGGGTCACAGCAGCGGGGTGTGAGGTCGGGGGTCACAGCAGCGGGGTGTGGGGTCGGGGGTCACAGCAGCGGGGTGTGGGGTCGAGGGTCACAGCGGCGGAGTGCGGGGTCGAGGGTCACAGCGGCGGAGTGCGGAGTTGGGAGGTGTCACTGCAGCGGGGTGTGGGGTCGAGGGTCACAGCAGTGGGGTGCAGGGTTGGGGGGTGTCACGGCAGTGGGGTGCGGGGTTGGGAGCCGTCACGGCAGTGGGGTGCGGGGTTGGGGGGTGTCACGGCAGCAGGGTGCAGGGTCGAGGTCACGGCAGCGGGGTGCGGGGTCGAGGGTCACGGCAGTGTGGTGCGGGGTTGGGGGGTATCACTGCAGTGGGGTTCCAGGGTCGAAGGTCACAGCAGTGGGGTGTGGGGTTGGGGGGTGTCACGGCAGTGGGGTGCGGGGTTGAGGGGTGTCATGGCAGTGGGGTGCGGGGTTGAGGGGTGTCATGGCAGTGGGGTGCGGGGTCGAGGGTCACGGCAGTGGGGTGTGGGGTCGGGGGCTGTCACGGCAGTGGGGTACAGGGTTGGGGGTGTCACTGCAGTGGGGTGCAGGGTCGAGGGTCACGGCAGCGGGGTGTGGGGTCGAGGGTCACGGCAGTGGGGTGCGGGGTTGGGGGGTGTCACGGCAGCGGGGTGCAGGGTCGAGGGTCACGGCAGTGGGGTGCCAGGGTCGGGGGCTGTCACGGCAGTGGCGCCCTTGAACAGGCGACTTTCAAGGACTTTCTTCACTTTCTCCACGGAGCTTCTGTTTTCATGAGAACCAAATACCGGCCGGGAAAGGAACCCACAGTGAAAAAAGTGGCTCAAGGAGTTGTGAGAAAGTAAGAAAGCTCTACGATGTTGAGGAGCCGCAGGTCGATGCCACCGTGGTGGATTCCAGTGGGATTACGGGGTGGGAAGCAGAGCCTGAGGGCGGTGGGAGCTCAGCTGGGGTGCTGGAGGAGCCGCCTGCGTGGGGGAGCAGCTGCCGGCCACGGGTCTCCGAAACGGGAGTGGAACGCGGTGAGGAGAGAGGGCAGTGTTGCTTGAAAGCTCTCTGCCCTTCCCTTCCGCTGGCCTTTGGTCATTGTATTTATTTTTAAATTCACAGCAATGGAGGGTGTAAGGTGCTTTCTGTGCAAAGCTGCAGAGTGGGAGAGAAACAGGCCAGAGGAGTGCCTTCCTCTTGTGCTGCCCGTCCTGGTTTTCAGGACCTGATGCTGGTTGGTGGGCCCGGGACATTTCAGATCCTTCTAGAGACAGCAGAATGACAGTAAGGGAACATTGTAACAACTTTATGCCAACACTGGGCAGTTGCTTTAAGATACAGATTACCATGCTGACCCGAGAAGAAGAAGAACTCGAAGACTCCTTCAGTCCCGTAACAGTTAAAGAAAGTGACTCCAGGCCGGGCGCGGTAGCTCACTTGAGGCCAGGAGTTCAAGACCAGCCCGGCCAACATGGTGAACCCCATCTCTACTAAAAATACAAAAATTAGCTGGGCGTGGCAGCACACGCCTGTAATCCCAGCTACTTGGGAGACTGAGGCAGGAGAATCACCTGAACCTGGAGGCAGGGAGATTGCAGTGAGCCGAGATCGCACCTGGGCACCTGGGCACGATGGAGTGAGACTCCATCTCAAAAAAAAAAACAAGAAAAGAAAAGAAATTGACTCCATAATTAAAGCCCTTCTACAAGGAGGGCTGCAGGCCTGGCTGGCGGCACTAGTGTCACCCCTCAGATGTTTAGGGAAGCAGTAATCTCAGCCCACAGACTGTTGTGGAAAGCTCTGTGTCTCAGATGCGATGATCATATCTAATTACGAAATGTGTTTAATCATATGCCTAAAAACGCACAAGCAGAACACACAGCCCTTCCTTGACTGGACCCCATTTGACCCTGGAAATCCGAGGAGCGGTCGTGGTCCCACGAGTGTGCAGGGCCTGGCGGGGCCGACCTGTGTCTGAACCGCTGTGCGTGTACAAGAGCATTCATGAGTTTCGCTGCAGTCATACGTGCTTTGGACCTTTTCTGTGCCCTCCTCTGCATGTGGGCTGCAGATAGGGGGTGGCGAGAGAAGGGCGGCAGAGGCACCGTGTGTGCTGACTGTGGGCAGCCGGGGTGCTTCCCGCTCCGGGATCATGGGGAGCTGGGGGCGCTCGATGCGCATGAGAGGGTCCGGGTGTAGTCCGGGAATCAAGGCCATCTTGGATCTCCGCTTAGGGCCAGAGTCTAAGGTGTCTCCGGATGCCTTGTCCAGGGCTCTTCCGTCCTGAGCGCTGGGCCCCTGCCCGCTCCTCCCCTGTGTGGCTGGGTGACTCTTGGGTGCCGCTTGTCCAGAGCTGCTTGGCTCTGTCCTGCAGCCTCCCCATGTGTGCTGACCAGGCGCAGAGCCTGTGCCGCGGCCGTGCGGCCTGGGAGGTCCAGTCTTGGGTGCCAAAGGCGTCCTTCTAAGGTGTCCTAGGCTGGCTCCACACAGGTGGGCGAGTCCCACGCGGGCAAGGCTGCCTACTGTACGTGGCGTCACCCGCAGGCACGCCAGCTTGTCCCATGCTGGTGACACCAAATGTGGTCACTTGGCTGAGGTGGGTGTGCATCATAGGACTTCCCTGGCACTGTGTCCTGTGGGGACGGCGCCCTCCCACCCAGTGCCTTTAGTGTCTCCTGAACCTGTTCCTGCCTGGGGGCTGTGGAAACAGCGGCTTCCATGAAGACTCACAGCAGCACTTCTCCTCCCTGTCCCCTTTCCTCCCTCCCGCCTGCTTTTCGGAGTGTCACTGTGGACTCATCAGTTTTTGTGGGTTTTGATTTAATGTATTGTGTGGCCAGTGGGAGCCCCCCTGCTGCCCCCACTAGTGCCCAGGCCCACCTCACATCAGCTTTTCTCCAAGGAGCTCTGGTCCTCTCAGCACACATGTGACTGCCAGTGCTACTGCCACAGAGCCCGGGGCCACAGCAGCTTCCTGTTTTACTGCTCCTCAGTGCCTCGTTTGTTGAAGTTTCTTTCAAAAAGAATTTTTAAGCCTATGTTATTGTACAGCTGCTTCTCACTTGCTTTTCTTGCCATCGCACCTGATCTGCTAACAATGTGTGGGAGGGTCATTAAAAGATTGACTTCAGTTTGATACCAGAAATGTTAGTGTGGCTTTGCCCCGAACGGCCACGTGCAGGGCCTCTGCGAGTAGAATCCAGTCTCATGGCCGCCCCATGGCTCCTGCTACCCTGGAGGCTGCTCAGTGAGGCTGGCTCTGGTGGTGCTGCATGTATGTGTGTGTGTCCGTGTGTGCACAGGTGCGTGTGCAGGGAACTGCACCTGGGGACTGGGCTCTCCCCTGTGCTGATGTGAGAAACAAACTCACCTGTCCAAACCCGAAGAATGGACTCAGAGACCCGGAGAACGGTGGAAGTGAGACTTTTAATGACAGTGTTGCAAGATTGGGTGTCTGATGGGCAGGCACACCCAGCACGGTCACAGCAAGCCATTTATCTCCTAGTGCGCAGGCCCCTCCCCCGGTTCCTCACAGGCTGAGTACGCTGAGGTCACAGTTTTCCTGAATGTCGCCTATTGGTTGCTGGGCAGGGGCTGTAGGTGTTTTTTAGGGTTTTCCTGCTGCATTTAGTTGCAGCCCACAATGCATTGCAATTCTAGTCAGCTCAGGGGCTTTTCAGGTATTTGACTTATGACCTAAGTAGCTGGGCAGGCTGATAAGAACAGAGAGAACAAGCTATGTTGCAGACTAGTAAAACTTTCATCATAGACTAAAATTTTTTGGTTCAGGTGAAGGCAACTAAGGGTTGGGGGGAAGACTGGGGAGGCGGAGGCCAACAAGTAGGCATCAGCAACCCAGGCAGGGGCCTGGTACGTCCTGTTTCTTCTGTAACTTGCTGACCTAAGCTGGTTCAAGGCATTGTGCCTTGGAAGTGGACCACTGTATACATTATTTCCTTCACCAAGGACTGATTTTGCAAAGCCGAGTTTGTGTGACTGTGGAGGGCCAGTGTCCACACCGGGCAGCATCTGACTCAGCGCCGTTTCTTTTCTTTCTTTTCTTTTTTTCTGAGACGGAGTCTCGCTCTGTCACCCAGGCTGGAGTGCAGTGGCGCGATCTCAGGCTGTCCTGCTCCCTGCTGGGTGGCAGTGGCCAGAGGGACGTGCCTGAGGACTCTAGGTCTGAGGGGTGGTTTATCCAAGGTCATGGTCAGAGCCAGGAGTGACACCTGGGTTCCGGCCTCCACGCCAGGGCTGCAGCATGAGTACCACGAGGGGAAACGGGACGTGTGACACACTGCGGCGCTGAGGGGCTCTGTCCTGAGGAGCCGGTGGAGCCCCGAGGACAAAGCATCCGTGTCTCCAGGCTTTGCCCTCTGCTAAGGTGGGCACTCCAGGGACCCTTGAGCTCCACAGAGAAGCAGACCCCACTGGGACAGAAGCCAGGACCTTTGTTTGGGGCCCTGGCATGTGCTGCAGCGTCCACACCTGGCAGGGACTCCGTGTTTGTGACTGAGCATGGTGGCGATTCTGCCAGAGGCAGGTAGCCTCCCTGGTGTGCACTCCAGCCTGTGTGAAGACTGTGCCCCAAACCCTCACCTCTGGGGTGCACTCCAGCCTGTGTGAAGACTGTGCCCCAAACCCTCACCTCTGGGGTGCACTCCAGCCTGTGTGAAGACTGTGCCCCAAACCCTCACCTCTGGGGTGCACTCCAGCCTGTGTGAAGACTGTGCCCCAAACCCTCACCTCTGGGGTGCACTCCAGCCTGTGTGAAGACTGTGCCCCAAACCCTCACCTCTGAGGTGCACTCCAGCCTCCACCAACAAACTGTGCCCCAAACCCTCACCTCTGGGGTGCATTCCAGCCTCTGCCAGCAGACTGTGCCCCAAACCCTCACCTCTGGGCTGCACTCCAGCCTGTGTGAAGACTGTGCCCCAAACCCTCACCTCTGAGGTGCACTCCAGCCTCCACCAACAAACTGTGCCCCAAACCCTCACCTCTGGGGTGCATTCCAGCCTCTGCCAGCAGACTGTGCCCCAAACCCTTACCTCTGGGGTGTATTCCAGCCTCCGCCAACAGACCGTGCCGCAAACCCTCACCTCCGGGCTGGAGGCTCAGGCTTAGGGACGGGCATCAGCCTCCCCAGCAGCCCTCTGGCCAACAGGGATGCAGTACCAAGGGTCTGGGGGCTGGTGGTCTGGGAGCCTTCGGGCATCCCATGGACAGACAGGCAGGAGGGCAGGTAGGTAGAGGGCAGGTAGAACCCCTCATCCCCACTTCCCTCCTCCAGCTTTGTCCACGTTGAGGTCTGGTCCTGGACTTCCCAAGGTACTGGAAGGAATGGCCTGGGACGGCGAGACAGTTTGTGGGGGAGGGAAGGGCTGTTGAGCAGGGCCCCCTGCCAGGAAACAGGCAGTGCCCTCCGCTCCCCTGTCCCTCAGCATGGCCCGGAGATGGCGTCTTGGGCTAAGATGGGCCCCGATTAGTCTGGCCTCAAATCTGCTAGGCTGTGTCCAGGTGGTGTGGGGGTACCCTAGGAGCCCCGCCAGATGCGCAGACACCTGCGGCCACACCGTTGCTGCGTGTGTGATCACAGACATTTTCCCCATGCCGTCCCCTTCTGTGGGCCTGGGGAAATTCTGGGGCAGGGTTGGGCTTTCTGGGCCGGGACCCCACAGCGCCGTGGAGCTTGTTCAGGAAGGGAACCGGCGCATTCTCCGTGTCCTCCAGCCGCTGGCTGCCGGCGAAAGCGGTGGCGGGAACTCACCCAGTCGTGTCAGCCTCATCCCACCTGTTGAGAGGCATCCGTGCCCACCGCGCAGGGCTCCTTCTGGTCCCCGAGCTCTGGCTCCTCGGCGGGGCCCCTGCTCTCCTGGTGGGGCCCTGAAAGTGCCGGCGCCCCGGCGGCCACTGGAGGGAGCTCCAGAACCGAGCCTGCCCTTGAGGCTGGAAACCGTGTCTGGCCCTGGAGCTGCATTTGGATCGTGGTGTGTTGAAAGCACCCGCACCTGAAATCCTCCTGCATGTCCTGAAAAAGCGGCCGCACTTGAAACTTTGCTGCATGTCCTGAAAAGAGCCTCTGCCAGGGTGTTTTAAATGTCCCTGCCCCTTTCCCCACGAGATGCTGTGCCATGATCCGCACTCGGGAAGCGCACAGATCTCCTGTGTCCACCCTGGAGTGTTGACAGGTGCAGCCGAGCTGTGCCGCCAGGGCCTTGGCAAGGGAGACTGCCTCTGTCACTCCGAAAGTCCCCTTGCCTCTCCCCGGTCCACCCCCTCCCAGACCCGGCCCTTGTCGCCACTGTCGCTGCTGAGGTGGGTTCCCCGCTCCAGAGCCACTGAGGAGGCTCCAGTAGTTTGCACGTGGTCGCATCTGGCTGTGTCCACGCAGCTCCATGTTTCTGAGATTCACCCTGTTGCCGTGCCTGTCCCCGGTCGGTCCATTTTCGCTGAGGAGCAGCATTGCTTCCATGCACAGCCCACGCCTGTTCCTCTGTCCACCTGCTGATGGGCAGTTGGGTCGTTTCCAGTGTTGGGCTCTTATGACCTAAGCTGCCGTGAACATTTGTATACAGGTGCTTGTGTGGACTTCTGTTCCCATTTTCTTGGGTAAACATCTGGAATTGGGACAGCGGGGACAGATATTAACTGTGTTTAATTTTGGAAGTGGCTGCCAAGTGGGGTACGTTTTACCCTCCTCCCACCACCTCAGCTGCACACTTAGTGTATGCCAGTTGGCTGGAGCTGGGCAGAAAGCCAGCCCGTCCAACCCCGGGTCTGGAGAGGGGCCCCAAGGGGTGCCCTGGTCCCTAGAACAGGATGGGGCTGTGGTTCCTCCTGCCCAGGGCCTTGTGGTTTCTCAGACTGGTGATGGGAAGAAACTTCATGCCCCAAGGGGCTCTGCAGAAAGCATCCTGTGATGAATAGGGTTGGACAACGGGGATGCTGTCTTCTCTTTAGAAGCCCGTGTGTGTGTCACAGCTCGAATGTCCTGCAGAAAAGAATCGGATGCTGCTTGCTTGCCCTCCCAGGGCCTTCCGTGCACCCTGAGTGTGGGGTGGGCTAGGGCTTCTGGAGCCCTGGAGCCTGGCAGCAGAGGCTGCTTACTCCTGTGTGACCCTCTGGGCTTCAGTCTCCCTCGTGTCCATGGGGGGACCATGTTCCCCAGGGTCCCTGTTGGCCCCACACCCGACAGTCTGGGGCCAGGCAACTAGGCCGAGGGAGGAGTCCCTGCACCACACTAGTTTGGGTGGGCGCAGGGCTGGCTCTGGAGACGCAGCCTTTGCCTGCCGTTGCCTTTCAGGGTGACACTTGAGCTTTGAGCTTCGGTTCTCCTGTGTGAGGTCAGCTCAGGATTCCCTCCCTTCCCCTCGGAAGTCAGGGTGTTGCATTTAGACGCTGAGGGAAGCTCGGGGTCTGGGTCTGGAACCTGTCCGTGCCCCCGCTCCCCACTGCTGTTCCTTCAGCCCTCCCTCTCTATGTCTCCTGCTGGGGCAGTCTCCCTGTGCAGCATCCCCTCGGAGTCCCTGGAGCAAGGTAAGCCTTGTCTCCCTCCAGAGCCACCATCTGCTTCCAGAGTGAAGCCGTTGTGCATCTTTCCAGGGCCTGTTCCATGGCTGCTGAGGGCCTGGTCTCCCTGTCTTCAAGTCACAGCCCATTAGGGCTGGGAGGGCACTCAGGCCACGTGCATCCCTTCAGCAGCGTCTGGTGTGTGTGCATGCCTGCTTGCATACATATACATATGTGTGTGTGCTTGCATAAGTATGCATATGTGTGTGCATGCTTGCATATGTGTGCATATGTGTGTGCGTGCTTGCATGTGTGTGCATATGTGTGCGTGCACTTGCATATGTGTGTTTTTGCATATGTATGCATATGTGTGCTTGCATATGTATGCATGTGTGTGCTTGCATATGTATGCATATGTGTGCGTACGTGCTTGCATATATATGCATATGTGTATGCATGTTTGCATGTGTGCATATATGTGTGTGTTTGCATGTGTGTATGTGTGTGTGCATGCTTGCATACGTATGCATGTGTGTGCATGTTTGCATATGTGTGCTTGCATGTGTGTATGTGTGTGTGAATACTTGCATATGTGCATATGTGTTTGCATATGTGTGTGCTTGCGTATGTATGTGTGTGTGCTTTCATATGCATATGTGCGTGCGTGCTTGAATATGTATGCGTGTGTGTACATGTTTGCATGTTTGTGCATATGTGTGTGTGCTTGCATATGTATGGGTGTGTGTGTGCTTGTTGCATACGTATGCACATGTGTGCACTCACAAAAGCCTCTTCAGCATCCAGCCATGAGGGGTCCCCCTGAGAATCCTACCCTAGCTCACGTGGATTGAGCCCCTCCAGGTGCCCGGTCTCTGCTCAGTGCTTTCCAGGAGTTATCCACGTGATTTTCACGGCAGGGGTTGGGGTGAGGGGAGGTGGGGAGTAAGCAGGAGCTGCCGGGAGCCTGAGGCCACCCAGTGTGTGCAGAGCCAGGCCCTGGCAGTGGGCAGAGGGAGCCTGAGGCCACTTGGTGTGTGCAGAGCCAGGCCCTGGTGGGAGGGGTGGGCAGAGGGAGCCTGAGGCCACACGGTGCGTGCAGAGCCAAGCGCTGGTGGGAGGGGTAAGCAGAGGGGCAGCAGCATCTTCAGTCCACCTCCAGGTCAGGCCACGAATGCAGCTACGCCTGAACACGAGGCTGGAGTGGGCACGGTGTTCTGGTACCTGCTGCTGCTTCCAGAAACAAAAGGTGACACCTTGTCCGGAGGGGGTTCCCACGGCCCTTCCTTGCTGCCACAGAGCCCTCGGAGGACTCGGGCGGCCCTGGCACTGTGTTGGGTCTCCCACCCTGCAGCCGACACATGTGAAGCCTCTTCTGGTCACGGTGTTCCCGGGGAGGAGACAGACACGTGTGTGTGTGTGCGTGCTTGCATATGTGTGCACGCCTGCACTCGTGTGTGTGTGTGTGCTGCCTGAGGCACACACATCTGTCTAAGGTTGGAGATGTTGAAGTGACTCCCTCCCCTCAGAGGCTGCCAGTTTTGAGCGTGGCCAGTACTCCCCTGCCCCCCGCCTCTCCAGAGGGAAGAGCAGGCTGTTTTCCGAGGCATCTTCCATCTTCCAGGCGGGGACGTGCGGAGCCGTGACTTCTCTGTGGTGTGGTAGAGCTCATCCTTCTTTGGAAAGGGAACGGCACAGGTACGGGGGTACAGTTAGGTTAAGGAGCCTCATGGCAAGGGCCCACATTCAGATCAAACCAGGAAGGACCTTACATCACTTAGAAACGTGGGCAGAATCCCTAAAGAGACGCTTCATTGAGAGAGGCCAAGACCTCGTTAAGACGGGAAATGCCTTAATCCTCCCCTGACTTGGCATAAAATACCAGAGACACATTGCACCAAGGGCAGGTGAGGACGTGAAGCCACGGGGTGGCAGCCGGGAGAAACAACTTGGTGAGTGTGCACAGCTGAGGCTGTGTCTGCTTGAGGAGTGCCCCATGCAGGGGCCTGTGGTGGGTGCTGGGAGACACAGCAAAACAGCACCACTCCGTGCACGAATGCCTGAAGTTGGAAACAGTCCCCATGTTTGTCAGCAGCAGAGTGGACAAATGAATTGTGGTGCCCAGAACCCGCAGGACATGGGACACAGGAAAATGACGCACACCCCAGGAGCAGCACAGGAAGCCCGTTTCTCAGGAGCACGCGATCAGTCACAGAGAGAGGAAGAGAGCCAAGACAGTGAGCAGAGGGAAAGCCAGGGGCTTGCTTACGTTGCCAGACCAGCCGCCAGCCCCTGCCCAGCCCTTGTCCCAGCTTCAGGATGCCTCCCATCTGCATCCAAAGCTTTGCTGTTTGGGGAGAGCATTGTGTGGAAGCCCCAGATGTGGCCGGGCTCAGCTGGCAGCATCAGAGCTGTGTTCCTCTTGTGGTCCCCCAGCAAGTCAAGGTGGCTGAACAGGATGGGGCTTGGGTCTGTGAGCGATGCTCAGCAGACACAGGATGGAGGAGCCCAGAGAGAATGGAGGGGGCGGGTCAGGTTCCTTCACATGCTCAGGCTCGGGAAAGCCAGGCAGGCCCAGAGCGATTCTTTAAGGGTTAGGGTTCAGATTAGGGTGTTTAGGGTTACGGTGGTTAGGAGGTTAGGAATAGGGTGTTTAGGGTGAGGTTTAGGTGGGTTAGGGGTAGGGGTAGGGATAGGGTTAGTATTAAGTATTATGACATACAATTCGAGGGGAAATAACCAATTTTATGGTACTTTCTGTTAGGATTACCATTCCTGCTTTCCCTCTGTTGCATGCTGTGTATGAAAGAAGACGTGTGTAGATTTCCCGATCTCTCTGCCACAACTCACAATACATCCAGCTTCTTACAATAAGTCTTACACCTTTAATGAAGTAAATCCACAACTAAACTCCCTTTCTGGTATCTTATTTAAGGAAACAGGGGAAGGCTTTTTTGTGGATAAACAAAAATAAGATGAATGATTTTTGAACTATAGTAGTCAAATCTATTAGAGTATAGATTTTTGAACTATAGTAGTTTGCGAGAGGTGTCTCGCAAACTGGGGAAGAATTGAGGAGTTGGGCAGACGTATGCCTGGAAGAACTGGGGAGTTGGGCAGACGACAACCTTGACTTTTTCAAGTAGCTCCTTTTTCTCCCCTGAGTGACTCAAGTTCTCATGTTCTGTGTGTGATGAGGTGAAGACTTTGGGAATTGCTCAGGGGCGGCAGGAGGCTCAGGAGGTGCCAAATCTTCCCAGTTGAAGGCAACACTGAATATAGATGAGCAGGTGTCTCAGGAAAAATCAGCGACGCAGCTTCTGGGAAGCAGCCACAGAGACTGGCGGGGATCTGGGGATGAGGACGGAGGCCTCAGTGCATAGTGGATGGTCTTGGGCCACAGAGGCCGGCGGGGGCCTGGGGATGAGGAGGGGACTTGCTGGGTAGGGGGTTGGGGGAGGCCATGGTGCACAGTGAAGGGTCTTAGGTAGCAGGGGAGGGTCTGCGCTGGAGGCACATGCCTGCCTTGCAGGGGCCCACCAGAAACAGCTGACCAGGCAGCACGGTGTCCCCGGGGCCCTCCACAGGGCCACCCAGCAGGGTAGGGTGAGGGGTATTGAATGCAGGCCAGTCCCCCTAACAGACCCACAGAAATGAGCCAGTTTGCACCCAAAGCCACTGAGAAATTGAAATAGTGATTTGAGGCCCCTCCTGCCTTTGGAGAGGACAGTTGGATGGGGTAATTCCCAGACAGAGGTAGCCCAGTGCCGCCCTCACCTGTGTGTGGGGTCTGCCCCTTTCCCAGGAGCTCAGCCTGGAGCCAAGGGAGTTGGAAAGTATCAGCCAGGAAGAGGGTCTCCTGGTTCAAGCATGGACACCCCACCCTGCAGAGCTGGGCTGCAGGGGGAGGAGGGTTGGGGTGACAGCACCAGCCGCCTGGCAGGGTTCTGTGGGGTTGTGTGATCATTTCCTCATCACATGCCAGGGTTTCCACGCAGGCATGGAGATGGGAAGCCCAGGACCATCAGAGATGTGGCCCTTCAACCAGCTCTGGCTCCATTGGGAGTGGGAGGGAGGTCAGGCCTGCAGCTCTAAAGGTTCACATGAGATCCTGGCGCACCTGAAAATAAAACACTGACAGAAACGGCTCAGAAAACTGTTCTCTAATCCCAGAGCTTAGGAGCCCGTCTGGCGGGTCTGAGCTCCTGGCAGGAGCCATCCAGAGCTGCGTTCTCAGGAGGCCGACTCTGACCTGCTCGCAGCACGCGATGAATAATGCCAGTGACCTCGTGACTGTATTCCCAGAAGACTGGGACCACAGCGTGACGTCCCCACGTCGATGGCTGCAAGGTGGCGCTCCCCCAACCCCACCCCCAGTGTCCCTGAGGCCGAGCGTATTCAGAATTCCAGTGCATTCAGGCTATGTGGTGGAAGTGTGCCACAGAACCCCGGGGGCGCGGGTCAGCTCTCACAGCCACATCAGCACGTCTTCAGAAGGAGTGGGGTCCGCATGGACATGAAGCGCTCACAGCCCTTCAGGTCAGGGATCACTGCCCTGTGAATTTGCTGCCACCTTGCGGGGAACATCTTCCTGTTTTCAGAGCTTTCTGGGCTTTAGAATTGGGGGTAGGGGATTGCAGGCCTATACTTTAATCCCAGAAAATCGGGGAGAGGCGAACAGATGGTGTGGAGGAATGGGGGCTTTTCTCACGGACATATTTTAAAGTAGATGTTTTACAAAATCCCAGTGAGTGGAAGGTCCAGAGGGAGGCTGATGAGGAACAATTGCCCCTCACTACAGACCCGCCTCACTACAGACCCGCCCTACTAAGGCCCGCCCCACTAAGACCCGCCCCACTACAGACCCACCTAACACCCGCCCCACCACAGACCCTCCCCACTAGGGACCCGCCTCACTATGGACCCGCTCCACTACGGACCCGCCTCACTAAGACCCGCCTCACTAAGACCCGTCTCATCACGGACCTGCCTCACTAAGACTCGCCCCACCACAGACCCGCCCCATCACAGACCCGCCTCACTAAGACCCGCCTCACCACAGACCCGCCTCACTAAGACCCGCCCCACCACAGACCCGCCTCACCACAGACCCGCCTCACTAAGACCCGCCCCACCACAGACCCGCCTCACTAAGCCCCGCCTCACCACAGACCCGCCCCACCACAGACCCGCCTCACTAAGACCCGCCCCACCACAGACCCGCCCCACCACAGACCCGCCTCACTAAGACCCGCCCCACCACAGACCCGCCTCACCACAGACCCGCCGCACTAAGACCCGCCCCACCACAGACCCGCCTCACTAAGACCCGCCTCACCACAGACCCGCCTCACTAAGACCCGCCTCACCACAGACCCGCCTCACCACAGACCCGCCTCACTAAGACCCGCCTCACCACAGACCCGCCTCACCACAGACCCGCCGCACTAAGACCCGCCCCACCACAGACCCGCCTCACTAAGACCCGCCTCACCACAGACCCGCCTCACCACAGACCCGCCTCACTAAGACCCGCCCCACCACAGACCTGCCCCACCACAGACCCGCCTCACCACAGACCCGCCTCACTAAGACCCGCCCCACCACAGACCCGCCTCACCACAGACCCGCCTCACCACAGACCCGCCTCACCACAGACCCGCCGCACTAAGACCCGCCTCCCTAAGACCCGCCTCACCACAGACCCGCCTCACTAAGACCCGCCTCACCACAGACCCGCCTCACTAAGACCCGCCCCACTACAGACCCGCCTCACTAAGATCCGTCCCACCACAGACCCGCCCCACCACAGACCCGCCTCACTAAGACCCGCCCCACCACAGACCCGCCTCACCACAGACCCGCCGCACTAAGACCCGCCCCACCACAGACCCGCCTCACTAAGACCCGCCTCACCACAGACCCGCCTCACTAAGACCCGCCTCACCACAGACCCGCCTCACCACAGACCCGCCGCACTAAGACCCGCCCCACCACAGACCCGCCTCACTAAGACCCGCCTCACCACAGACCCGCCTCACCACAGACCCGCCTCACCACAGACCCGCCTCACTAAGACCCGCCCCACCACAGACCCGCCTCACTAAGACCCGCCCCACCACAGACCCGCCTCACCACAGACCCGCCTCACTAAGACCCGCCTCACTAAGACCCGCCCCACTACAGACCCGCCTCACTAAGACCCGCCCCACCACAGACCCGCCTCACCACAGACCCGCCGCACTAAGACCCGCCTCACCACAGACCCGCCTCACCACAGACCCGCCTCACCACAGACCCGCCTCACTAAGACCCGCCTCACTAAGACCCGCCCCACCACAGACCCGCCTCACCACAGACCCGCCGCACTAAGACCCGCCTCACCACAGACCCGCCTCACCACAGACCCGCCTCACCACAGACCCGCCTCACTAAGACCCGCCTCACTAAGACCCGCCCCACCACAGACCCGCCTCACTAAGACCCGCCCCACCACAGACCCGCCTCACTAAGACCCGCCCCACCACAGACCCGCCTCACCACAGACCCGCCTCACTAAGACCCGCCCCACCACAGACCCGCCTCACCACAGACCCGCCGCACTAAGACCCGCCTCACCACAGACCCGCCTCACCACAGACCCGCCTCACCACAGACCCGCCTCACTAAGACCCGCCTCACTAAGACCCGCCCCACCACAGACCCGCCTCACTAAGACCCGCCCCACCACAGACCCGCCTCACTAAGACCCGCCCCACCACAGACCCGCCTCACCACAGACCCGCCGCACTAAGACCCGCCCCACTACAGACCCGCCTCACTAAGACCCGCCCCACCACAGACCCGCCGCACTAAGACCCGCCTCACCACAGACCCGCCGCACCACAGACCCGCCTCACCACAGACCCGCCTCACTAAGACCCGCCCCACCACAGACCCGCCTCACCACAGACCCGCCGCACTAAGACCCGCCCCACCACAGACCCGCCCCACCACAGACCCGCCTCACTAAGACCCGCCTCACCACAGACCCGCCTCACTAAGACCCGCCTCACCACAGACCCGCCTCACCACAGACCCGCCTCACCACAGACCCGCCTCACTAAGACCCGCCCCACCACAGACCGGTCCCACCACAGACCCGCCTCACTAAGACCCGCCCCACCACAGACCCGCCTCACTAAGACCCGCCCCACCACAGACCCGCCTCACCACAGACCCGCCTCACTAAGACCCGCCTCACTAAGACCCGCCCCACTACAGACCCGCCTCACTAAGACCCGCCCCACCACAGACCCGCCTCACCACAGACCCGCCGCACTAAGACCCGCCTCACCACAGACCCGCCTCACCACAGACCCGCCTCACCACAGACCCGCCTCACTAAGACCCGCCTCACTAAGACCCGCCCCACCACAGACCCGCCTCACCACAGACCCGCCGCACTAAGACCCGCCTCACCACAGACCCGCCTCACCACAGACACGCCTCACCACAGACCCGCCTCACTAAGACCCGCCTCACTAAGACCCGCCCCACCACAGACCCGCCTCACTAAGACCCGCCCCACCACAGACCCGCCTCACTAAGACCCGCCCCACCACAGACCCGCCTCACCACAGACCCGCCTCACTAAGACCCGCCCCACTACAGACCCGCCTCACTAAGACCCGCCCCACCACAGACCCGCCTCACCACAGACCCGCCGCACTAAGACCCGCCTCACCACAGACCCGCCTCACCACAGACCCGCCTCACCACAGACCCGCCTCACTAAGACCCGCCTCACTAAGACCCGCCCCACCACAGACCCGCCTCACTAAGACCCGCCCCACCACAGACCCGCCTCACCACAGACCCGCCGCACTAAGACCCGCCCCACCACAGACCCGCCTCACTAAGACCCGCCCCACCACAGACCCGCCTCACTAAGACCCGCCTCACCACAGACCCGCCTCACTAAGACCCGCCTCACCACAGACCCGCCTCACCACAGACCCGCCTCACTAAGACCCGCCCCACCACAGACCCGCCTCACTAAGACCCGCCCCACCACAGACCCGCCTCACTAAGACCCGCCCCACCACAGACCCGCCTCACCACAGACCCGCCTCACTAAGACCCGCCCCACCACAGACCCGCCTCACCACAGACCCGCCGCACTAAGACCCGCCTCACCACAGACCCGCCTCACCACAGACCCGCCTCACCACAGACCCGCCTCACTAAGACCCGCCTCACTAAGACCCGCCCCACCACAGACCCGCCTCACTAAGACCCGCCCCACCACAGACCCGCCTCACTAAGACCCGCCCCACCACAGACCCGCCTCACCACAGACCCGCCGCACTAAGACCCGCCCCACTACAGACCCGCCTCACTAAGACCCGCCCCACCACAGACCCGCCTCACCACAGACCCGCCGCACTAAGACCCGCCTCACCACAGACCCGCCGCACCACAGACCCGCCTCACCACAGACCCGCCTCACTAAGACCCGCCCCACCACAGACCCGCCTCACCACAGACCCGCCGCACTAAGACCCGCCCCACCACAGACCCGCCCCACCACAGACCCGCCTCACTAAGACCCGCCTCACCACAGACCCGCCTCACTAAGACCCGCCTCACCACAGACCCGCCTCACTAAGACCCGCCCCACTACAGACCCGCCTCACTAAGATCCGTCCCACCACAGACCCGCCGCACTAAGACCCGCCTCACCACAGACCCGCCTCACTAAGACCCGCCTCACCACAGACCCGCCTCACCACAGACCCGCCGCACTAAGACCCGCCCCACCACAGACCCGCCCCACCACAGACCCGCCTCACTAAGACCCGCCTCACCACAGACCCGCCTCACTAAGACCCGCCTCACCACAGACCCGCCTCACTAAGACCCGCCCCACTACAGACCCGCCTCACTAAGATCCGTCCCACCACAGACCCGCCTCACCACAGACCCGCCCCACCACAGACCCGCCTCACTAAGACCCGCCCCACTACAGACCCGCCTCACTAAGATCCGTCCCACCACAGACCCGCCGCACTAAGACCCGCCCCACCACAGACCCGCCTCACTAAGACCCGCCTCACTAAGACCCGCCTCACCACAGACCCGCCTCACTAAGACCCGCCCCACTAAGACCCGCCTCACTAAGATCCGTCCCACCACAGACCCGCCTCACCACAGACCCGCCCCACCACAGACCCGCCTCACTAAGACCCGCCCCACCACAGACCCGCCCCACCACAGACCCGCCCCACCACAGACCCGCCTCACTAAGACCCGCCCCACTACAGACCCGCCTCACTAAGATCCGTCCCACCACAGACCCGCCGCACTAAGACCCGCCCCACCACAGACCCGCCTCACTAAGACCCGCCTCACTAAGACCCGCCTCACCACAGACCCGCCTCACTAAGACCCGCCCCACTAAGACCCGCCTCACTAAGATCCGTCCCACCACAGACCCGCCGCACTAAGACCCGCCCCACCACAGACCCGCCTCACTAAGACCCGCCTCACTAAGACCCGCCTCACCACAGACCCGCCTCACTAAGACCCGCCCCACTAAGACCCGCCTCACTAAGATCCGTCCCACCACAGACCCGCCTCACCACAGACCCGCCCCACCACAGACCCGCCTCACTAAGACCCGCCCCACCACAGACCCGCCCCACCACAGACCCGCCCCACCACAGACCCGCCTCACTAAGACCCGCCCCACTACAGACCCGCCTCACTAAGATCCGTCCCACCACAGACCCGCCGCACTAAGACCCGCCCCACCACAGACCCGCCTCACTAAGACCCGCCTCACTAAGACCCGCCTCACCACAGACCCGCCTCACTAAGACCCGCCCCACTAAGACCCGCCTCACTAAGATCCGTCCCACCACAGACCCGCCTCACCACAGACCCGCCCCACCACAGACCCGCCTCACTAAGACCCGCCCCACTACAGACCCGCCTCACTAAGATCCGTCCCACCACAGACCCGCCGCACTAAGACCCGCCCCACCACAGACCCGCCTCACTAAGACCCGCCTCACTAAGACCCGCCTCACCACAGACCCGCCTCACTAAGACCCGCCCCACTAAGACCCGCCTCACTAAGATCCGTCCCACCACAGACCCGCCTCACCACAGACCCGCCCCACCACAGACCCGCCTCACTAAGACCCGCCCCACTACAGACCCGCCTCACTAAGATCCGTCCCACCACAGACCCGCCGCACTAAGACCCGCCTCACCACAGACCCGCCTCACTAAGACCCGCCTCACCACAGACCCGCCTCACCACAGACCCGCCGCACTAAGACCCGCCTCACCACAGACCCGCCTCACCACAGACCCGCCTCACCACAGACCCGCCCCACCACAGACCCGCCTCACCACAGACCCGCCGCACTAAGACCCGCCTCACCACAGACCCGCCCCTCCACAGACCCGCCACACTAAGATCCCCCTCACCACGGACCCACCTCACTATGGACCCGCCTCACTAAGACCCGTCTTACTACGCATCTGCCTCACTATGCACGCCCCCCCACTAAGACCCGCCCCACTACGGACCTGCCTCACCACTGACCCGCCCCACTAGGATCCGCCTCACTAAGACCCGCCTCACTATGGATGGACCCGCCTCACTAAGACCCGCCTCACTATGGATGGACCCGCCTCACTAAGACCCGCCTCACTATGGATGGACCCGCCTCACTAAGACCCGCCTCACTATGGATGGACCCGCCTCACTAAGACCCGCCTCACTATGGATGGACCCGCCTCACTAAGACCCCCTCACTATGGATGGACCCGTCTCACTACAGACCCGTGGACCCAAGTGGAACAGGCCGGTCCGGGCCCCACCTGAGGCTGCCAGGGCGGAGGAGATGCAGATGCTGGTTCCAGGTGCCTTGGGAGCTGGCCTCAGGTTCCACCCTGGCCCTCTCGCCAGACCCCATGTGACACAGCCTCCAGCCTTCTGTCCCCTGGGGGGGCCCTTCAGCTCTGGTATTCAGTCAGAAATCCTAACACACCTTACTTTCTTTTGTTTATTTATATTCTTTAGTTTTGTGCACACTTTGAGGAGTTGATTTAGAACAGGTTCAAACTGAAAAAAGCCTCAGCTGATGTTATCCCTGGGGGCTGGGGAGGGCGTCAGGGACATTTGGTGGCTGAGAGCGCGTCACTGCTACTAAATGACTCTGTTTAACACCAGCCGTGTCTCCGTGTCTCAGGCACTTCTGTGAAATGTTCTCAGAACCCTATGGTGACCGCGGCACACCCAGCAGGCCCGGCCAGTGGCCGCCGCCCACTGCCAGGGCCCAGCCACCCCGGCTGTTGCCATTCTTTCATAGGGTTTCCTTCATTTTAATACTTGTCATTTTTCTAGAAAACATCTGTTTTTATAAAACAAAGGAGGGGGAATCAAGTATTTTAACCACAGAGTATATATACTGGCTTTAGGCGTCCATCACTTCATTGACAAACTGAATGCTGAGAAAGCTGAAGGCAAGGAGGCTTTTGCGGATGTGGACCTTGAGCTGTGTGTTCAGGAGACGCACAGGCCCCGGGGAAGCTCACGCCAGACGCCAGCCACTGGGACCATGGCCTTGGCCCAAGAGTGGCATTTGTGGGAAAAAGAAAACTTCAAGAAAAACACCCCTCCTACTTCTCTTCCAGCAGCTCGTCTCCTTCTGGAAGGATGCGGAGGCATCCAGAGTAACTAAGTGCTCTGCGTCCACCAGAGTCACGTCTCTCTGGGAGGGCTGGGCCGCCTACGCCAGCACCTGCTGCACCCCTATGTGGTCTGGCGAGCAGTGCCGGTCCCCACAGGGCAGCTTCTTCATCAGCCGCCGGAGCTTGCCGGGGAAGCTCTGGTTCATGTAGCGGTAGAGAAGCGGTGTCACGAAGCTGCTGGAGAAGGCTAGGAGTTTAGACAAATCCTTCGCAAAGTGCAGCAGCCCCAGGTAGTGCGCGTCCACGGGCTGCCCTCGCGAGACGAGGACTGTGTGCCCCAGCAGGACCAGATAGTGTGGCGTCCAGAGCCCAAACTGCGTGCACACGGTGGCCACCAGCAGCCTGTGTGCCGAGGGCTCCAGCCGGCCTGTGTCCCGGTCCAGGGGTGTGTCCTCCCTGCGGACGCGGGAGAGTAGCACCAGCGCATAGAGGGCAGCCAGTGCAGGCACCACATAACCGATGAACACCAGCGTGGCGTCGGCAGCTTCTGTGTTCTGCATCTTGGCGCACTCCAGCGCGCGGGTGGACACATGGCTGCAGATGTAGAAGAGCAGCGAGGAAAAGCTGGTCAGCAGCGCACCGCCCCACACAAAGCCGCACACGTGCCGCGTGTTGTACACGCTGGCCATGTAGGTCCGCGGCAGTGCACGCTCGATGTAATGGTCGAGGCTCAGCAGGGCAGTGGAGTACATGGCCACCAGTGAGGACACATTGAAGGGGATCTGCAGTGCCACGTGGACCTCACCGCCTGCGCTCCACAGTGCCCACTGGGAGCTCGGGGGGCCGAGCAGGTGCACAGGGGCCAGGGCGCTGAGCACCAGGCCCGCCACTGCCATGTTGACAAAGTACACATCTGGCATGGTCATGCTGGCCTTACTGTGTAGGTTGGCCAGCACCAGCAGGGCGTTGTAGCACAGGCCCACTGGCACGCCTACCACCAGGCCCAGCAGCGACAGCAGTGACAGCCCCAGCTGCAGGTCCTGGCAGGCAGGCAGCTCCTCCACCAGCCCTGTGCCGTTGAACCAGCCGCAGCCCCACATGGCAGCCGGTGAGGCTCCGCAACCCTGCAGAAAGAAGGAACAGGTGGTCAGCTCGTGTCCCCTCCCAGGACCCTGGCTCAGAAGTGCTGCAGGTACAGGGGCACCTTCTCATGGCGCAGGAATAGCTGGAGACCACAGAGTGAGACTGCCTCAGGTGCATTTCTGTGAAAATGAAGTTGAGCATTGATAAATGGCCGCATCAGGTCCTGACCGGGGGCTGATGTGGCTGCACTCATTTCAGCAGCTGGGGCTGGGTACCAGAGAGGGAGCCTGGCATGCCCCACATGCTCAGAGCCCACTGTTTGTGGGCTGCTGCAAGGCCTGGCTGGTCATCCTGACTTGACTTGGTTGGACGGGCCCCGCGCTATGATTCCTGAAGTTTACTGGGTGCCTGTGGTGTTCGGATCCTGCCAGTGCCAGGAGGGACAGGCAATGTGGACGGTCAGCCCTGTGCCTCCCTCCCTCCCGGCAGCCCAGGACCCGGCACCTTGGAGTCCTTGCAGAGCCTGGGCTCCAGGGAGGGTGACCTGTGGGTCACAGCCCACAGGAGGCTCTGGGGACATGGGGATATAGCCGGTCTTGACGTCACTGAACGAGAACCTAGCGGCTGGAGCCATCCTAGAGTAAGAATTCTGCCCCCACCAAAGCACAGGCATTCCTCGGGGACCTGCAGCTGTCTCGGGAAGCCTGATGTCCAGCATGTCATTTGGTCCTGGCTGACCTCCTGCTCTCAGAGTGGAGTAGAAAAGCATCTCAGGCAGACGAGCAGACGGCATCGTTCCTGTGCCCGGAGGCGGGAGCAGTGCAGAGGCTGGCTACGGGAGTGGGTCCTCACCTGCCCCCGGAGTCCTGCCACTGCAAGACCCACACCACACACGGGGCCACAGCAGGGTGGGAAGAGGAGGCTCGGGAGGAGGAGAGTGCAGAGGGGCCAGGGCCCGAGGCCCCCAGTGTCAGTAGCAGCGTGCGCCCCACAGCAGGCAACATGGCCCTGGGGCTAAGCATGCAGGCAGCTGGCAGATGGGCGGGTGGGTGGATGTGGGAATTCCCATCCAGAGGCTGGCGGGCAGGACGGGAGGTGTAGGTCATTGTGCAATCCTGGTGAATGCTACCCAGCAGCCGCAGTGAGGGTCAGGTGGTGACAGGCATGCAGAACTAGGCCGTCGCCGGGTGTGCCCAGCCACACTGCTGCCGCAGCACCCCCACGTCCTGGCCCCCCAGCCCCTGCTTCTCACATGCTCACCTTGTCCAGCCCCTCGCTAATACATCTTGACTAGAACTTCCTGGGCCGGGCAGGCGGCAATCTGGGGGATGTTGGTAGTTGGGGGGGGGCTCTGGGCTCCACTCGCCGGGCCAGCACAAGCTCCAGACAGGATACACCTGCTCCAAGCACAGCAGCGGGGGCCATTGAAGGGGGGAGGCGTCCGGGCTTCTGCAGGCTTCTCCCCTCCTGCTGCTCCAGGGTCCAGAGGACGGGGTTCTTAGCGATTGTGGTCCCCCACACCCCAGCTCCTGCCTGCAAGGCTGCATGGCTTTGGCTGTCACAGAGTGGCAGCCCATTTTGAGGACGTCACTGCCCAGACTCCACTTGAGTCCCCAGGAAACACCGGCCACTGCGACTGAGTGTCAGTCAACAGCCTGGCCAGGCCTCACGGGGCGCCCAGGGCCCCCAGATCTATCCAGGGTCTGTGGTTAGAAGATCGGAGCGGGGGTTGGCCGGGCGCAGTGGCTCACGCCTGTAATCCTAGCACTTTGGGAGGCCGAGGCGGGCGGATCACAAGGTCAGGAGATCAAGACCACGGTGAAACCCCGTCTCTACTAAAAAATACAAAAAATGAGCCGGGCGCGGTGGCGGGCACCTGTAGTCCCAGCTACTCGGGAGGCTGAGGCAGGAGAATGGCGTGAACCCGGGAGGCGGGATCGTGCCACTGCACTCCAGCTTGGGCGACAGAGCGAGACTCCATCTCAAAAAAAAAAAAAAAAAAAGATCGGAGCGGGAGGGCTGTCTCGCTGTGTGCCTTGTGTGCTGCCTCCAGCCACTGACAGGAGGGCACCCCTGGCCAGCCGCCTTTGCCTCACAGAGCTTGCCAAGGGCCAGGACCCCTCAATGTGCTCCGTCATGGCACCCCTTCATTCCCTAGAGATGCCGGCTGGTGGCACTGTACAGAGCCCCCTGCGTCCCCTCTCCCACCTGTGCTACACAGAGCCCCCCGCGTCCCCTCTCCTGCCTGCACTGTACAGAGCCTCCCATGTCCCCTCGCCCACCTGCGCTGCACAGAGCCCCCCCATGTCCCCTCTTCTGCCTGCGGGCACCACAGGCTCTCACCTTTACTTTGTGGCCCGAGCCTCTTGGTGCTGTGGGCCCCAGACACTGTCGGTGAGCAGCATGGCGGGACAGAAGTGGCCACTAGAACTCTGGTGAGGACCTGCGCTGCTGCGCTTCTCTGCAAACCTGCAGGCTCTTATCAGCAGCACGCCTGGCCTCCTGCGCGTGCGTGTGAGGGCCCCAGGATGCAAGCACTTGTTTTCCTCTGGTAAGTTCCCCGCAGGGCCTCTGCCTCCCTTGGCAGGCGCCGCCGCCCCTCCCTCCTGCTGTTTACAGCCGGGTTCCAGAAATGAGGGGCCGTGCTTGGACGGGACCGCACTGCAAAGCGAGCACAGCTGGCCTCTTGCCCCACCTTTCTGATAGCCTGGCTCCTGGGGATGTGGCCTCTCCCTGCAGGCCCCTGTCTGCATTGCTGCAGGGCGTCCTACCAAGAGCCCAGGGGCAGGTCAGGCAGACATGTGTCCAGGTCCATGCAGCCACTCCTGGTGTTCAGTGTGCTTTAAATGTTGGTTATGAGCCTTTTTTTCTGTGAAGAAATCAATAGAAGGGTCTACTGTCAAGCGAAGGCTTGGCCGTGCTCACTCAGCCCACAGGACACAGGATCCCTTGGAGGCACAGCGGAGGCCGAGGGCAGGCTTGGGTCGGAAGCAGAGAGGGGAGCACGTGCATCTAGTGTCTCCGTGCACAGAAGGGACACAGGCATGGCCAGAGAAAAGCTGAGCCGGCCCCACAGACACAGCCTCCTGCAAGGGCTGCTCTGCTGGGCTCTCCTGCAGATGGAACTGTGCGGGGCCAGCCTGTTGCCCACCGCACCCCTCCTTGCGGGGAGTCAGAGAGAAGCTGCCTGGACTGCTAATGCCTGCCCCACCGTGAGGCCGAGCCAGAGGGAGGCGGCCAGCGTCTGTGAGGCTAAGAATGGCTCGATTCTTGGGAGCTGGTCACGTGAAGCAGGATCTGCTGGCATTTCCTCCCTGTGCTCACGTGCGTCCCACTCGCCGTGTCTGAGCCGGCCCTCCAGTGCGTGCTGTCACACCAGCCGGGACCTGGGAACGCTGGCCTCCAGGTGGGGTTCGGGTGGAAAGTTCTCCCGTGTGCATTTTTGTTTACTGGTAGCTGACAAATACTGAAGGATTTATAAGCTTCCAAAGCTGCAGGTTGTTCTCTGTGCAGTTCACCAGGTATCAATGATGAGGATGGTTTCTATTTCCAGTGAAGGTTACAAGCCAAATGGTACCTGTTTTCCTTCACTCTCCATCGGTTGGAAGGTGATGCGCTTTGCATGTTTTCCCAACATTCTCCCCGGAGTCCTCCTTTTACCAGGCATTACCTGGAGATCTTGGGAGGGAAGGCGGCTGGGGGCGGGTTGCTCTGTGGGCTCTGGGGGACATTCTAAAGCCAAGGAGGTCAGGTTTCCACCTGTGTCAGGACCTGGGCTGAGAGGCATGGAAGGAAAGCAGGTCAGCAGAGTGTGAGGAAACCCTCTTCTTGGCCACACCTGGGTGGACAAGCCTCCATGGCCCACCTCCTCTCTGGCGGGGCTCATGGTAGGAACAGGGGTCCCTGGGAGTGCCCTCCAGGAGCTGGTTTGAGAGTATCCTGCCTGCGGGCTGTTATTCATGGCTCCCAGAGGAGTGAGCATGAGGTGTATGGTTTTTTTGTTTGTTTGTTTTTGAGACAGAGTCTTGTTCTGTTGCCCAGGCTGGAGTACAGTGGTGCGATCTCGGCTCACTGCAACTTCCGCCTCCCAGGTTCAATCGATTCTCCTGCCTCAGCCTCCCGAGTAGCTGGGATTATAGGCACCCGCCACCACGCCCAGCTAATTTTATATTTTTAGTAGAGACAAGGTTTCTCCATGTTGGCCAGGCTGGTCTCAAACTCCCATCCTCAGGTGATCTGCCCGCCTCGGCCTCCCAAAGTGCTGGGATCACAGATGTGAGCCGCCATGCCCAGCAAGGTGTACATTTTGCAGGCTGGGAGCCGCAGGTGGCACCCACAGGACCACAGTGTGCCAGGACCTGGCGAGTCGTGTGAGCCAGTGTTCCTGCATCTCTTGGTCACAGAAGACTCGTGACGCGTGCCCGACCCTCACAGCCAGCCCAGCTCCCTGTCACTGAGCTGTTCCAGGCACATTAGCCAGGGTCCTTTCCTGCCCAAGGCTCTGGGCGCTGCCGTAGACACCCCTCCCCTGCCATCGCCGCACCTGCGTCCAAGTGAGGGTGATGGCCCGGGCCCCACGTGCCTGCCTGGCCGCAGAGGGGTTCTGTGGGAGCCTGGACTGGCCCAGGTGGGTGGAGCCTTCGACTCCTTGCCTGTCTGTGGTCCCCTGCTTGCCTCTGTGCCCAGAGACTTCCTGTTCCAGGCTGCCAGGCTGTTTGGGGAAGCGGGGCATCCTGGAACTGGAGAACAATGGCCTGGCCTCTCCCCCTGCCGGGCAGGTCCGCTGTGGCGTCTTTCCCGTCAGCCACGCGCTCTGCTGACTTCCTTCAAGGGAAAGAGGAACGGGGAGCCAGGTGGTGGGAGACTTAGAGGCTGGGGGAGAGCCCAAATGAGCCTTGTCAGAAATGGGCTCTTTTCCGACACGAAAGCCTGAGTTTGTTGCAGTGGCGATGAAAGATTCCAGAGGCTCCCTCCTCAGAAGGCAGGGGAGACAACAGAGAAGGGCTGCCTGCCCCCCAGCCCCGTGCTGCAGGCCCCTCCTGGGCCAGGCTCGAGGAGCAGAGCTGGCACGTGCCCTCCAGTCACCCATTTTGCTCTGAGCGCTGCCTGCCCAGCGGCGGGGTTGATATTCAGCCTCCGGGGCCCGCCACTGCACCCTCAGCCAGCAGGGACCCTGTGAGCCTCTCCTCCAGGCCAGCCCCACCTTTGCACCGAGAGACCACCGGCTTCTTCCCCAGCTCCTGGCCACCCTCCCAGGCCAGGCCGTCCCTGGCAACTGCTCCTTCCTGGCTCCCCTACCCCCTCCGCCAGGCCCTGTTCCTCCAGCACCTCCAAAGTCACACAGCTGGTTTCACTTCCTACGTCCCACTGTTACCACCAGCATCTCCCCCCCGACACCCTCCCCCATGACTCAGTACCTGCCACCCACACGCAGGTCCCTCCCCAGGCCCATGTCGGTACCAGCACAAGCAGCCCCAAGGCCTCCCCCAGGGAGGCACCCAGGACTGGGCCCTTCTCAGGCGAATTTCCCCAGCCGAGCTGGACGCTGCAGGTCAGCCTCACCTCTCAGGAGGGCATGCCTCGATGCAGGCGCTTGCTGAGAGGCTCCTCACCCACTCAGCCTGGAGCAGGCCTCAGGGTCTCTTAGGGACAGTGACAGCATCTCGGGCCAGGAGGGGAGGGGCCGCAGGCAGCATCTTGGCTGGGAAGGTGGAAGGAGTTGGCCCTGCCTGGGCCTCAGCTGTCCAAGATGGCCCAGTTTCAATCGTTTTATTTTTTCTATAAGAGAATTGATTAATGACACAAATGGGATTCATCTATCCCCTCCTTCTGTTTTTATTTTTTTGTTTGGATCCAGGATCTCCCTCAGTCACCCAGGCTGGAGGGCAGTGGTATAGTCATAGCTCACTGCACCCTCTGCCTCCTGGGCTCAAGCAATCCTCCCATCTCAGCCTCCCAAGTACCTGGGACTACAGGCATATGCCACTACAGCTGGCTAATGTTTTCATTTAACATTTTTTGAGACAGGATCTCACTATGTTGCCCAGACTGGTCTCAAACTCCTGGGTTCAAGTGACCCTCCTGTCTCAGTCTCCCAAAGTGCTGGGATTACAGGTGTGAGCCCCTGTGCCTGATCTGTTTTTGTTTTTTAAATTACTCTCATAAAAAGGGCCAGCCTTGCACCTACCGCCCCTCCTTCCCAATCCAGTGGTGGCTGACATGCGGGAGATATCTGACCAGTCGCGTTTGGATGGGGTGAGAGGTCTTTACAGCTTCAAGGCCGGGCCGGGCCATGGGCTAGCAGTGGACAGGAGAGGAGGGCTTAGAAGGCCCAGTGGAAGTGGGAGGGTGTCAGAGCCCAGGGCTGTCCTCAGAGTGTACAGCCAGCCTGGGAGACATGAGCAAATGTGCTCCCCACGCTGTGCAGGAAACTGCTGCACCCCTCATGAGCTCAGAATCTCGGCCTGCCCGGCTCAGGGTCTCCCAGCACCTGCTTAAGTAGAAAGGGGGCAGAGCTGGACGCCAGGTGTACCCCAGAGGACTGGGGCAGAAGTGACATTTCCACACAGGAATCCTGAGCGGACTGAGGTTGGGACCCAATGTTGATGGGAGGCTGGCGCCCTGTGTTCTGGGGGCAGCAGCTTCTCTGAGCGACGGGAAGGGGCCTGGGCCTCTGCCCACATGCTGCTGGTGTGGCCTGGGAGCTATATGAAGCCTCAGGGAAGCCCAGGTGTGCTGGTGCCCTCTGCGGCGCAGGGGTGGCCTCTGGGCCCCGTGAGCAGCCATCTGTGGGGCCGTGTACTCTCACTGAGGCCTCTGCTGGCCTGCAGGGTGACCTCCGCCAATCTGCCCATCCCCCTCTCTGATGGCACAGCTGCCATCTCCAGCAGGCTAGGGTGAGGCCCAACTAAGCAAGAGGCTGGGAAGGACAGGGGTCGAGTTTCTCCGAGACCCCCTGAACGTCAAGCCTTCTAGGTTCCTGGTCCCGCCGAGCACCTGTGGATGTAGCTGATTCTGGAGTGCCCCTCCTTGGGTCCGGCTGTGCCTCTGTGTCATCTGCTGAGCGGTGCTCACTCCTAACATGTGCTCGTGAGGATAGAAGGTGGGGCCTTTTCTTCCAAGGCCCCGTGCTGGGCTCCAACTGCGATTTCCTGGGAAGATGCTTCCTAGGCTGCAGCGTTCCAAGCCCAGGAAGGCTGCTGGGCCTCACTTCCTTGCAGGCTGTCCCGTGTCCATCCACCTGCACGGGGTGCAGGGACGCTGCTTGCAGAGCATCGCTTAGAGCTGGGAGCCCCAGGCTCAGGGCTTGGAGAAGCTGGGGCAGCTTGAGAAAGGAAAACCAAGAAGTGTCAGACTCCTAAGCCAATGGGACAGGACCCTTGGTTGGCTTGGGCAGCCCGTCCGGGCAGCTGTCCCTGTTGGCTTGGAGGTCCATGGACGCGCCTGCCGCAGGTGGATGGCTCCCTACTCTGCTCTGAGCCTGAGCAAATGTCCTGGGGATCTGTTCTGTTCCTGATCTAAACCTGACTGTGTCCAGCTCCCTGGAGAGCCCCTGACAGCCTGTGACTTTGGGCCACTGTGCCTGAGGAATCACTGCCCACAGGGTGCACAGGCAGGCTGGGACAGAAAGGCTGCCCAGTGGTGCCGGCCCCTGTGTCCCTGCACAGCCCCCAGCCTGCAGCCCTGTGCTGACGGCAGGTCTCACACTGCAGATGACTCTGCTTGTGGTTCAGAGTGGGGCCCGCTGTGGGAGCCCTGCCAAGGCCTGGCCCACCAGAAAGACCTGGGAGGGCCTGTGTGTCCTGAGCTTTGGGGGCCGACAGTGTGGGGCAGCTCTCCTTCACTGTCGGGGTCGGGTGGCTGCTGGCTGGCTGCCAGGCCTAGCTGGTGGGAGGGAATCGGGAGGGCCCAGGTGCACAGCTTCAGCTGTCCCTGCCCGGGCTCCTCGCACGGGACCTTGGTGGCTTCTCTGTCATAGAACCCAGTACAGTGGTGCCCAAAATTTGAACGAAAACAGTCCTAAAACTGTTTTCCTGCTTTGAGAAAGCACCACTGATTCTAGACGCTGCCTTGACCTCTGGCCTAATTCCTCCTACCTGACAGGAGGGAACATTAGACAGGGCTTCGTAGCAAGCCTGCTTGTAGGACAGCCCATCCCCTGCCATCTGCAGGAGCCTGGGTTAGTGGCGGGCAGCAGCAGGAGTTGACATGAAGCACTGTAAGAAACCTCCTCGCCCTCCGTCTTCCTGGGAAGGAAGTGGTTAAGGGCCTGGGCTCTGGAGTGGGCAGCCAGCATGTGTACTGCAGGCCAAGCTTTTCCAGGCCTGGCTTGCACACAGGTGTCTTTGCAGGCAGGTGACTTTCTTGCTTTGTGCCTCAGTTTCCCCAGGCTTAGGAAAATCCTCATTGAGACAGGAAGGTTAAATAAACCAACCCACGTGAAGCATAGGAAGGTGCCGGCGCTTGCTCCCTGTCACCAGCCCTGGCCTGGGATGATGACCCCTACGGATCTTTGGCCTCCTCCCCAAATATGAAGGGCAGAGGAAACTGTTCTGTGACCTTTTACTCAGAATCTTTGTGAACGGACACGTGTGCAGGGGAACTGTGGGGCAGGGTGGGGTGACAACACCATGGGCCCCACACTGCCGGCAAACATGGAGGAGGCAGCCCCCAGGATGCACCCTGTGGGTGGTGCTTGCACAGGGAGCACAGGGTCAGACGGCGGAGGCTGGGGGACCGCACGGTCAGACGGCGGAGGCCTGAGGAGTGCACGGTCAGACGGCGGAGGCCGGGGGAGCGCACGGTCAGACGGCGGAGGCCAGGGAAGCGCACAGTCAGACGGCGGAGGCCTGAGGAGTGCACGGTCAGACGGCGGAGGCCGGGGGAGCACACGGTCAGGCAGGGGAGGCCAGGGAAGCGCACGGTCAGACGGCGGAGGCCAGGGAAGCGCATGGTCAGACAGCAGAGGCTTTGCAGAGTTTTATGGTCCTTATGTTCTGGATTCGGGCTTGATACCAACACAATGAATTTCCCGATGTTTCACTAGTACTAAACTGGAGTATAAACACTCGCTTCCCTGGCTTGTGTTCACTGCTTTCAAAGGAACTTGGGATTGGGAAGGAGAATCTGCTCCAGGGCTCCTGGTTCTCTTTGGTTCATAACTCATGAAAATGTCTGGAGCCAGCGTGTGGCTGCGGAGACCATGGCAGCGTGTGGACAGGGGCGACAGGACCCCGTCAGGCCAGATGTCAGGAGCATATTAAGTGAGACGTTGGCATCTTTCTTCCTATGTCTTATTTAAAAAGAGCGCAAAGTGCTATCAAGCAGCCTGTTAATAATGAACGTCTGTGAGCAGTGAGATGAACTTGGCTGAAACCCGGGGCCGACTTCGATAGGGTTTCCCAATAGAAATGGGCTGCCCCAGGCCTGTTCAGAAGCAGCAGGCCTGGAGACAGAGGGGGACTGAGTGTGGGGACAGTGACCACCTCCTCAACCTGAGAGGCACCTGGGTCCCTGTGTGTGTATGTGAGAGAGCACAGTAGTGCCTGCACTGCACAGAGCTGGCGGAAACAGAAACCAGCAGAGGAATCCTCTGCTCCAAGGGGGCTGAATCAGTTTCACAAAAGCCATCACATTTGACGTTGCTGTCCCTGTTAGTCGGGAAGTTCTTTTCTCTGTTGCTCAGGGCCCTGTCAGAGCTGGGGCCCACAAGTCCCATGCCCGGTGATCCCCGCGAAGTTTCCGGGTGCTCTTTTTCACACTCTCTTTTGCGGATGTTGATCCCTTGCCTAGAACACCCTTTCTCGCTTCCCCTCGTTCTCTCAGCAAACACTGACTTGTCCTTGACATTTTATTTTGGGCATCAGCACCCCTGGGAGCCCACCCCTGACCACTGTCTCTACACCCCTCTGCCAGTTGTGCTGGGTTAAGCCTGTCTACACATCCATTTCTTTCCCCCGTACTTGGAGCTCTTTGCAGGCCCGGGAAGCTTTTATGTATGCTGCAGCAGTCTGGCTGACTGTTGGATGAAAACCGTGGAAGGGGATGTATTCAGTGACGTATACATCCCCAAGGTGACTGATCCGATTTCCCCACAGAGTAGAAAGGAGAGCAGGCAGGGTGGGGACTCAGCGCTTCTTATTGTCCCAGGACAGTTGTCGAAGCTTTAGAAGCCTTAGATTTGAGTGGAAATAGAATTGCGAGGCCTTAGGCACTGCATCCTCAGAAGGATGGCAGGAAAGGAGTATGAAGGCCACGGCCAGCTCCCGGCTGAACCTGCCATGCACCATGAGACGCTCAACCTTGGGTGAATGTTCTAGAACAATCAAAATGCTTTCAAAATGACTCTGGAATGTGTATTTCCTTTTGTAGTAATGAACCCAGGCTTTAGCAACAATTAACACCCAGCTCTTAGGAGCCAGACTCTTAGGAAAGGCTGCTGTTTTCATAGGGTTTCAATGTGGAGAGCTTACGTACACTGATTCCTATCTGTGCCTTCCTGGGCTGTGATAAGAAACGGTTCATTACGTAGATGGGTGGTTTTGATTTTTGTAGCCTTTTGCTTTTTACAATTCCAAACTGCAGAGTAGTGCAAGTAAATCAGGTGACTTGGCTTAGACTATAAACAAAGAGCATGCCTCTCTTTCTCCATGGATAATAGTGAGCATGTTTGTGGCTCCAGGACGGGCTCTGGGGGCTGAGACCAAGCACCTTGCTGGGCCAGTGGACCAGCCGGGCATCTGTGCCAGCAGCTATGGGCTCCAGTTCCCTGGAAGAAGGTGGAACAGCATTCTTTTGTTTACTTGGGCTTTTCGTTCCCTAACTTGATGTGAGACTAATTCCCTTTCCAGGTACAGCAGACCAGGGAAAAACAGAAACAAACAAAAAAGACTTCCTCAGAAATTCAAGGACCTGGCCAAGAAGAGAGAGTCTCCACTGCAGACTCTGGGCAGGCTTGGCCCCTGACCGGGCTCCCCAGTCGAGCCCGGGTTTACTAGGCGTGGCCTTACCTGCAGGGAAGTGCTGTGAGCCACAGATCTTATCACCACCTTGGTTCTTTCCCAGGGAGGAACCAGCAGGTTATTTCTCCTCATCACACTTGCTATGGTAGCAACAGTGGTCTGCAGGGCTTGCTCTGGTTCCCATTAAAATGGGGAAAGTCCTTGGCCTGTGCAGGAAGGGACCCGGGTGTGGCTCTGTGGGGATGCACCGACACCTGCCCCACTCCACCCTGTCCCTCCGCTGCTCAAGGGGGTGTTTTGTTTGCACATGGAGGCTCCTGGGTAGACAGCACGCGTCTAAGAAACTGACTTCTGGTCCTGGGCAGCATCTCATTTTAGTATCTCAAATTAGAGAGAAAAGTTATTGTTCTACTCTCCAGACTGGGTCCCCTCTCCTTTTTGCTACCTACATGGTGTCTTGGGGTTCTGAGCCTTTGAGATCCCTGGACAGATGTGGCCTAGCTGGGCAGCCTAATGCTGACCAGTTGGGCGGGCAGGTTAGTGAAAGTCCTGGAGAGCAGAGGAGCCAGCAGGCGGGAGAGAATGACTGGGAACCGCTGTTGAAAGAAAACAGCACCGTGGGATCGTCGTGTGCATGACACGGTCAGCCAGGTTCTCTGGGCGAGAACTCCCTTCTGCAAAGGCAAGGCCTTGCTGTGGTTGGGTCTTTAAAGGCCAGGTGGCGGCGGTTTTTTCAGGATTCCAGATGACATCCTAGGGGCTATGAGAGCTGCAGCTCCCCAAGGAGCCCCTTCTTCTCCCTGCCCCAGTGAGCAGCATGTCCCTCTTCTGACTGTAAGTTACACAAGCCTATTTCCCCATGCAGCGGTCTGTGCAGTATGCCATTTATTCATTGTATGATAGATATAATCAGCCTTTACATCCTAACCTAAGACCCACATGAGGTGCGTGCCCTTTACCCTTCTCTCTTCATCAGCCTACTAGGGGCTTATGAAGGGACTCCAAGTCAACTTTCGTATTTACATTCTGTTCTAAGTCTGCATTCTTCTGTCCTCCATTCTCGGGATATGTCCATGCTGGCTAGAGAGGCAGGATGCCACATGGATGTCAGCACGGTGTGTGTAGCATCGGGCAGTGAGCATCACTGCTCTGGCCCCGACCTCTTCTCTGTGAAAAGGCACAACAGTATTCAACACATATGAACTACGTTCTTAAGTCACTTGTCTTCAGAGGCCTTCTTCATTGAGGAAGACACCAGGGATTCTGGTTGGGGAGCCAGGCCGTGCAGTAGTTCTTGAAAGAGCTGCACCTGTCATGGGTACTGTGAGCGTGCACTGGTCTAATTATGAACAGTGCCTCCGTTCACTCTCAACGGTGCCCCAGTTAGGACGATAGAATATCTCATCACCACTATGTGTGAGGAGCCTGGGAACATGGTCAGAACCGTTTTACTCATACAAGTTTGCAGAGGCCTTTAAAGAAAGCCTCTTGCCCCTGTTACTGAATGCTGCCCTCTGCTAGATGCTGAAGGTAGCAAAAGATAAAAGATGTCGTGCTGTTCCGTGTGGACAGGAGCTGGCTATTAAAAGTGGAATGGAGGACTCAAGTACATTTTCATAGGCAGGGAAGAGATCAAAGGTGACAGCCACTGCTCTGGATGACAAATATAGAATTATCCTCCTCAGGTCCACCACGTAGCATGTGTGCAGAGATAAGCCACTGTGACCAGTCACATCAAGACACACAGACTGATGCCTAGTTCAGAGAACTGACTTGCCAGGTTTGTAATATTAACTTAATAGTGGGTTTCCTGCTGCTGGTAGCGGCAGTTTGGCAGCTGGAGAGCACTGCCTTCCAGTGAAGCTTTGAAAGAGCCGTCCCATGCCCTGCCAACTGTCCAAGACAATTGACAGCAGATCCCACATCTCCATGTAGACACAGTTCCAAAACTCCCTTTAACACGCTAATCATAGAAGGGGCCGAAAGCAGTCACCATAGTGGCCCAGGAGAGCAAGATCAGTGGTGCCCTGTCGGACATGGGCAGTGCCAGTGACGGCGCTGAGCCGCCTACGCTGGCAGCAGATTCAGCTGCCATCACCAGGTTAATGACCGAACGCCCGCCCCCGGGGCTCAGCTCGGAGGGCGGCCGGAGGACAGTGGTCCCCTCCCCGCAAGGGCAGGGCGCCCCGCAGTGGGCAGCTGCCAGAGGACCGAGTCCCATTAAGCACAGCGCCCGCCATGGGAGCCGCAGCAGCTCGGGGCTGACTCGCTCCCCAGGCGGAGACCAGGGTGTGCCCCATCTACCCCACCCAGGCTCCCGGGCCCCACTCACCGGCTTGCTGGGCTGCGGCCCGCGCAGTCGCCGCAGGGCGGGCGGCTCGGGCTGGAGGAGGCGGCTGGGCTCCCGGCCGGGCTCACGGCGCGCACGCTGCCCGGGCCCTGTGTACACACGTGACCGCCGGCCCCGCCCCCTGCCCTGGCTCCGCCCCAGGCCGCCGAGCGGCAGCGATGCCTGGCCCCGCCCCCAGCCTTGGTCCCGCCCTGGGCTCCGCCCCCAGCCCCGCCCTCGCGGCCAGACCGCGGGGGAACCGCTTGGACCAGTGCGGTCGCGGGGCGGTGGCGGTGGAGGCGGCGCTGGTTGTGTAACCTGAGACCAGCCATTTGACGAGCTCGTGCGCCCGAGATTCCCTGTGGGAGGACGCCCACCCAGGGCTCTTGGAGTTTTTGAGAATTCTCTTAGTGCCAGTCCGGTTTCTTTTTACGGGCGCTGATGCCTGTTTTGCCGAGTCAGAATATATCCTAATCTGCAGGGTGCAAGCCCCACCGCCCTCCAAAGGAAATGAGTGACTGCAAGCTAGTCCTTCCAGGTACACCTGCCCCTCTTTCTTCCCCAACGTTTGCTTGCTGTTTCCAAAGTCATCAATTACTTCCTGGTTTTAGGAGTTTCTTTGTAAACGGAACACTCACAGGAAAGCCGTTTAAAGAAACACATTGTTTGTTGCCTGCTTACTTTTGTAGCTATTGTTACAAGTTAAACATTGGAAAAGTTGAAACAAGGACGTTTACTCTGCTGTAATTTTTGAGGTGAAACAGTACCCCCTGCAGCACATTCTGGTTCAGGATCTAAGAACGTTTCTGAAAATCGAAGCATGTGGGTTGCACAGTTCCACGTAGACTTGCTGTGACCTGCAGGCCGAGTGGAACAGCAGCAGGAAGAATAGCAGCCACTGGCCCTCCGCGGAATGGTGCTGTGGCCCACTGTGTTCAGGGATGTACCTCAGCCACCTTCCTGGACAGGACGGCTTCCTGAGCATGGGTCAGAGTGGGACGTTGGGGTCAGCTTTCTATTCCAGCGGGAGGGTACGGAGGGGCTCACCACGGACCATGCCTGCTGGTGTGACACTGACTTGCTGCCCAGCCCGGTAGCAGGTCCCTGGCACAGTGGATCCAACCTGGGCCCTATGTGCCCAGAGGTGCCAGGTACTGCTCTTACTTGCCAAAGACAGTCACAAGCAGCCAACACCAATACCTGAGGGCATATTCTGTGTCAAGTTCTGTTCTAAGCCTCAACCATCGTTTTAAGGTAGATTGGGCTGTATTTCATCAAACGTAAGACACAATTAGTGCTAGCTATGCCATTACTTTATAGATCACTAAAAAGAAGGCCATCCGCCCATTAAATTGCGACATACTGCGATTTTAAGGCGCAGCCTCACGTGAGAGATGATAAAATCAGAGAGTATGCCTTAGAATCAATGAGCTAGGTCACCACATGCATGTTAATTTTCTTTCTTTTTTTTTTTTTTAAAGACAGAGTTTCTCTCACTTTGCCCAGGCTGGAGTGCAATGGCACGATCTTGGCTCACTACAGCCTCCACTGCCTGGGTTCAAGCAATTCTCCTGCCTCGGCCTCCTGAGTAGCTGGGATTACAGGTGTGTGCCACCAAGCCCGGCTAATTTTGTTTTTTGTTTTTTGTTTTCAGTGGAGACAGGGTTTCACCATGTTAGTCAGGCTGGTCTCAAACTCCTGACCTCAA
The DNA here is from genome assembly GCF_047675955.1 of Chlorocebus sabaeus. Taxonomy (NCBI): domain Eukaryota; kingdom Metazoa; phylum Chordata; class Mammalia; order Primates; family Cercopithecidae; genus Chlorocebus; species Chlorocebus sabaeus. The sequence goes on from NC_132931.1 coordinate 20,676,760, forward strand.
GTGATCCGCCCGCCTGGGCCTCCCAAAGTGCTGGGATTACAGGCGTGAGCCACCGTGTATTTTAAATTTAATTGTGAAAACTTAAGCAACTTGCCCCAGGTCACACTGCAGGCTGTGGAGCCAGGATTTGAACCTAGAGGTACTCTGGCTTTTAAGATCAGGGTTTGGGACTTTGGGCTCTCCTAGCAGCCTGCCTAAGAGAAGCTTCGTTATCTCCATGGTATAAATGGCCCAAGACCTCAGAATCACTGGTCAGAGTATGCACGTCGCTGTCTGGTCCCTGTAATGCCAGGCTCTGTGGGTCCTACCCACGGGGGTGCTCTGTGGCTGGGGAGTGCTGGAAGTTAGCGTCCTCTAAGCCACTGAGCTTTCAGGTCACCGCAGGCTGCCTTATCTGTAGAGACTTCCTGTGCCAAGCAGGCCAGCCCTGCCAGGGAGAATGGCAGAAAGCTCGTGTGCGTCCTGGGGAGATCTGAACCACAATAAGTACTCGTAGCTGGGGGTGTAAACACCCTCCAGAGGCTGCAGCTTTGTACCCAAGGGTCCCGGCCAGCCCCTGTACAAGACTCAGTTGATAGGGGCAGGGGTGGGCACAGATGGGGGTGTGGGGGGTGCGTGGCCCTGACTCAGCTTCGCGGTTGCACCCTAGTCTAGTGTTGATGTTTGAAGTCACGGGGGTGGATGTGGCCTCCCCTGCTTGCCTGCTGAGGGCATTTGAGGGCAGTTGTGTGCTCCTGGCCTGGGGCCGTTCCTCTGTGGCTGTGTGCGCCGTGTGTGTGGCGGCGGGCGGGGGGGAGTTGCCCTAGTTGTGCACCTCACTCTGCAGCCCAGCGCACTGCCGAGGCTCTTGCCATGCAGCCACATGTCTTACGGAGATGTCGGGGCCGCCCTTCCCCTGCTGCGTTCAGGCGGGTCGGCAGGCTTTCCTGGTTGTTCTGAGTGGCAGTCGGGAAGGTCAGCTGCATGCCACCCAGTGATCCAGGGCTGCTGGTCAGGAGCTGGAGAGGGGCCCAGCTGGCCTGGGTCTGTTTGCATTTGGGCTTTCTCAGGGTGGGGGGGCGGGGAGTGGCAGGAAAGGCTGGCTGGCGTTCCCCTTGGAGATGCACCTGCTCTAGTGATTGTGTTTGCAGAGTGAGTCCGATACGGTGTGCCACGCTGACCAAGGACAAGGAGTATTTTACAATGAACTTCCTAGTTCTTGTGAGTGTGGCTTGTGACTTTCTTTGTTATAAGGCACACCCTGACGTTACAGATGATAAAATGAGCGTGAGCCTTAGCATAAATGAGATACCGTGTAACGTCTGACACTGTGGATGTATTAATAAAACTTGAGGTTGTTCAGAGCCCCTGTAAACAGCAGTAACATTAGTAAGGAATTGTGGAGGGCCTGGGCACAGCCCAGGTCCTCTTCCCTGGAACGCAGAGCCCAGGTCCTCTTCCCCGGAGCCCAGGTCCTCTTCCCCGGAGCACAGAGCCCAGGTCCTCTTCTCTGGAGCACGTGGCCACCACCTTGCCATGCAGGGGCCTCCCTCCCTCTCCTGCACTCTCTCCATTCCCTCTTCCCAAATTCCATCCACACAGCTTCCAGCGTGGACCTTTTCCACGTTCTGTAGAAGCAGCTGTTCCTACAAGGAACGTGGGAGGTGTCCAGCATGGGTCTCCAGCGTACGGCGGAGCCTCTGGCCTCGGGTTGACCCCGGGAGGCACCATCAGCTGGAGGTCCGGTGTGCAGCAGCCACTCACTCATGGAGCACGGCTGCAGCCGGCACGTCTGCCGTTGCTCATCCTCCCAGCCCTGCTGCGAGCTGTGCCTTCTCGTTGTTTATGTGTTCTAGACGCTAGGCTTTTGTATACGTGTGGTTTGTAAATATTTTGTTCCAGTCCATAGCTTATCTCTTACATCCTCTTAATGAGGGTTATGCAGAGAAAAGGCTTTTTTCTGTTTAATTTCGGTGCTCATTTATCCTTTTTTTTTTTCTTTTTAATTTTAAGGATCTACTTTTGGTGTCATGGTTAAGAATTCCTCAATGACTCCCAGATCCCAAAGATTTTCTCCTACATTTTCTTATCAAAGTTTTACAGTTTTACATTTGATATTTAAATAGATGATCCATTTGAGTTCATTTTTTGCGAGGTTTAGGTTGTTGTTTTGTTTTTTTTGTTGTTTTTGAGACAGGGTCTCACTCTTGTCATGCAGGCTGGGATGCAGTGGTGCAATCATAGCTCACTTTAGCCTCGAACTCCCAGGCTCAAGTGATCCTCACCCCTCAGCCTTCTGAGTACCTAGGAGGACAGGTGCGTGCCACCATGCTTCTCTAATTTTTAAAGTGTTTTGCAGAGATGGGGGTCTGACTGTGTTGCCCAGACTGGTCTTGAACTCCTGGCCTCAAGCGATCCGCCCACCTCAGCCTCCCAAGCAGCTGGGAATACAGGTGTGTGCCACCACACTCAGCCGTTTTTGTTTTGTTTTATAGATTCTTTTTTAAGAGCAGTATTAGGTTCACAGCAACACTGAGCAGATGATGGAGTTTGCATACACACCCCGCCAGTACATGCACGGCCTCCCCCATTATCAACACCCTGTATCCTGAGCAGCGCATTTGCAACAGTGATGACCCTCCACGGCCACATCATGATCACCCGAAGTCCGCAGCTCACAGGGGGTCCCTCTTGGTGTGGCACACTTTGTGGGTTTTGATCAATGAATATCCACCGTGCATCCACTGTTACAGCACCATACGCAGCAGCTTCACTGCCCCAAGAGGGCCCTGTGCACCGCCCATTCATCCCTCCCTCCCGACCACCACTGACCACCACGGATCCCTTTCCTGGCTCCATGGTGCACCTGTTCCAGAATGTCATGCGGTGGGATCCCACAGCACACAACCTTTTCAGCCGGCGCCTTTCACTTCGCAGAATGCTGTTAAACTTGGTCATGTCTTTTCACGGCATGACAGAGCCTTTCTTTTTAGTGCTGTCTGGATGGACTACGGTTACCCACTCCCCTACGGAAGGGCATCTTGGTTGCTTCCAATCTGTGCAGTTATGAATAAAGCTGCTTGAAATATCTGTGTGCAGGTTTTCTTGTGAGCCTAAATTTTTAGTTCATGTGGGTGAATAGCAAGGGACACATTTGCTGAATGCTGTGGCAAGATTTTGCTTACTTTTTAAGCAACCACCAACTGACTTCCAAAGTGGCTGTGCCATTTTGCAGTCGCTTCCCACAGCGATGAGTGCGTTCCTGTTGCTCCACATCCTCGTCCGCATTTGGTGATGTCAGTGTCTGGATTTGGACCATCGTGACAGGTGTATGGTACCTCACTGCCGTTTTCATGGGCACTCCCTCGCATGGAAGGATGTGGGGCATCTGGCCCCATGCTTATTTGCCATCTGTAAATCTTCTTTGGTTCGAGGTTTATTGTTTTCCTGTGGACGTCCCGTTGTTGCAGCACCATTTGTTGAAAAGATTTCTGTCTCCATGGAATTGGAGATTTTTTTTTTTTACAAACTTTGTCAGAAATCTGATTGCTCCGTTACTGGGTTTACATACACTCAAAGGAACATAACTCTTTCTACCATAAAGACGCATGCATGCGAATGTGCACTGCAGCCCTGTTCACAGTCGCAAAGAGGTGACACCAGCCTGGCGCTGTTCACAGTCGCAAAGAGGTGACACCAGCCTGGCGCTGTTCAGTCGCAAAGACATGACACCAGCCTGGCGCTGTTCACAGTCACAAAGAGGTGACACCAGCCTGGCGCTGTTCAGTTGCAAAGACGTGACACCAGCCTGGCGCTGTTCATAGTCGCAAAGAGGTGACACCAGCCTAGCGCTGTTCACAGTCGCAAAGAGGTGACACCAGCCTGGCGTTGTTCAGTCGCAAAGACGTGACACCAGCCAAAATGCCACCAAAGGCAGATTGGATGAAGAAAATGTGGTACATTGCCAGGCACGGTGGCTCATGCCTGTAATCCCAGCACTTTGGGAGGCTGAGGCGGGCAGATCACAAGGTCAGGAGATGGAGACCATCCTGTGAATGGTGAAACCCCATCTCTACTAAAAATACAGAAAAAAAAAAAATTAGCCAGGTGTGGTGGTGGGCGCCTGTAGTCCCAGCTACTTGGGAGGCTGAGGCGGAAGAATGGCATGAACCCGGGAGGCAGAGCTTGCAGTGAGCAGACATCGCGTCACTGCACTTCAGCCGGGGCGACAGAGCAAGACTCCGTCTCAAAAGAAAAAAAAAGAAGAAAAGAAAATGTAGTACATACATGGAATACTATGCAGCCATTAAAAAGAATGAGAGTTTGTCTTCTGGGAACATGGATGGAGCTGGAGACCATATCCTTAGCAAACTAAGTCAGGAACAGAAAACCAGATACCACATGTCCTCACTATAAGTGGGAGCTGAATGAGGAGAACTCATGAGCACAAAGAAGGAACAACAGACACAGGAGTGAACTTGAGGCTGGAGGTGGGAGGAGGGAAAGGAGGGTGGAAGGTGAGAAGAGGGAGAGAAGGCGAAAAGTAACTAATGAGTACTAGGCTCAGCACCTGGGTGATGAAATAATCTATACAATGACCCCCAGGACACAAGTTTTTCTGTATAACAAACCTGCACAGGTACCCCTGAACCTAAAATAAAATTTCGAAAAAATCACATTGCTAACATGGGGCACCTGCTGGGTTCACTGTTCCCTGTTCCTCTGTGTGTCTCCCACTGCCCGTGCCGCACCACAGCTGTCCCATGACCCAAAATCAGGCACGCAGTTCTTTCTGGTCATCCTTTTTCAGCGCTGTTTTAGCTATCCTTGTTAATTTGCTTTTCCATATACATTTTAGAATACTCTTGTCTTTACCTACAGGGGAAAAAAAACAAAAAAACAAAAAACCCTGAAATTTATGGTAGGAGTTGCATTAAACCTGAACCTCAATTTTGGGAGAATTTATGTCTTGACTATGCTGTCCATTCTGTCCATTAACACAATGTCTGTCTCCATTTATTTGGATTCTTCAAAGTTTCTTTCATCAGTGTCTTGTGGTTTTCAGAGTTTTAAGTCCCATACAGGTTTTTGTTAGATTTACAGTTAAGCATTTCCTTGTTGGTGAGCAGTCGTAGGTGGTGTTAGCGCGGGAAGGCCAGTTTCGGCTCCGACTGTCTGTGGTCCTGCCCATGCCCACCATCGGCCCCCTGTCTGTGGTCCTGCGCGAGCCTACCGCCGGCTCCCTGTCTGTGGTCCTGCGCGAGCCCACCGCCGGCTCCCTGACTCTCTGTGGTCCTGCGTGAGCCCACCGCCGGCTCCCTGTCTGTGGTCCTGCACCTTCTGAACTCACAGTCCCAGGATTTATTTTGTAGATTATCTGAGATTTCCTGCATCAACGGTCATGCCGCTTGCAAATACAGAGTGTTATCTTTCTTCCTTTCTGGTCCTTTTCCTGCCCTGTTGCCCCGGCCAGCCCGATGTTGGACAGCAGTGGGGACAGTGGGAGGGTGGACACCCTTGCCCTGTTCCTGGCCTTGGAGGAGCGTCTGCAGATGCTCCTTATCTCGCTCAGGAGGCACCTCCGTTACTGATTTCCTGGGTGTTTATCACGCGTGGGTCTTGAACTTTGTCACATACCCCCTGCAGCAGTTGATGTGACCACGTGGTGTTTCTTCTGTAGCCTGTTGATAGGATGCATCCTATTGACTGATTTTTTTTTTTTTTTTTTTTTTGAGACGGAGTTTCACTCTTATTGCCCAGGCTGGAGTGCAGTGGCGCAATCTCGGCTCACTGCAATCTCCGCCTCCCGGGTTCAAACTCCTGCCTCACCCTCCCTAGCAGCTGGGATTACAGGCGTGCGCCACCATGCCCGGCTAATTTTTGTGTTTTCAGTCGAGATGGGGTTTCTCCATGTTAGTCAGACTGATCTCGAATTCCTGACCTCGGGTGATCCGCCCGCCTCGGCCTCCCAAAGTACTGGGATTACAGGCATGAGTCACCGCACACAGCCCGATGGATTTTTAAATAGTGAGCCAGCTGGCCAGGCGCGGTGACTCACGCCTGTAATCCCGGCACTTTGGGAGGCCGAGGCGGGCGGATCACAAGGTCAGAAGATCAAGACCGTCTTGGCTAACACGGTGAAACCCCGTCTCTACTAAAAATACAAAAAATTAGCCGGGCATAGTGGCGGGCACCTGTAGTCCCAGCTACTCGGGAGGCTGAGGCAGGAGAATGGCGTGAACCTGGGAGGCGGAGCTTGCAGTGAGCGGAGATCACGCTACCGCACTCCAGCCTGGGCGACAGAGCAAGACTCTGTCTCAAAAAAAATAAAATAAAAATAGTGAACCAGCTTCCTGCCTCTAGAGTAAACTCTACTTGTCACGCGTGGGGTGTGGCTCTTTTCCATGTTGTTGAGTAGAAAGTTTGCATCCATATTTTTGAGGGATATTAGTCCATAGTTTTGTTTTTATCTGGTTTTGGTATCAGGGTTATACCTAGCTTCACAGACTGAGCTGGGCCGTGTTCCCTCGTATCAAGGTAGTGCTAACTCTTCTTTCAGTGTGTAACGGACTTGCCGAGACTCTCCGAGGCCTGTGTCAGCACTGCGAGTGCACAGAGGAGAGGTCCTCCAGCTCCCCGGGGCCCCCAGGTTTCCCAGAGAGGGGGTATCCCGGCAGGGTAGCGAGGAGCGTGCAGGATTGGTCAGGCAGACGGTGAGATTGGGCTGGAGGAAGGATGCTTGGGGCAGAGTCGCTGCCCACGTACGTGCAGTACCCTAGCATCGCGCTTTTCTGGCAATGCCTCCTCGTGTTTTCGGGACCTGCTGATGGTGTGGTTTTCCTGCTGCTGCCTCTCGTGGACGGACTGGAGCAGCCCAAGGGCGCTACTGTCACCTGGGCATGCTTGGCGGTGGGGGTGGGTGGCTGTGGCCTCCGCTCACTGGGGCCCCCTGGGCCTCACACCCCCGCAGTGGATTCTTGTGATGCTACGAGAGTGATTCGGCAGCCAGGAGCCTCACCGAGGCCCTCCGTGGCACCTTCTCTGCTCTGTCCAACAGTAGATCCACCTGCGGGGGCTTCATCCCCAGCCCCAGGTTCCATCTCAGAGACCTTATTTTCAGGCGGGCCGAGTGCGAGGGACATGTTCGGGCAGCCCTGTGGGCCGGGAGCAGTTCTCTGGATCTGGGGCCCATTTACCCTGCGTTGTTTGGGGCGTGGCATGTCTGGAAAGTGGGGTCCGCTGACCACCGGAGCAGGGTGGTTAATTAAAAGAATGTGCCGGACATAGTTATGTCTTTCTTGAATGACTCAGAATGCTCCACATGGCCTCGGTGCCTGGGCCCGGGTTTCGAAGGCTAATTCTTATTACCTGGGGAAGGTTTGGTGACCAGGTTGCTCTCACCCCCTCGGCACGTCCCCACAGCCACACTGTACTCTCGGCCCCCTCCCCGGGCGGTGCTTGCCGGCCATCCCCCCACCTGGGCCATTCTGCCCTCCCTGCAGGTCTCTGGTCTCTGCCCAGGAGCCACCTATGGTGCTGTTCCCTGACTTCCTTCCTCCCCCAGCCATTTTCAATCTCAGAAAATAAGCCTACCCTTAATTTTTCTCTTCAATATTATTACAGCCTCAGCGTAGCCTCTCCATAGACATGCATCTTTGTCTTGTTCTGTCCAGACCCGTAGCACGTAGAACAGCATCCCATATACGGAAGCAGCTCACCAGCTCTCTGGGGTGCCTTCCTCCCCTCTTGGCCCCTCCTCCTGGCCAGGACCTGCCGAGCTGCTGGGGGAGGGGGCTCTAGAGTCTCAGTCTGGACCACTGGCCACTGATGCTTCAAGCCAAGGCAGAGGGAGGGCTCCCTCCTGGCTACTCCACCCCTGAGACTGTACTAGGTACAAGGGGCCCTCAGTCGAGCCTGGGTGGATGTGTGGACTGGTGCATTCATTTAGGTGGTTGGATGTGCCGGTGCAGTAAGCAGCCCTGCACCTGCTGCTCTGTGTTGGCGCCCAGGGTTGTGGATTGTGGGAAAGCAGGCATGGTGGCACCTGCCTGGGAGGGCCCCAGCTGCCCGGGGAGAGTCCCACCTGCCTGGGGAGAGTCCCACCTACCCAAAGGGAGCACCACCTGTCCGGGGAGAGTCCCACCTACCCAAAGGGAGCACCACCTGTCCGGGGAGAGTCCCACCTGCCCAGAGGGAGCCCCACCTGCCTGGGGAGAGTCCCACCTAACCGGAGGGAGCCCCACCTGCCCAATGCCACAAGCCTATGTGTGGCTTCGGGGGTTGGGAGACAGCACAGCCCCACAGGCGAGTCACTGGGCAGAACCTAGGAAAGCGTAGCAGCTGGTAGTACGTGTCCACCTTTGCTGGGTTCAGTTCCCCCTCTGTGAAGTGCAAAGAGCGTGGTGGCTGGAAGCATGAGATGGAGTGGAGTGAAGCCCCTGGGGGCCACGGGTCATCAGCCAGCACCGACTCCCTGTCCCTGTGGGGCTGGTGGCCCAGCCTGGGGAACTGCACCCCACTGCCAGGACAGCTTCTCCTGCTCATGCTTTTGCCCGTGTCTCTCAAAGCAGCCCAGAGCCACCCACACAGAACTATGGGGAGAAGAAACCTGGTCCCCGGGCTCAGGTGTGGAGACGGGTGGCTGTGCCGGTTGGTGCGCTGGTGAAGACAGCGGATGAGCAGGGTTGGCCTGTTCGTGGAGGCGGGTGGATGCGTGGGTTGGCGCGTTCGGGAAGACGGGTGGATGCGCAGGGTTGGCGCGTACGTGGAGGCGGTTGACTGTATGGGCTGGCGCGTTCATGCTGGAGACACACTGGGGCTCAGAAGGCCCAGAATTGAGTCCCTCTCGTGAAACCGGTGACTGAGCACACGCTTCCTTCTCTGTGAAAGGGGGGTGCGGACACCAGCGGCAGAGACGCTAAACCGGAAGCACTGCTGTGTAGGGGCTGTGGGCAGTGGGCAGGCCATCCCTTCCTGGCCTCCTCGTGTCCACCAGCTCCAGGAGGCCTCCAGTCCCCCCTTGCCTGCCTGGCTGCCACCATGGAGCAGGCCTCCGCTTGGGGACAGGCCCGGAGGTGGTGAAACAGCCAGGAGGAAAACACAGCCAGCCCCAGGCCTGACTCCTGCCTTGCAGATCCTCATTCAGCAGGGGACTGGGGCGCCCACACCCTCTCCCCAGGCGGGGGTGGCCTCTAGAGCAGGCTCCGCAGCCAGAGCACAGTGTGTTTCAGACCCTGACGCCTTGGGAGGGAGTCTAAGCCCAACCTCCGGGCTCACTGTGCTCTGGGTGGCCAGTGTGGCTCCCTGCACCATAAAATTGACCTGCAAGGCAGGTCAGGCACCGTGCTGCATGCTTGTAATCCCAGTCAATGCTTTGGGAGGCCGAGGCAGGAGAATCACATGAGCCTAGGAGTTCCAGCCTCCTATGCCATGCAACATAGTGAGACCCCGTCTCCAAAAATTAAAAATTAGGGTGGGCATGGTGGTGCACCTGTAATCCCCACACTTTTGGAGGCCAAGGCAGGAGGATCACTTGAGCCCACAATTTCGTAACCAGCCTGGGCAACATAGTGAGACCCCGTCTCTACAAAACATTAAAACATTAGCAGGACACGGTGGTGCACTCCTGTAGTCCCAGCTACTTGGAAGGCCGAAGTGGGAGAATCACTTGAGCCCAGGAGGTTAAGGCGGCAGTGAGCTCTGATGGTGCCACTGCACTCTGACCTGGGTACCAGAGCAAGACCCTATCTCCAAAAACAAACAAGCAAAAAAATTGATCTGCAGCTGTAGTCCCAGGGCAGGGAACACACAAGCCAGAAGAGATCTAGACGCCCTCTGTGTGGTAAGGAAAAGGCGGTGTGACTCATGCCTGGATTCAGCCAGTCGGTTTTGAGCACCTCCTCTTTGCTGAACACGTGGATGCCATGGCAGAGCTAGGCTCCTGCCTGCAGGGCCTGGACAGGGGAGATGGGGGCAGACTGCGGGAGATGGGGGGACGTGGAGTCAGACTGGGGGAGAGATAGGGGCAGACTGGGGGAGATGGGGCAGACTACGGGAGATGAGGGACATAGAGTCAGATTGGGGGAGAGAGAGGGGCAGACTGGGGAGATGGCAGACTGGGGGAGATGGCAAATTGGGGAAGATGGGAGCAGATTGAGGGAGATGGGGGACACGGATTGGGGAGAGATGGGGCAGATTGGGGAGATGGCAGACTGGGGAAGATGGGGGCAGATTGGGGGAGATGAGGGGCATGGAGTCAGATTCGGGGAGCGATAGGGGGAGATTGGGGGAGGTGGGGCAGACTAGGGGAGATGGGGACAGACTGGGGGAGATGGGTCTATGGGGACAGATTGGGGGAGATAAGATAATGGAGGCAGATGGGGGAGATGAGAGAAGTAGGGGGACGATGGGGGCTGGGTGGGGGGCGGTCAGAGGCAAGTACGTGCAGCGACACTGCACGGGGGAGGGGGTGCGCTCTCCACGCCGGTCGCACAGTTGGACCGAAGGCTCGGGACGGCCAGAGCTCCCTCGTCGGAGGGGCGGTGGGGCTGCAGCAGGGTCCACCCCCGCCCTCCCAGCGCCGAAGCCCCGCCCCCGCTCTCCCACCCCCACGCCGAGGTCCCGCCCCCGCAGGCGAGCTGGCGTCACCGTCCAGCCGGCTGGATCTGGTTCTAGCCGCGCCGGGCCGGCCGGGCATGCGCAGTGCGGGGGCGCTGCGGCTGCTGGAGGTGCGGACCCCGCGGTGCGCACTGCTGCCGCATCCCTGCCCCGGCGCCGTACGTGCCCGCGGGACCTGACAACCGGGGCAGAGGTCAGTGCTCGGGGCCGCGGCCGGACCAGGGCTGCAAGGAGGGGAGAAGAGGGGAGGGAAAGGGACTGGCCCTGCTCCAGCCCCGCCCCGCGGCGACAGGTGGGCGCTCCCGCGGGAGGCCGTGGCGTCCGGGCGCTGCTGCGGGCCCCGCTCCGCCCTACAGACCCCGGGCCGACCGGGCAGCGCTTCTCGGGGCTGCGCTGCGCGCCGTTCCCCGAGCAGGCCCTGGACGGTCCCGCGCCTCCTCCCCTCCCTGGGGGCGCAGGGCCGGACCGCGGGTGGCGGGGTGGGGGTCCAGGCCCTGCAGGCGCTGCGACCCCTCGAGCGCCCCTGCAACCGGCCGCGCACCCCTGCGCTGTGGGGGGGGGCCGGGCCCCCAGCCGCGATGCAGCAGCCCCCGCGGGAGACACGAGCTCTGAGGACCCCGGGTGGTCTAGAGTCGCCGGCCGCCTCGTGACCCCTGGGAGGACCTGTGTCGCCCGCAGCGCCGCCTCGCCCCTCCCTGTGCCGGGGGAGAGGATCCCATCGGGCGCCCGGAAGCCCGGGGCTTTCTTGTCTGGGGCGAGGCGGCCCCCGTGGCGCGGTGGGTGCTAGTGCGAAGCTGCGTCCGCTAAAGCAAACACTCATAATGAAAACAGTCGGGTTAGCTTCACTCGGGAGCCTTCCTGAGGACGGCGGAGCGGGCCGGCAGCTCCTTCCAGAGGCTGCGCTGCTGCGTCGGGGTCAGCCGGGTTTGGGTGGGTGGGCGAGCGCAGAGGTGTGTGGAGCGGGTCTTCTATCTTCGGAGGAGGCGGTGGCCCGGGCAGGTGGCGGCCCCGCGCTGGTCCTGCGCTGTGTCCTCGGCGCGTCCTCAGCTGCGGCGTCCAGGCGTCCGCACAGACACGCGGGCGGGGCTGCCGAGCCTGCGGCTGGGCCTCAGGGGGCTGCAGAGACGGCAGGAATGGTGACCCGGAATGGTGACCGTTGCTTCAGAGTCCTTTGGCTATGAGTAACTCACCGAATTGAGTGTGAGTTTTATGAATTCGTTGTGTTCGCTGAAGAGCTGTGGCGGAGTGAGAAAACCTAACGCATACGTAGTTCCCAAATGTGAGTGTTTTCAACTATGTGTAACAACTAACAAAATTGACGTAATGATCCACTTCACGGACATTTAATTTTGATTCTGTCATTTCCTCATTTTAGAGGCGGTACCATGTTTTGTTTTTTTCCCGTCGCTCAAACATCTTCGAGGCTCCTGCACGGCTGGTGCTGTGCCTCCGGGCCCAGGTGACCTCGGGGGGAGAAGGAAGGGGCCACTGAGATGAGAATGTAGTTTTGCTGTTTTCAGTTTACACTCAAAGCGCTGCAGTTTCCTGACACTACAGAGCACACCTGTCACGCCGGCAGGATGAAGCACAGAGGCTGCCTGGTGAAGTGGGCTGCGCGCTAGAAAATCCACGTGCGGAGTAGCTTGGTTCTCTCCACGGGGAGCATGCCAGGCCCTCTCGGGCGCCGCGGGAGCCTCGCCTTCTGCACAGGCTTCGGAGCCAGGTGCTGGAGCCGCAGTGACTGAGGGGCGTGGATGTCTTTGCACGTTTCCCATATGTTTTTCAAACGTTAATAACGTGATTTTCAGTAAAGTGGCAGAATCAGCATTGAAGAAAGGGGAGCAAGTGCGAGCCGCTTTCCTGCGAGCGGTTGAGAAGCAGGCTTTGTGTGGTTGGCCGCCCCTGTGCTTAGCGGCTGCTCAGCCCTGCCCCTGCTGCCCCTGCGGGAGCTGCCTTCCCGGCTTAGAAACAACACTGCCTCCGACTGCTAGTTATCGGCGGCCTCCACAGGGAAGCTGAGGCAGGTTCGTGTTCTCACAGCTAGGAAGGACGTGGCCCTGGCAGGGAGCTGCAGCACAGCCTCTGGCAACACAGAAGCACTGCCCTGCCGGACCCTTGCCTCCCAGGTCAGCTGTTGTCCGCCCAGCAGCCGGAGCGCTTGCTCGCGTGGACTCTTCAGCGGTGCCAGGTGCAGCTGGGCTCCACCCTCAACTGGCCCAATAGTAGGGAAATAAACGAGAAGTGTCGTGAATCGTTAGACAGCATCTGTATGTCTAAGTTCAAATTAGAGCCGCCCAGCCACACGTGTGGATACAAAGCTGCCATTCAGTGGGGAGCCGGAGCCTAGGGGCCTGTGTCACTCCCCTGGATGTGGATGTGGGTGAAGGTCACCCAGAGGCCTTGCCGACATTCTGGGAGGTGACAAGGGGGCAGGGCCTCTGGGATCTGGGGTCAGGAGTTCCAGGAGGCTCGCTTCTGCTTCTGCCCAGTTCACTGTTCCCTCCACGGCAGCTGAAGCTTCAGCTGCTGCACGGCCCACCCAGCCAGGGCAGAAGGGAGCCCTCCATCCCAGGCAGTGCCCTGGTGGGTGTCCGTCCTGTGGCAGACACTGGCCGTAGAGGTTGAGAAAGGAGAGGACCCTAGCCTGCCTCTGGAGGCCCAAGGGAGGCAGTGAAGGGCCCGAAGCTGCGATGCAGGAGTTTCCAGAGCACAGGGGAATACGGAGCAGGAAACACCAGCCCTCAGCTCCACTGGGGAGCCACACAACCTCTGCCAGTGCTGAGTGGCTACAGGGCTCTGTTACCAGCCCCATTCCTCCTGGACAGGCGAGGTCGGTCCGCATCGCACCCCCCAACCTCTTGTGCTCTGTGACCTCAGAGTACACAAAGCCGTGTCCACAGGCCTCAGCGGCTGTGAGCCCCTCGCCTACAATGGGGGGTCCTCAGCTGACACCTGAGCCAGTGTCCTGTGCCCCAGTGGTGCCAGGACAGAGTCCCCGTCCCCAACCTGATTTGTGCACCTCCTCACTCACTGCCAGCACTGTCCCCCCACCAACAGGCTTGCTCAGTACAGCACCAAACCCAGGTCCCTAGCACCCACACCCCAGTGAGTTTCCTACACCCTGTAGGCTCAGCTGCTTCTCGTCCTCCGCCCACCTAGGATCCTTGGAACAGGGAGTGGTTCTTATTTAGGTTCCTGAGGTACCAAGTACAGGCTTCACTCTTAGCAGCCGCCACCCCAGTGATGAAGCTGATAGCCTAAGCAGACTGGCCCCTGCAGAGCTCTGGGGGGAGGTACCTGGCTTCTCGGGCCTCCACCCTGGCCCACAACTGCCTCCAGGCCCAGAGCAGCAGATCGCAACCTGCCTGCCCCTGGGCCTGGGTCTCCAGCAGTCAGGACTGAGCTGCTGCTAGCTGCTGACTGGTTCCTTCTGGCTGGGCAGGTGTGGGGTGAAGGGGGCGCATTTGCCCCGTGTCCCCATCGGCTGCATCACCACACATTCCCTTGTGACACCTCCGACTAGAACAGACCAGGAGTGTGGGAGGAGCCCCCACCTGCTCCCCCAGCTCCCCGGGGTTGTCTTCTGTCTGCTCCTTTTGTCTTCCACACGGAAGAGCGTGCTCCGGCCGGGGATGGGCACGCGTGGTGCTGGGGAATGGACACCTGTGAAATGGTGGCGTGTGCATCAAGTCTAAATAGCCGTTCGCAGGTTCTTGGGGCTTTTTGTTTCCAGAAAGCTGATCTGATCTTTATAGAAAGTGCTCCTCTGTACTCCAGCCTGGGTCTCCCTCCCGTCCAGGCCGGCAGCACTGTCTGACTCAGTGAGGAGGGGCTGAAACTGGAGAGCCCCTGGGAAGACTCTTGAGGGCCAGGTGGCAGCGGGGAGGGTGGCTCTCGTTCCCTGCCCTCATCCTAGCGTTTAGCAGACTGCCCCACACCGCAGGTTTCCATTTTCACCCTTGGGTTAAGAGAAAAGCAGGAATAAAAAGTTTCTAATGTTGCTCACGAAATTCAGCACTGGCTATCAAAGGCACCTGGAGCTCCCATGTCTCTCCTGCCCCTATGGGGCTCCTGCGTCTCTCCTGTCCCATGGGTCCATTTCCTGCTGTTTGTTGCAACCCGCCTGCATCGTTGGTGTGTGCGGCTGAACTCAAGCTGTTTAGGAAGCCCACGGGCAGGGCTCTGTGGAGCCCATTCCTGGTCCCACATCTCTGGCAAGGACTCCCCTTGAGCTGCGGCTTCTGAGCTCCTCCAGGCGGGCGTAGGGAGGCAAGTCCCACTGTCAGCCAAGCCGCAGGATTTTTAAGAAGAAAGTGGGGGCTACGCACCGCGGCTCACACCTGTAATCCCAGCACTTTGGGAAGCCGGCCGGAAGGATCACTGCAGACCAGGAGTTTGAGAGCAGCCTTGGTCCTATCTCTATAAAAAATTTAAAAACTGGCCAGGCATGGTGGCACATGCCTATAGTCCTGGCTACTTGGGAGGCTGAGGTGGGAGGATTGCTTGAGCCCAGGAGGTCGAGGCTGCAGTGAGCTGTGATGGTGCCGCTGCACTCCAGCCTGGGCCACAGACCAAGACCGTGTGTCAACAAGAAAAAGCCTCTGTGGAAGGACCTCCAGTCCCCTGGCCTGGGCTGCAGGGGCCGCTGCTCCAGCCCTGCCTTCTACATGTGCCAAGATGTGAGCAGTCAGCCCTGGAGATCCTCACGCCTTCTCTGTAGAACGAGGAGTCAGGCTGCCAGGGATTGGGGTCTGAGTGCATTGCTGTCTGTGTGTGTGTGTGTCTGTGTGTGTGTGTGTCTGTGTGTGTGTGTGTCTGTGTGTGTGTGTGTGGAGTGCATTGCTGTCTGTGTGTGTGTGTGTCTGTGTGTCTGTGTATCTGTGTGGTGTGTGTCTGTGTATCTGTGTGTGTGTGTGTGTGTGTGTGGAGCGCATTGCTCTGTGTGTGTGTGTGTGTGTGTGTGTCTGTGTATCTGTGTGTGTGTGTGTGTGTGGAGCGCATTGCTGTCTGTGTGTGTGTGTGTCTGTGTGTGTGTCTGTGTGTCTGTGTATCTGTGTGTGTGTGTGTGTGGAGTGCATTGCTGTCTGTGTGTGTGTGTGTGTCTGTGTGTGTGTGTCTGTGTGTGTGTGTCTCTGTGTGTGTGTGTCTGTGTGTGTGTCTGTGTGTGTGTCTGTGTGTGTCTGTGTGTGTGTGGAGGCATTGCTGTCTGTGTGTGTGTGTGTCTGTGTGTCTGTGTGTGTCTGTGTGTGTGTCTGTGTGTGTGTGTCTGTGTCTGTGTGTGTGTGTCTCTGTGTGTGTGTGTGTGTGTCTGTGTGTGTGTCTGTGTGTGTGTGTGTGTCTGTGCGTGTGTGTATGTATTTCTTGGGAAGAGGGCCCCATGGTCTTCGTCATGTTCTCCAGGGCCCAGTTGGAACGAGTTGGAATTTGGATGGGGAGAAATGTGGAGTAGGGCAGGAGCCTCCTTCCTAGGAAGGAGCCTGCGGGGGACCCTGCATGGGGTCCCAGATTCCCAGGGGGCCTCAGGTGTGGTGTTAGAGGGGCGCTGGGGCTGGCAGTCTGTCCGTGTCTTCAGCCTGGGTCTCGTGAGTTCAGGGAGTTTGAACCTGGGTGGAGAATGAACCCCTGTGTGTCTTCACTAACCTCCAGCTGACACGAGCTTCCGCAGACCCAGCAGTGGCGGGTGTGGGTGCTCCCCGTGCCATCTGTTGGGGACACCTCACGCGTCACTTGCGCTTGGCCCATATTGCAGCTGCAGGAGCCACCAGACCCTATAAATACTTGGCTGCCCACATCTGCTCGTATGTATCTCCCTGTGCCTGTGCATCAGGCCTCATGCGTTTAAAACGTCCTTCTGAAAAGGGGCCACAGGCAGGCGTCACCCGTTGCCACACCACCGAGGCAGGAAGCGTCCCATGCTCCGCAGGGGCGGGGCGGCCGCTCTCCCTGTCCTCCAGGAGCTCACGTGTGCCTGCCTGTGAGCGCCTCGACGACAGAGCCGGCGCCCGCCCCAGTGTCTGCGCCGGGACCAGAGTGGCCAGCTCACCGCGGAGACGTCACACTTTGTAGCAGCGCCTGGACTTTATGCGCTTCTGATACGATGTGTTTTAATCAGTATAAACATGAAAGGGGGAGAGCGTGGGACGTTCCACTGGTGTCCTCGGGAGGAAGTAATGGGAGGGAGGACGGTTGGGGGGATTCACCTTTAAAGAATTTGAGAGCTTGTGTGTTTTGTGGAATAACGGTAAATTAATCCCCTGTGTGTTTCTGATCATTAAGAAGACCCCATCGATGCTGTTGGTCGTGGGACTGTCATTTCACAGTGCGGATCCGAAGGTGGTCTTGGCTACTCTGTGAGGGTTGCCCTGGGAGGAGGTGGTGGAGGGCACGTGGGCGTCCCATGTTCCCTCATGACGGCTGTCGCCTGTAGTTGCCTCAAAAGGCTTAATTTAAAAAACTCTTGTTTCTCAGAAAAAGCAGTTTACTACTGTGAGTTAACGCTATGGAATTCTAATAATTGGGGTAATAAATCTGATTAAGGTTTTCTTTAAACTGGAACAGAATCCCCACAGGTGCCCCATGAGAGGGCTGTGGGACGTGGGACGTGGGTCCGGGCTCCTGACCTTGGAACTCCTGGTTGGGGCCTGAGGCGATGCAGGAGACAGAGGAACTCATGGTCCGGGAGGCGCTGGTGGGTGGGGACATGCCTCCCCGCAGGCCTACATCTGTCGTCGTGGGACGGGGGGCAGGGTGGGGTGACACAGGTCCCATGTGCATGTGTCCGGGGTTCCCGTCCTTCTCTCCTGAGCTGCCGTCTCCACCGTGGCTCACCGGCAGTGCAGAGGGGCTCCTGGGGGACTGAGCGTTGGTTGCCCTGTCCAGGCGGCCTCGAGTGCACCAGGACACGGCCTGTCCAGTGTGATCCAGGCCCCACGCCTGTGGGCCGTCGTCACCGTCACCCGGGTGTGCCGAGGGACTTCTGCTTTCCTGGATCGAACCGCGTGACCCAGGCCGGGGGAGCTGCCCCAGGTGCCCCTCGGGCTCCTGCTCCCCAGGACTCACGTTTGCACCCCAAAACCCAGTCTCCCCCCGCAGAAGGGCACGTGGCTTGAGTCCAGGAATTTGCGCATGCGGTTTTGAGCCCTGGACGCTGGGCCCCAGAGCGCCTGGCCTTGTGTGCAGTTGGGGGCGGGGGCGGAGAAGCTTGTACCTCGCCGTCTGCAGCTGCCCACAGCAGTCATTTCACATGTTGGGGCTCTACACGAGATCCCACCAGAGAAGTCTCCCCTCCTTGGGAAAGTTTGTAAGTGTTGAGTCCGTGGCTTGTTTCCCGAGAAGGAGGTGCAGAAGGGTGTGCAGCTGTCTTGCTGTCCTCCACCCCGCTGTGCGGAGCCCTCCCCACCTCCCCTGCGATCCAGGGATGCTCCCCAAGGGCCTGACACAGCAACACTGGAGCCCTGGCCCCGTCACCCGGCTGGCATTGTAGGACAGCAGCACCTGCCTCACTGACACTGTCCCCTGCACGTCTACTGGACGGGGTCCAGGCCGGGTGACCCCTTCACCCGCACAGCAGGGCATGGCAGGCCGGGCTGGTGGCGTCCTTCCCTGCAGCTCCGATTTGAGCAGGGAGCTCTTTATCTTCCCTCTGAGAGACAATGGGTCCTTTCTCTGCCCATCTCTCCTCCGACAAGGCCACTGCTTCCCCAGGGAGCCTGAGCCTGGGGCCAGAGGCAGTGGCCCGACGCCCACAGCTTGAGGTGCACTGGGCGTGCGTGACTCTCAGACACGAGGCTTCTGGGTGGTCTGGGCTCTCCACAGACCCCACACCCTCAATGAAATGCACAGAAGACCAAGGTGCGTGGGTGGGTGCTGCTGTGCGCTGGCGTGCACTGGTGTGTGCTGCTGTGCAGTGGCGTGTGCTGCTGTGCACTGGTGTGTGCTGGCGTGACACCGGAGGGGGAGCGTGTTTTGTCTGGGATCCTCATGTGACACCTCAGACACTGGACAGTCCCGCCCAGACAGATGCTGGTCCAAGGTCACTGCAGGGCCCCGGCCAGGAGTATTTCCGTCTGGTCAGGTGACATTCGCGTCACATGGGCGTTGCTCGCAGAGGGGCCTCCGGAGGAAAGAAAGTGACGGTCAGCACTCAGCCTTTGGCCTCGCTTCACTGTGGGTGAGGAGCTGCCCACCAAGGACGCTCAGGCCAGGTGTCAGGACACACTCCTGCCTTGGTGCCTCCATGAGGGCCGGGCATTAGGGGCCACACAGGCTGCAGCTTCAGTCCCTCTGACCTTCTGGGTTAGTCCTGGGTCCCCCCAATCCTCTGGGTCAGTCCTGGGTCCTCCCTGCTCTTCTGGGTCAGCCCTTCGTCCCCTCCCTGCCTTCTGGTCAGCCCTGGGTCTCCCCACTCTGCCCTCCTTTCTTAGGCGAAGGCTCTGCTCCCTTAGACTTGGGGGGACACGGGAAGGTCTGGCTGGAACAGAGGACTTTTTCTAAATCCTGAATCCAGAGCAGCGTGGATGCCTGCGGGCACTGGCAGCTGACAGCTCGCATGAGCCCAGCCTCCGCAGGGTCTCCCGATGGCCCAAACCCTGCTCATGAGACAGGGACTTGCAAGTTCCTCCCTGAGCCTCAGGTTGACGAAGACCTGAGGCCTCTTCCTGACCCCACCTCTCTTTCCTCACCCCCAGCCCCCCACACACGCCTGCTCTCACACGTGGGGGATAGGGAGCCCACACCTGCTGTCACACCCGGGGGACAGGGAGCCCACACCTGCTGTCACACCCAGGGGTACAGGGAGCCCACACCTGCTCTCACGCCCAGGGGACAGGGAGCCCACGCCTCTTCCTGACTCCTCTCTTTCCTCACCCCCTGGCACTCCCCTCCGCCACAATTTAGCAGGGACCCAGGAGCCACCAAAGCCACTTCCCGTCGCATCTCCCTGTTGTGAGGCCGTGGCTGGGGAGGCTCATTCCCAGGCTGGAGAGACTGGGCAGGGGTCACTGTCCTTTCGGGCTGTTCTCAGAGCCCACAGCAGTCCTGTCAGGCCCTGCCTGGAGACGCGGCCCCCACACAGGACCTGCTGGACCAAGGCTGCCTGCTCCTCCCAGCCCCGGGGCTCTCACCGCACAGCTTGCACCCCTGTGCTCAGTGCGCTGGGTCAGCACATCCCTGCAGGGCAGGGAGGACCCGCGGGGAAGAAGGGGCTGTAGACGGAATCGGTGCTGGGATCTGAGAGCCGGGCTCAGGCCGGGACAAGGTGAGACCAACCCAAACGTTGCCGTGGCCGGCGGCCGACATACCCTTCTCGGGGCTCTTTTCTGTGCATGTGATGTTCACGGTCGTCACTTAGGAAAATTCAGAACCTTGGACATTGGTGTCCAGTGCAGGAACCTGGTGCCAGAGTCGTGCCAGGCCGGCTTTATGGAGCCCCGCGTGTTTCTCCCGCGTTTCCTGTTGGCTTAAGCTCAGAAACCTGGAAAATGATGATGGTTTTATTTTTGCCGGTTCTTTTGGTTGGGATGCGACTGGCACGTGTTACCCGCCTTGGACATCTCCAGGAAGAGCCAGTGCGTTGTGGCATCTCACGCTGGGAGCACGGCTCACGACGGGCCCTTGTCACACGGATGGACGGGCGGGGTGGGCCGAAGGGAGCCTTTGGGGCTCTGCTGCCTCAGTCAAGTCTACAGGAACCTTTTCAAATCAAATGATTGTTATTTCTTCTCTGTGTCTCTTGCCAGGAGTTATAGGCGTAAAGGAAAAATGTAGTTTTCATGCAGTTGTATTTTCTTAAACAGTGTCAGCTTCTCTGTAAGAATCTCAGGGCTCTCTCCTCTGGAAGCTGCCGTGGCCACTGATCCACTTTGCTCCTCCCAGCCTGTAGGGTTTGGCTCTGGTTTGTTTTCAGTGTGTTTGCTGAGTACAGGGAACATTTTCATTGCCTGATGGTAAGGATTTCGTGTTTCACTGCGCATGTGCCACGTTGCTTGAGGTAGTCTGTGCAAGTGTTCACGTTGTGAAATACAGTGTAGGTGCAGTGACAGGCCGTGTCACCATCCCAGTCCTAGGGTTGCAGTTTATCTGTGTGGGTGCATGTCCTGTGTGAAGCTTTTCATGCACATTGAATTGTTCTATGCGTTTTCTTTTATTTTTATTTTTTATTTTTTTTTGAGACAGAGTCTCGCTCTGTCGCCCAGGCTGGAGTGTAGTGGCCGGATCTCAGCTCACTGCAAGCTCCGCCTCCCGGGTTCACGCCATTCTCCTGCCTCAGCCTCCCGAGTAGCTGGGACTACAGGCGCCCGCCACCTCGCCTGGCTAGTTTTTTGTATTTTTTAGTAGAGACGGGGTTTCACCGTATTAGCCAGGATGGTTTCGATCTCCTGACCTCGTGATCCGCCCGTCTCGGCCTCCCAAAGTGCTGGGATTACAGTCTTGAGCCACCGCGCCCGGCCTCTATGCGTTTTCGAATGTAATCCTGAAGATATCTAACCACAGGGGAGAGAATGTGTGGCTGGAATTTTTATTTTTCTATACGTCATTTGAGTGTCTGTATGTCGTCAAGTCTGAAATGCTGGAGACTGTCCTAGCATTGAGATAGGGTGACTGTACTTTTATACGGTTTTCTGCTTGCACTGGGATGGTCCAGAGATGCCAGCTTTAGACATCACACATCTGTGACAGGCCAGTGCTTCGTTCCACAGGGCCCGTCCCATCTGTGTCCGAAAGCCGTCACGTTAGGAGAGAGACTCTTGCCCTAACAGCTTCGGCTCAAAGCCTCCCAGCACACCTCTCCCTGGAGAGTGGCCCCAGCCTGCAGGGTCTGTGGGGTGGACACTGGACCTAGAGGGGCTCCAACGGGCCTGAGGTCTGCCCCTTCCCAGAATCCTGCAGCCAGCAGGAGCCTGGAGTGAGCCCTGGCCGCCGCGCCAGGCTTTGCATCCTAGGCCTAAAACTCAAGTCCGTAGAAGTGGCCCTCACAGGCCTTTTGACACTTGGAATTTTTTTTTTTTGAGACGGAGGCTCGCTCTGTTGTCCAGGCTGGAGTGCAGTGGCGTGATACTGGCTCACTGCAAGCTCCGCCTCCTGGGTTTACGCCATTCTCCTGCCTCAGCCTCCCGAGTAGCTGGGACTACAGGCGCCGCCACCACGCCCGGCTAATTTTTTTTTTTTTTTTTTTTTTGTATTTTTGAGTAGAAACGGGGCTTCACCATGTTAGCCAGGATGGTCTCGATCTCCTGACCTCGTGATCCGCCCGCCTCGGCCTCCCAAAGTGCTGGGATTACAGGCATGAGCCACCACGCCTGGCTGACACTTGGATTCTTTTAAAAAGTTTTTGGTGTGTACTTAGGTAATTTACAAGCCCTAGGGGCAACTTTGGGAGCTCTATGTGATGATAGTGGCAAGTTTGCTGAAAGTGTTTGCCAATGAAACCCACGTTCTTTGGAGGGTCGGCATGTGGGTGGCAGTTGGAGAAAGTTGTCCGCTGCTCATCCGTGGGTGACGGCCGTCCTGCCTTGCTTACCTGTGCTCTCCGGGCCAGAGACTGTGCAGGCCAAGCAGGGGAAGCGCGGGTCCTGGCGGCCCCACCACCCTCCCACACTGCCCCCACTCCCCCTGGCCCTGCCGCGCGGACTGTGCCCTCCAGCCTGCCCGAACCTGCTTCCCCCCGGCCCCATCCAGCTGGCACCCTCCCGGGGCCCGCCTGTGTCATCCCAAGATAGCTGGGGCCACTCATGTCATGGTCACAGCCTTGGGGAATCGCCTGGTCCAGGACAGCGAGCGTGAGCACAGGGCAGCCGACGGCACGGAGTGGAGCCGAGGCCCATGGCTGTCTGGGCGCGGCTCCCTCACTCCACCTGCCTCTGCATCTTCTGTTGAGGCCCAGCACAGAAACGGGAGTTTGGGGTTTTTCAACTGAAATCATTTCCGGGGTTCATCGGTGACTTAGAAGTTAAAGGTGCACTGGCCAGTGTCAGGTACAGCCCAGGGCAGTGGGTGGCGCTCCTGAGCTTCCCGCCTCGTGGCCACAGTGGCTCCCTCGGGAGCATGGGACTTGGGCTGTGACTCCTGTCAGCTCAGGAGTGCCGGTGGCCAGAAGCAAGGGTGGGTGTGAAGGAAGCTGTTTCCACAGCGTCCAGGCTGGTGCCTGACACAAGAAACAGCCCCGCACAGGGCACTCGGGAAGCCTGCGAGAAACAGCAGGGCCTGCAGGTCCCCCGCTTGGCCCCTGTATGGGACGGCCTGGGTCCCCTTCGCCATCCATCCGAGGCCAGCGCCTGCGTTGCTGTTGCCCACAGCCTTGGCCCTGTCCTCACCACTCTGGCTGCCAACCTGGGACCCTGCCACAGGGCCTGCCCACCTGCTCAGGTCCTATCCAGGTGGCCCACACATGTGGGCTGACAGGCCCTTGGCCACTGCAGCGGCCCCTCTGCAGCCCTAACAGTGTTATGGACCTTGCCCTGCGTCATCAGCGGCGGCCTGCGTGGCCCACGGGGCGGGGGCAGAGGCTGGGCCTGTGCCGGGAGGGGTTTTGCCTTTCAGGGCCGGGTGTTCTGCTGTGCCTGCCCCGTTGGCAGCTGTGGGCCTAGGAGGTGGACGTGGAGCTGGTTGGAGCCGGTCAGTCACCAGGCTTCCCTGGGGGTGTCCACATCCCTACCATGAAAATCCTCCCTCCTCAGAGCCCTACGGGCCTGGCCTGGTGGGTCTCGGAGCCCCCCACCTGTGTGTATGGGCGGCCCAGGCCTTCCCACCAGGACTCTTCAGCCTCTCTGTGCCGGGCACCTGCCCGGGTGGGTGCCCCTCGCCCCCCAGGCCTTGCCTCTTGCTGTGGACCTCTGGCAGGCTCTAGGGGTGTGGCTGTGGGTGTGTCGGCGTGGGGGTGTGTGGGTGGGTGGGTGTTTGTGGATGTCTGGGTGTGTGGGTGTGGGTGTGTTGGGTGGGTGTGTGGGTATGTTTGCGTATCTGGGTGTTTGTGGGTATCTGTGGGTGTTCGTGGGTGTCGGTGTGTGTCTGAGTACGGGTGTCTGTGGGTGGGTGTGTGGGTATCGGTGTGGGTGTTTGTGGGGTGTCTGGGTGTGGTGTCTGGGTGTGTGGGTGTCTCGGTGTGTAGGTGTCTGTGGGTGTGTGGGTGTTGGCGAGTGTTGGGTGTGTGGGTGTCTGGGTGAGTGGGTGTGGGTGTGGGTGGGTGTGGAGTCTGTGGGTGGGTGTGTAGGTGTGGGTATGTGGGTGTCTGGGTGTGCGTGTTGGTATCTGGTGTGTGGGTGTGTTGGGTGTGTGTGGATGTGTTTGGGTATCTGAGTGTGGGTGTCTTCGGGTGTTTGGGTGTCTGTGGGTGTCTGGTTGTGTGTGGATTTGTTGGGTGTATGTGGATGGGTCTGTGCGTGGGTGTGTGTGGGTGTCGGTGTGTGTGGGTGTTTGGGTGTGGATTTATCGGGTGTGGGTGTCTGGGTGTTGCTATGTGTGGGCATATGTAGGTGTGTAGGTGTGAGTGGGTGTGGTGTGTGGGGGGTGTGGATGTGGGTGTGGGGGAGTGTCTGGGTGTGTGTGGGTGTCAGTGTCTGGTGTGTTGGGTGTGGGTGGGTGTGGGTATGTCTAGGTGTGTTTGGGTGTATGTGGGTGTGAGTGGGTGTGTGGTATGTGTGCGTGGGTGTCTGTGGGTGTGGGTGTGTGCGTGGGTGTCTGTGGGTGTGTTGGGTGTGGGTCGGTTTGGGTGTGTGGGTATCTGGGTGTGTGTGGATGTATCTGGGTGTATGTAAGTGTGGGTGTGTGCGTGGGTGGGTGTGTGGGTGTATGTGGGTGTGGTATGTGGGTGGGTGGGTGTGGTGTGGCTGGGTGGATGTCGGTGTGGGTGTGTGTGTTTGTGGGTGTGTGTGAGTCGGTGTGGGAACATGGGTGAGGGATGGGGGCTGTGTTTGGCTGTCAGGGGTGAGTCTGTGAACGTGTGTCTGTGTTGGGGGGTGGGTTGCATATATATCTGTCGGAGGGGGGACCTTGCCTCACTTTACTTTGCTCTCCCTGGGGTGGGATGCACAGGTGTGGGCTGTGCGTGCCCAGCCTCCCTTCCTGGAAGCCCTGGCTCGTGGTGGGCGGTGCCTGGTTCTGATTCCCACGCCCCAAACCATTTCCCTGGGCTCCTGGCCTTGCCCAGAGTCTACACTGATGTTCTGACTTTTTCCGGGAAAGATGAAGCGTGTGGACAGTGGCTGGGGTCACCTCGTGGTCACCCTGTGGCCCAGCTGCCCCGGCTCTGACGCTTTGCGCCATCCGCTTCTTTTGTTAATTAGGGGAAGGTGGGCAAGACGGAGGGCCTGTGCTTTCCTGGCAAGATGTGGCTGGAGACACATTGTCACAGCGGGCCCTCTCCCTCCCTCTGGGGTCCTGGTCGCCCTCCCTGTCCCCAGCCTGCAGCCCAGGCGGAGCCAGGTGGCCAGTGACCTGCCCGAAAGCAGCAGGCCCCAAGCACCAACCTCGGGATTTGGGTCATGTCCCAGGCCAGCACCTGGCTTGTGTGATAACAGGCACAGGCAGGCCTTCACCCCTCGCTGGGGACCGGCCCAGATCTTCCCACGCCCTGCGGGGTGGGGCAGGGCCTCACAGAGCCTCTGGAGGCAAGAGTCTGTCTGTGGTAGGTGGATGGGGGTGGGGAAGGGGCCTCTGGGCCGTTAGCCCTGGCACCTGGCGCCTGCCCGAGGGACTGGCCATCCTCACGTGACCCGTCTGTCTCTTTGTTGTAGCACGGGCTCAACAGGATGGTGTCGGCCAGGGCCGGGCCGGTGCTTGGGGACAGAGCTTTTTGGCCACTACCAAGGCGAGGGTGGGCTCAGGAAGCCCCAGGCAGCGCACCTGTCTCTGGATACCCTCCATTTCCAAAGTCTAATGTGTTCCTTGATTTTCAGGGAGGAGCTGTGCTCAGGCCTGTGCCGGACGCAGAGCTGGAGCTGTCCCCAGAAGAGCAGAGGGTCCTGGAAAGGAAGCTGAAAAAGGAACGGAAGAAAGAGGAGAGGCAGCGTCTACGGGAGGCAGGCCTCGCAGCCCAGCACCCGCCGGCCAGGCGCTCGGGAGCTGAGCTGGCCCTGGACTACCTCTGCGCGTAAGCGGCCCTGCCCCACGTAGTTTTGTCCCAGGCATGCGTCTCCACCCTTGCCCGAGGGGGTCACAGCCTTCACCCGCACACACTGTGTGGAAGGTTCTAGAGTAGTGGGGCATTAGCATTCATGCCAGACCTGTGCTGCCGCCACTGACTTTTCTGTCTGAATGGCTCAGAGCCTTCAGGAACTTTCAGAGGCGGCAGCAGAGCTGCCACCTGTGCAGGGGTTGCCCGAAACTGTGCTCTTAGAAATGGGTCCGATGGTGAACCTCGTCCCAGCCATGCTCACCGCAGGAAGAATCCAAGCCTGGGTGCTCCTTGGATGCGGGGGTGAGGAGGAGGGAACTCGGGGTGGCCTTCAGCCCTCACTCACAGTGACAGGAGGCGCCATTGCCTCCCGAGAGCGGGGAGACGGGGATCGTGAGGTGCCAGGCGCAGGGCGCCATCTCCATCTCCCCGGCTGCCTGCGACGTTGCTGGGTGGATGAGGCAGGATTGCAGGGGTCAGAGGCTTCAGCGTGGACTCCGCAGCCTTGCGGGCCGTGGCCACCTCCCCGGTGCTCACCAGCACAGGCTGCTGCCCGTTTCTGTCCGCTCTGTCGGTCTCCCTGAGTGCTGACTGTGCCTAGAGTAAGGGGTGTCACAGCGTCTGTGTGGCTGGCTTCCTCAGAGACAAGAAGTGGGTCCGGTCCCTGTGATGGGGTCACCCTGAGGAGCAGGGGGTCCTGTGGGGGGTGCTGGCTCTGCCCAGGAGGACAGACTCCAGCCGCACCTCTGTGGGAGCCCCTCAGAGAGACGACGCCCGGTGCGGCTGTGCAGCTGGCAGAATGAACAGGGGGGCTTGCATGGATATGCACACTGCATGCACACACGTGTGTTGTGTATACTGCGTGTGTGCATGTGTATACGTGTTGTATATATGTGTATGTGCACATGTGTATGTGTGCGCATGTGTATACGTGTGTGCACACATGTATACGTATTGTGAATACATGTGTGCATGTGTACGTGTGTGCATGTGTGTTGTGTATACGTGTATGTGCATGTGTGTACGCATGTTGTGTATATGTATGCACGCGTGTGCGTGTACATATTGTATATATGTGTATGTGTTTTGTATACGTGTGTGCACATGTGCTTACGTGTGTTGTGTACATGTGTGTGTATGCACTTATACGTGTGTTGTGCATACGTGTGCGAGTGTGTATACGTGTGTGCATGTATGTACGTGTTATGTATGCGTGTGTGCATATGTACGTGTGTGCATATGTACGTGTGTGCATGTGTGTATGCGTATGTGTACACATGTGTATACGTGTGTTGTATAACCATGTGTGCATGTGTGTTTATATGTGTGTGTGTGTGGACGTGTGTGTTGTGTGTGCATCCCAAGGACGGCCTTCCACCTGCAGGAGAGGGTCTCTTGGCCACCCTGCACCAGGCTCAGCGCTGGGCTCAGGAAATGGGGACGGGGGGTGAGCCTCCTGCTTCTCAGAGCTTAGGCTGCCTTGGAGGGTTGCAGAAGGAGCTCAGCCATAGCGTTGAGTGAATCCGGCTGGAACCAGTTGAGTCATCATGGGTCTCTGCACCAGTCAGTTATCTGGAGCCTTAGCTTCCCCCTCCCTGGGGAACGTGGGGCTGAGGCCAGGTACCTAGGGCTACTCCAAGAGCTCTTTCCTGCTCCGAGAATGTACTTGGCCCAGGGGACGGTGCTGGCTGTGGTGTGAGGCCGCTGCCTCCTGCACCCACTCCTGCTTCTCGGCAGGCAGGGCCACAGGCCACCTCAGGGTCAGTCGCTGTAGACAGAGGGGGCTTTGGAGGCCGTTGGTGCAGCGCCTTGAGCCCAGGTGTGGGTGGGGTGTGGGCTGGACAGAGGAGTGGCTGGACACAGGCCTGGAAGGCGCCAGCCACAGGAATGGACTGTGGGCTCCCTGTGGGAGGCAGAGGGCGACTGGGGCCTGCGGCTGTGCCACCTGCGCCCTTCCTGTCTCCACCAACAGGTGACTCTGTTCTGGACCTGCCCTGACGCCTGGGGCGAGCAGGGAGCAGGGGTGGGCGGGGTTTGTCCTCCTTCCTCCCCACGTCTGCCGGTGCCTTCGGCTGCTCTCAGTGTGGACTCTGTTAGCATGAGGGGGACGTTGGGGACGTGGGCAGGAGGGGGGACCAGCCGCTCCACAGCATGGCTGCCACTCCCTGGTCTTCACCCTGGAGGCGCCCTGGCTCCCTTTCCGTGATGGCACAGCCTCCGAGCTCCCCACAGGAACGTCCTGGGTGCCTGGGAGCCCGCCCTGCTCCCATCCTCGGCCTCACCCTCCTCTCACCCTCTGGGACCTTCCCGTGGCTCCTTCGCGCTACTCGCAACCCCAAAGCAGCAAGTCCTGTGCGGAGGCGCTGTGTCCTGGATGTGGGAGGAGGGGGGACCCTTACTCCTGAAAAACGAAGCAGCCCCTTCCCAGGCGCGCTTCCTCCAGGGCCTGGGATCCACACGCCAGGGGGCCAGCCACAGACATGGGCACCCGGGCAGGAGCTTGTCCTCTTTCCTGGGGGTCTCCAAGGGCACCGCAAGCCCAGCCACATCTGCTGCCAGATCAGAGCCCACGTGGACGTGTGGCGCCCACGGCATCCCTGGCAACTCGGGGTTTTCCAAAGAGAGGAAGCCAAGGGATTCCCACAGGGGAATGCCCTTAGCCTGGGGGCTGCTGGGGACCATCGGCCACGCCACGGCTGGCCCAGCACAGAGCCCCCAGCACGGGCAGAGGTGAAGGTAGGTGCCCCTGAGCTGTCCTCCCCCTGCAGAGGCCCTGGGCTGGCACTCAGGAAGGACGTGCTGGCTGCCGTGGCCCATGGCCATTATGGGCTTTCCACGAGGGGTTCCTTCTGGAGGCAAAGCCATCTGCGGCCGGTGGGCTCTGTGCGGAGGACACCCCGAATTGTTCTGGTGAGCCCTCGTGGTGGAGAGTTTCCTCTCATCTCTCCGGGGGCGCCCCACCCATTCCAGGATGCCTTGGGAGTCTCCCCTCCAGATCCCCCGAAGGCTCTGTCCCCCCAGACGCGTGGACCCGGCACCCGTGGGGTCTTCATGTCCCGTCCCTAGAACCCAGGTCGCAGGCTGGGCAGCGTCCGCACACAGTGACCTTGGCCTGTGACCGGTGACCGTACCCTGGGCTGTTCTTGGCATCTCAAGGGTTCAGCTCCTCTGCAGCCTTCCTGGGGTACTACTGGCTTTGTGTGGAGCTGGGACTGGTGGGAGCTGCGCAGCAGGGCTGGGGTGGGGGATTGTGGCCGTTGTGTGCTATTTCCCTGGGCTGTGACTGTCCCCTCATTTCCCCAGCAGGGGCCCTGGGCTTGGTCGCCCAGCTCGGAGCCATGTTGCTCTGGCCTTGCGTGGGCGGAAGCTGGGGAATGCTGGGGGCGGTCCCTCTGCTTTCCGTGGGCCTTTGGGCTGCGGGGTCCACTGTGGTAGTTACATGGCTGTCAGCAGGAAGCCGGCTCCGTCTTAAAGAGAAAGAAGAGTTTATATGCTGAACACGGAAAGTTGAAGGTCTACTTTCCATATGGCTGAAAGAAGAAAACCAGCATGCCTCAGGGCCTCAGCCACGACTGCTGGGTGTTCACATTGGGGGCGGGTGGTGAGGTGACCACTGCCTCCCAGGTCCCTACAGGCTTGAGCTCGCTGTTCTCAGGGGCCGACCCCCTGCCTGGGTCTGCTCGAGGCGGGAAGTGGTGCCCCCACAGGAGAGAGAGGAGCTGGGACCCGGGCCGCACGGATCCAGCCGGAACAGGGTCCCCCACTCACCTGCGGAGGGACGAGAGCAAGTCACTCCGGCCATGGGGCAGCCCAAGCCCCCCTTCCTCAGGCCCCCCACGGAGCCCAGCACAGCATGGCGTTGTAGCCTCCTTGCAGCCTGTGGCCTCTGGGCCTGGAACCCTGGAATGAAAGGCCAGAGCAGAGGCCAAACGATGCCATCAGTGGGGCTTAGGAGATGCTTCCTGGGGTCCTTCCCTACCCAGGCCCACTGCCCTGCTGCCGAGGGACAGCCCAGCCCCAGTATCGGAGGAGCGGCCAACCCACGAGACCCGGCCCCTGCCTGCGCCAGCCCCGCTCAGGCCTTTGTGGGGTTTGGGTCATCAACTCGCCCCAGTCGGCAGTTCCTGCTGCCGTTACGAGCACGTGGACGCTGTGGCTGTGGGCTGGCTTCAAATGCTGTCTCAGCAGAGAACCCCTCTGTTTTCTTTTGGAAGGGGGTTCAGCAAGAAGCCCCCGATTTTTGTGGGGGTATTTTTGTTTGTTTTGAGACGGAGTCTCGCTCTGTCACCAGGCTGGAGTGCAGTGGTGCAATCTCAGCTCACTGCAACCTCCGCCTCCCAGGTTCAAGCGATTCTCCTGCCTCAGCCTCCCGAGTAGCTGGGATTACAGCCGTGTGCCACCCACACACGGCTAATTTTCTGTATTTTTAGTAGAGACAGGGTTTCACCGTATTAACCAAGATGGTCTCAGTCTCCTGACCTCATGATCTGCCCGCCTCAGCCTCCCAAAGTGCTCAGCTTACAGGCGTGGGCCACTGTGCCTGGCTGCCCCCGCTTTTTGTTTTTTAAGCCCAGTGGGCTAGCAGGGACCCTGGTTCTCCACCCAGCTGGTGAGTACCACAGGGGAAGAGGCCCTTCTCTCTGGGCTGCTGTAGACAGATGACTCTGCAGTGGCCGTGGTCCCTGCTGTGCTGGGGACAAGGGACTTCTCTCTGGCTGTTCTCTTTCCTTTTCCAAGGTGGGGCCTCCTGTCTCCTGCCCCACCTAGGCGGAGAGAAAGAGGACTGTGTCCTGTGAACTGTGCAACTGCACAGGGACCGGTCCCTAGGGCGAGTGGCAGAGGCGGCCATCACTCAGGAGGCTTCGCCCAGCGTTGTGGGACCCACAGGCGACACTGAGCCCCTCTCCTGCCCCTCGCTGTGTCTGCTCCCCCAGTGACAAGGCCAGGAGCGGGACGGCTTATCTTCAGTGGTCAGGGAGACGGGCTCCGCTTGAAGCCTGCCTGGTCTGGGTGAGAGAGAGGCACCCTTGGTTCAGGGCCGTGGGCAGCAGTGCTGTGGCCTTGGGCCGCATGGGAGGGCAGTGTGCAGGGCAGCTGTGATTGACTCGCCGTGCGTGGGCTCCGGTAACACCCGTGAAGTGGGGTCACCGCTCCAGGTTCCCAAGGAGGAAACAGGCTGGTGGAAGCAGCAGCTCAAGGTGGGGGAGTTAGAAGGTGGCAGAGCTGAGATGCCAACTCCTGCCCTGCAGCGGGGAGGCAGCCCCCAGCAGGCAGACGCCATGGCCTGGCTGGCCCGGGTGCACCTCACAGGGGCCCGTGCTGGCCGGATCGGACATCCGGGGAGCAGACCACGTGGGGCTGTCTAAAAGGAAAGGAACTAAAGTTAAACCTCCCTGGAGGCTCCTCTCATCACGCAGGAACCCTGCGTCAGTCCACATGGGGCTGGTGTGTCACCTAGCCAGGTACACAGCCGGTTCTTCACCCACAGGACTCCATACCCGTAGGAATCCCCACCCACAGGACTCCCCACCACAGGACTCCCCTCCCGTGGGACTCCACCCATCCACAGAACTCCCCACCCACAGGACTCCCCTCCCGCAGGACTCCACCCACCCACAGGACTCCCCACCCACAGGACTCCCCTCCCGCAGGACTCCACCCACCCACAGGACTCCCCACCCACGGGACTCCACCCACCCACAGGACTCCCCTCCCGTGGGACTCCACCCACCCACAGGACTCCACCCACCCACAGGACTCCCCACCCACAGAACCCCACTCACCCACAGGACTCCACCCACCCACAGGACTCCCCACCCACAGAACTCCACCCACCCACAGAACCCCACTCACCCACAGGACTCCACCCACCCACAGGACTCCCCTCCCGTGGGACTCCACCCACCCACAGGACTCCCCACCCACGGGACTCCACCCACCCACAGGACTCCCCACCCACAGGACTCCCCTCCCGTGGGACTCCACCCACCCACAGGACTCCCCACCCATGGGACTCCACCCACCCACAGGACTCCCCACCCACAGAACTCCACCCACCCACAGAACCCCACTCACCCACAGGACTCCACCCACCCACAGGACTCCCCTCCCGTGGGACTCCACCCACCCACAGGACTCCCCACCCACAGGACTCCACCCACCCACAGGACTCCCCACCCACAGGACTCCACCCACCCACAGAACCCCACCCACCCACAGGACTCCACCCACCCACAGGACTCCCCACCCACAGGACTCCACCCACCCACAGGACTCCCCACCCACAGAACTCCACCCACCCACAGGACTCCACCCACCCACAGGACCCCACCCACCCACAGGACTCCACCCACCACAGGACTCCCCTCCTGTAGAACTCCACCCACCCACAGGACTCCACCCACCCACAGGACTCCCCACCCACAGAACCCCACTCACCCACATGGCAGTGAGGACAGGCGGGCTGGGCAGTGCTCACAGCAGGCTCAGGGCCCTCGCCTGTGCTGAGCCTGCAGTCTTCAGACCTGGGCCTGCACACTGATGGAGGCATCTGGGCTCGGCTGCCCTACCTCACCCTGGAAACACGTGTCTGGGAAGAGGTCTCTGGACTAAACCCTGCCTGGCCCTGCCCTAGCCACAGCGCCGGCTTCGCTCCGTCCGGCAGCTGCCTGATGTCCACAGGCCCCAGTGCAGGAGCAAGGTGGGGGCGGGGCGGTTGTGGCCCCAGGCCCACTGCCCCCTTGTGAGGGCCTGGACTCAGGAGTGTTCCTCACCGTCTTCCCATTTTCATACGGAAAGTACATCATCAATTAAGTTGCTCCCTTTCCTCCCAGAGAAACTCGTTTTATCCTCCCTCCCCTGTAAAATCCGTGTGACCCGTGGGGCGGGGGAGCCCATGGGGACTTGGGGGCAGTCGTGAGCCGTGGGGTGGCCACGGTAAGAGTGGCGTCCACGAGCTTCCTGGGCAGGCAGCAGCAGGGCCTGGGGTTGCGGCTCCTCACCTCGGGCAGGGGAGGGGCTCCAAAAACCCCCTTCACCCTTCACCCGAGGCCTTGGTGTTTAGCGCCTGGTGGGGCTCCATCTCCTAAGATGAGGCGTCCCAGATCTGTCAGGGCAGACAGGCACCCGGGAGTCTTCTGCCCAGCACCCTGAGATGTTTGTCTTCCTTTCCCTAGATGGGCCCAAAAGCACAAGAACTGGAGGTTTCAGAAGACAAGGCAGACGTGGCTCCTGCTCCACATGTATGACAGAGACAAGGTGTGTGCATGGCGGGGCGGGCGCATCTCCCGGGGGCTGAGGTCCGTGCACGTTGGGGCGGGCGCGTCTCCAGGGGGCTGAGGTCCGTGCACGGCGGGGCGGGCGTGTCTCCCGGGGGCTGAGGTCTGTGCACACTGGGGCCCTGACAGCGGAAACCACAGTCTGAAAGGGCCACCCTCAGGGCCCGCTGCAGGGAAGGTCTCCTGGTGCCCTTGTTCTAAGAGAGCTGCGTTGCCTCCTCCAGGAGCCCCATCGCCAGCCTTCAGGACAGAAACCAACACAGGACGACCTTAGGGAGGCCACCTGCCCTTGTGCATGTGTGCGTGTGACGTGTGTCTACACATGAGTGTGTACGTGTGACGTGTGTCTATACGTGTGTGACGTGTGCCTACACATGCGTGTGTATGTATGACGTGAGTCTACACGTGTGTGGTGTGTGCACATGTGTATGACACGTCTGCACGTGCGTGTGATGTGTGTCTGCACATGCATGTGTACGTGTGACGTGAGTCTGCACGTGTGTGATGTGTCTGCACGTGTGTGTGTGTGACGCATGTCTGCACATGCAAGTGTGGGCAGCTGTCCTTTTCAGGGGCAGGATGTGAGATGGGTTTCACAGAATGAAACGAGACAGAATTCTGAACTAAACCCGACTGCTGGGAGGTGGGCTGGAGCTGCCCGTGTCCTTTGAGGCTGGCGGAGCCCACGGTTCTGCCTTACCAGCTCTCCTGCGCCCATGTTACTAGAGACCAGGCTTTGCGTGCTCTGTGCATGTGCGCCGAGGGCAGGGCGCGGTTTTCTCTTGCCGTGCCTGTGTGTGCAGACTCTCAGAGCGGGGCAGGCCCACTGGCCCCACTCACAGCCCTGGGACATTCCAGGCATAGCCTGCAGCCGCTTTCATTATTTTGCTGATGTTGGTTTTTTGTGGGCATTTTTGAGACAGGGTCCCGCCCAGGCTGGAGTGCAGTGACATGATCACAGTTCACTGCAGCCTCAACCTCCTGGGCTCGAGCCATTCTCTCTCCTCGGAGTCAGAGGACATGTGCATCCCGATTGGAAGCCCTACTGCGTGCTCCTGTCATCATGACACTGGGGTGGGCGCAAAGCTGGAAGTAGAAGTGACTGGAACAGCCTGGGGAGCCTGGAAACCCTCACGCCCAGGGCAGCTGATTCCAGCACGAGGGCCAAGCCCGTTCCACGTGGAGGAAACTTCTCAACAGAGCCCAGGACAACTGGGTTTCCATGTTTGGCTTTGTTTTTTTTTAACCGAAGTTTACAGGGTTTTATTTATATGTTACTATTACCAAAAGTAAACTTTATACAAAAATTTTTATACAGAAAAATAATTCTTGGTTAGGCAAAGCCATTTATATGTGTGTATACACACACACACAAAGTATCTTACACTGTCATAAACATATTTACAAACACACATGTGCATTTTACTTATACATTTTTATTCCACATGTATTGTAACTGTACATATTTACAAATATGCTAATACTTAATGCATGCAGCCCCCAGCTTCACACCATATGCAAAAATTAACTCAAAATGGATCAAAGACTTAAATTTAAAAGCTAAAACCAAAACTCTTACATGAAGACCTGAGTCCATTTCATGACCTTCGGTGAGGCAACGGTTTCTTAAATGTGGCTCTAGAAGCACAAGTGACAAAGGAAAAAGTCGAGAAAGCATCCTCATCAGGATCTAAGACTGTGTGGCGAGGCATGGTGGCTCACGCCTGTAATGCCAGCACTTTGGGAGTCTGAGACGGGCAGATCACTTGAGGTCAGTAGTTCAAGACCAGCCTGGCCAACATGGCAAAACCCCATCTCTACTAAAAATACAAAAATTATCTGGGTGTGGTAATGCTTGCCTGTAATCCCAGCTACTTGGGAGGCTGAGGCAGGAGAATCGCTTGAACCTGGGAGGTGGAGTGCAGTCCAGCCTGGGCAACAGAGAAAGACCAGCCCAAAAAAAAAATAGAAAAGAAAAGAAATGCATCTAAGAATTTGCACTGCATGCAGAACTAGCCAGAAAGTGAAATGGTTGCTCCAGAATGGGAGACGTTTGCAAGTCCCACATGAATGAGAACTCTGCTAACTCAATAATGAAAAGAGCCCGGGGCCGGGTGCGGTGGCTCAAGCCTGTAATCCCAGCACTTTGGGAGGCTGAGACGGGCGGATCACGAGGTCAGGAGATCGAGACCATCCTGGCTAACATGGTGAAACCCTGTCTCTACTAAAAAATACAAAAACCTAGCTGGGCGAGGTGGCGGGCACCTGTAGTTCCAGCTACCCAGAGGCTGAGGCAGGAGAATGGCGTGAACCCGGGAGGCGGAGCTTGCAGTGAGCTGAGATCCGGCCACTGCACTCCAGCCTGGGCGACAGAGTGAGACTCCGTCTCAAAAAAAAAAAAAAAAAAAAGAAAAGAGCCCAGTTTTGAGAGCTGCTGCCACAGGGACCTGGGGAAACCCGTCTGCAGAGCAGATTCGCAGGTGGCCGGCGAGCCTGCACAGAGGAGCCCCCACCACCAGCAGACAAGGGTCAGGCCACCAAGAGATACCACCTGGCCACTGCCACCCTGAGTGGAAAGAAAAGCACGCCAAGTGCAGGAGCCTACGCGGCTTTTTGTTCCGAGTGCACATTTTATCATGGCTTACCCCTGTTTTATTTGTGTCGTGTTTTCTCATTTTTCCGAGGATTTTTACAATGTTTTTGAAATGTCCTTCCCCCCGCGTGGCTTCTGTTTTAGCCACAGGTTGATTCAGTGTTCTGTCTGCCTCTAACCGGCGTTTCTTCTTGCAGTGTCTGGGGCAGGGTCCGTGGCCAGGCCGCCTGCTCCCTCGGGCTGCGGTGGGAGGACAGAAACCTGAGGCCAGGGTGTCTGTCCTTGGCTGCAGCATCTTGTCTCCTGCTGCTCAGCGGCCCCGCCCTGCCCTGCCCTGCCCTGCCCCTGACTGACTCGGTCTCTTCCCTGTCCAGGTTCCCGATGAGCACTTCTCCACCATGCTGGCCTACCTGGAGGGGCTGCAGGGCCGGGCCCGTGAGCTGACGGTGCAGAAGGCAGAAGCTCTGATGCGGGAGCTGGACGAGGAGGACCCCGATCCCCTCCTGCCAGGGAGGGTCCAGCGCATCCGGCAGGTGCTGCAGCTGCTCTCCTAGTGGGTTCAGCGCGGGACGGGGCCACTGCCCAGCGCAGGGCGGCCTCGGACCACACAGGGTGCAGCTCCTCCGGCGGTGGGGGCCGGGATCACCAGCACCAGAGCCTCGCAAGGGCCCCTTCTGTCCTCCAGACCCTCCTTGGCCGGAGACAGTTGTGACAGTGACGACGGGTTCAGTGCCTTCAGCACAGAGCGTGGACGCTCTGGAATCACCCAGACGCCTGGCCTTGGAGGGGCCCTGGAGCCCTGGGAATCTGCTTGGGAGGGAAATGTCTATTTTTCTACCAGGAATATTTTAGAGATTGGGCCACGCTGGCTCCTCCTGCCAGCTGCAAACCTGCACCTTCCGCCTGATTCCCCATCCCCCTGTGTGGGCCGCGTTCCCGGTCCCCTGCCCGCGTCCATCCAGGGGCCTGGCTGTTCCCTGTTTTCCTTTGACCCCACACAGCCTCACTGCTGGTCATGGGGAGTCCCTGCTGGGGGCTTGTGGAGTCAGATCACTCACCTATGCAGAAACCGTCTCTGTGGCCGCATTTGAAATAAAACACGACCCACCAGGGGCCGTGGGTCCTGCTCTGCCCGGTGCGTCCTCTGCCTGTGGACTGCAGAATGCGCGTCCCTTATGCCAGCGCGTCCTCCATGCCAGCGCGCCCCGGGCTGAGACTCCGTCTTTAGTGGTGGCCGTCCCAGGATGCCATTCAGGGCTCTCTGTGTGTGGCGTTCCTGGCAGTGGGTGCTGGCTGACCACTTGCGTTCAGGCCGGCCGTTTCCCAGTGCTGGCAGTGACTGACCCTGCCAGGAAACACACTCAGGCCACACAGAATCGAGCCACACACTTCCTGTTCCCAGCAGCCTGTGGTCCCCAAGTGATGTGAGGTGCAGCGGGGCATCGAGAGGGCCATGGTGACCACAGAACTCTGGGCAGCTGCTGTGGAGGGCCGGGTGGCCATGGCGAGGAGATCCATGCACCCCTGCGAGGCCAAGTCTGTTCCAGGATGGGCCCCGGGGAGGGCTGAGTCCAGCGGCTCCGGACATCCACAGAGCGGACGCCCAGGTGCTGCTGCCCCAGAGCTCCCTGCTGCCTGGCTCAGGTTGGAGGTTTGTGCTGCCATCTCAGTGCTCCTCCAACTGACAGTGGAGCAGAAAAGTAGCTGCAGCCACCACCTGGCAGCCTTGGGACACTGGCTCAGGCCCCGAGTGCCCCCTTGGGTGCCCCGCCCCCCAACAGAGCTGCTGAGGCTGAGGTCAGGCTGCCTGGCTTGGTTGCCCCGACCCACAGAGCTGCACACAAGCCAGGAGGTGGGAGCACGGCCTCACCAGCTCCAGGCTGTCGTCCTGGGGAGGGCTTTGGGCTTCTCGGGGCCTGTACCTTGAGCGGTGACTGACCTCACTGTGACCCACAGACGTCTACTGTGACTTCCATCTTAGCTCCCTTAAGACACCCAGGGCTGGGCTAAAATGTGGTCCAAGCTGAGGAGCTGGGTCTACACATCAGGGGTGTCTGGGCAGGTCTGGCTGACTACTCAAGCCGTCTCTATGTGGGCATCGAGACTCGGGGCTGGAGGAGACCCTAAGGACCTAGTCCCCATGTCTTCTCTGTACCCACCGAGCTGTGGGAAGGCAATGAGGCTGTTTGTTCTTCTGTGGCCAGCAGCCAGCCCCGTCTCACTCGCTATTGGGGCCAAAATTCTGACCACCCACAACACAGGCCTTGCTGTGTGCACTGCATTGGCCCAGGGTGGGCCTTGCCGGCAGCAGATGAGGAGTCTGGCCCCTCCTGGTGCCGGTCAGGTGAACTCACAAACAGGAAGGCACGTTGCACAGCACGAACCTTCAGATCGGCGAGGCGGTGCCTGCGATCCGGGTCCTGGCAGCACAGCTCTGCAGAGAAGCTGCTCGGAAGGGTCCGTGGCCAGCCCAGCAGTCAGGGAGCTCAGCGGCCCCTATGCCGGGAGGCACC
Organism: Chlorocebus sabaeus; assembly: GCF_047675955.1. Lineage (NCBI taxonomy): Eukaryota > Metazoa > Chordata > Mammalia > Primates > Cercopithecidae > Chlorocebus > Chlorocebus sabaeus. The sequence continues at coordinate 20,714,848 of NC_132931.1, forward strand.
TTAAACACCAACAGACAGCAGAGGCAGACCCGCAGAGTGCAAAGAAGGGCCACAGCCTCCAGAAGGCAGGGCTGATAGATCCAGAACCGTGGCTCTGAGCTTCCCAGCAGGCAAATCAGAAAGGGAAATGTGGTGGGTACTGCTGAGTCCTCACCGACAGTTAATGGGAAAAGTTCTTGAAGACCTGGGCCTCCCTTCGTCAGCACAGATGCTCCCCTGACACCGGCTGGGGAGTGCTGTCTTGTCAACGGTTCCCACCTCTGTGGGTCGTAAGGTGCCAAGCTCCTCAGGGCTCCCTGGCGAAAGGTGCCAAAGAGTGGTGCGGAGATGTCACCCGGGACGCAGCTCAGAGAACCACACAATGCCCTGGGGTCTCCCTACCCCGTGCAGGTCAGCGAGGGCACCCACCCATGCAACCCCAAGGGCCAACCACATGGGGCCACCTGTGCTGGGGCTGTGTGTGCCGGAGAACGGGCTGAGAGTCCCTGTCTCGGCTGGCGCTTGTGCGGGACTCCTGAGCCAGGAAGCCTCGGGCTAAGGAAGCCCCACCTTAGCCTGGAGACGACCCTCACATCCGCCCCTCACGTCTGTCCCTGGGCAAGCGCTCACGGTGGAGAGGGCAGCTGCTGACCCGCAGCAAGCCAGGCGGCAGATTGAGATTTGTGCCAAGCGAGGCGCCAGACTTCAGTGCGGGTATGCGTGCTGTTCCCTTCGCATATGTTCGAGGCCATAAGTGATGGGCTGTGACAAAGCATCCGGGCGGAGCTCAGGGAGGAATGTCCCTACAGTGAGTACGCAGGTCCGGGCGGAACTCAGGGAGAAATGTGCCCTGCAGTTACGCGGGCGTGTGCAGGTGTCAGAACCACCAAACCTCACACTGATAACTCATGCCGGGTGCGGCGGCTCACGCCTGTAATCTCAGCACTTTGGGAGGTGGAGGCGGGAGGATGGCTTGAGCTCAGGAGTTTGAGACCAGCCTGGGCAACATGGCTAAACCGCCCTCCTACAAAAAATTAAAAATCCGGGGGTGGTGGCATGTGTCTGTAGTCACAGCTACTAGGGAGGCTGAGGTGGGAGGATGGATTGAGCCCAGGAGGTTGAGGCTGCAGTGAGCATTGATTACACCACAGAGCAAGACCCGACATCTAAAATAAATTTTTTTTTAGAGCTGAGTGCGGTGGCTCACGCCTGTAATCCCAATACTTTGGGAGGCCACGGTGGGCGGATCACGAGGTCAGGAGTTCGAGACCAGCCTGGCCAACATGGTGAAACCCCATCCCTACTAAAAATACAAAAATTAGCCAGGCATGGTGGTGGGCACCTGTCATCCCAGCTACTCGGGAGGCTGAGGCAGGAGAATCAGTTGAACCCGGGAGGCGGAGCTTGCAGTGAGCCGAGATTGCACCACTGCACTCCAGCCTGGGCGACAGAGTGAGGCTCCGTCTCAAAAATAAAAATGAAATAAAATTTTTTAAATAATCAAAAGGAACGCTGGAAGTCAGAATCACATTTCCCGTGGGGGTGAGCAGATCTATGTTGACGGGCTTTCTGGGGCAAAGGGTCCTCCCTGACATTGGGGGCGTGAGCACTTGTCCGAGCAGGTCAGAGACCCCTCACAGCACTGAGAGACCTGAGGAAACCGTCCCCTGCCCCAGCCCACCCAGCCTCTGAGGAAGCGGCCTCTGAGCAGTTGGTTGCAGGATTGACGTCTGACAAGCGGCTCACACCGACTGCTGCCTGCTCACCTCCACCAAGAATGACAGGTTCAGCCGCTGAATCACCCTCAGAGCACTTTCCTCCCTCCAATCCCTCAAGATAGTGGCATCGTTTTAGAAACAGGGTCCCAGTCTGTCGTACAGGCTGGAATGCAGTGGCATGAGCTCTGCTCACTGCCACCTCCACCTGTCGGGCTCAAGCGATTCTCCTCCCTCAGCCTCCCGAGTAGCTGGGGCCACACTTGCTACCACTGCACCCGGCTACTTTCTGTATTTCTTGTAGAAGTGGGGGCTCACTGTGTTGCCCAGGCTGGTCTCAAACTCCTGGGCTCAAGCGATCCTCCCGCCTCGGCCTCCCACCGTGCTGGGATTCCTTCCAGCGTGAGCCACCGTGCCTGGCATTTATTTCTGGATGACTCGGTGCCCAGTGTTCATATCCCAGAGCCTCAAGCTGACCTTCCAGCCCGGGCCGGCGCTGTCCGCTCCCCACTCCTCTCCCTAGAGCCCCGGCCGCCTCCAGCTGGGCTCGCTCTCTCCCTGCCTGTCCCTGCACAGATCAGGTGGCGCCACCTGCCGTCCGTCCAGCTCCTCGGCTCCTGCTCCAGTCACAGTCACGCGCTGGTCGGGTGCCGTGCGCCACGCGCCCTCCAGTGGCTCCCAGGGATCAGGCTCCACCGCGCGCTCCAGCTGCCGTCCCCCTGCCTTGCCTGGGTCAGGCCACCCGGCCTGCCCACCGGGACCTCAGAACTGCTGGTACCCCTGCTGGCTGCACGGGTTCCACAGATGATAAAGCTGAGCGCAGCCTCAAACCCTGAATAACCATCAAAGTTAAGATCCTTCAGACTCTTCCAAGCCTCACCTCATCATCTGTGGCCCAGCAGTCCAGAGCCACGGGCCACCCACCCGCTTGTTAGGCAGCGGCAGCTACGCGATGTACTCTGACCTCAGACACCCCAGGACTTTGCTTAGATTTCACAAGGGACTGGGTGCAGGCAGGAGGGGGTGGAATTTGGCCAGTGATGGGCCTGCCTCAGGGCATTCGTGAGAGCTGGGCGCTGGGCTGAGCTGTCCAAGTCCCGCTGCTCTCTGAAGCCCGGTGAGCCCACCCAGCCCTGCCATCATCCTGCCTCCTTCCCCCTCACCATCCAAAGGGGGAAGAAGACCCCCGCCCTGAGGGAGCCCCAGCCATCACGGGGAGAGCCCAGGTCCCAGAGTGAGGCGAGCTTCCAGCCTCTGGGTTCCCAGCCAGAGGTTTCCTGATGGGGGCTGCCCACTCTGAGGGAGGAGCTTCAGGACATCTGAACCAAGACGCCCACCACACTGGACGCGGCCCCCAGCCCCTGCATGTGTGTGCCCTGCGGGTGTGGGTGAGCGGTGGCGCGGCAGCTCCCTTGGGTCACTTGGGTTCTGTTTAACGGCGTCTCTGTGGGTAAAGTTTGGCCTCCTCCTAAGCCGGCCCCCCCGGCCCTCAGATGGCCTCCCCCTCTGAGCTTGCTGTGGGAGGTTTGTAGATGACTCGGGGACTGTGGTTTTGTTTTACCTTGACTTAGGAGGGTAACGGGAGGCCCGTGCGGCCCGGCTGAGGGCCAGCCTCAGACGCAGAAGCAGATCTGGGGCAGAGAGCTGCCTGCCCACCCCAGGAGGGTCCTCCCCTGGAGACCGAGAGGCGGGGGCCGGGGTCGGCGTCCCCCCTGCTGCTGAGGACAGACGTCCAGGGAGCAGCTCAGCCCCGTCATGAGCCATGGGGTTCAGGGTGTCTGCCTCTCCCGTGACATCTGGGCACCGTGATGTCCACAGAGGCATCTCCCGAAATCCACGCGTGAGGAAGCTGGGCTCACGGGCTGCCCCCGCCCGAGTTCTCCAGGACCCTTGAAAAGGACCCGTCTGCAGGTGCGTGGATAAAGCAGCACAAACCCCCTCCCCGCTCACCCGAGGTCCCCAGAGCCCTCACACCCACAGACCCAGGAAGGAGAAGGGCTGGGGCAGGACTCGGAGCGGCTGTCTAACGAGAATAGAGCTTCAGCCTGGGAAGATGAGACTCTGGAGGTGACGGTGGTGGCTGCACAGTGCCACGAATGTGGCTGTGCCCCTGAACTGTGCACTTAAACATGGCTGATGGTGAATTTTCTGTACGTGTATTTTATCACAATTTTTAAAAATGCCAACAAAAGAACACTTGGAAATGAGGTGTAGACGTCCGTGCCAAGCCCCGGTGTTTCCCAGCAAGCCTCCGGGATGTGCCTGCGCACCCCGCCAGCAGCCTGAGTGCAGCTATGAAAACGGGGGCACCCAGGTCTGCCCGGTCGAGAAGGTGGCACTTCTGGGTTCGGGTCTCACGTGTCCCCTCCCTTCCCTCCCCCCTGCCCATGCCCCTGGGCACGAGTTGAAGGAGATTCGACACCTGCTCACTCTGTTTTCACTAAGCTAGGCTTGTTTACACTTGAGGATGAGGCATTTGGACCGCCTAGCTTGGGGGGCCCAGGCTGCACCCCGGGGAGGAGCCCTGTGATCTCGCTGGGTTGTTTCTTCCCAGGTGAGATGGGGTGAGAGGTCGCGTGAGGTGGGCAGGCGGGGTCAGGGATGGAGTCAGGGTTGGGGTTACATTTGTCTTAGTGCTTTGAGGGGAAGCTCAGCCGTTACTCATCCCCCTGCACTTGGCGTCCCTCACGTCGGCTGGGCCTCAATGAAGCGGGGCAGGAAAGGGTCAGCGTTTCCTCCCCACGTGGGCCGGGGGCTCCCCTGGGCCCGCGGAGATGAATACCCCAGGCCAATGTAAGGTGGGGGCATGAGGGTCCCCTGCAGGACCGGGAGGGGCGGGGCCTGAGTCCTCCACGCCACCCAGGAGGCCCTGACGACAGCTGGGAGGGACTCTCCATAGCCCCTGCCCTGGAATGTTCTGCACCCTCCAGAGCTCCAGAGGGGCTCACCAGTCACACTGGACGGGGTGTCGCGTGGCCCCACCTGGTGCTGGGACCCCATTCTCTCTGCCCTTCCACGTTTTCAGTGTCGTATTTCAAATGTCTGAGAGGAGAACAGTGAAGCCAGCACTTGTCCCTGCTCTTCCCCAGAAATACGTGAGCGGACGCAGCCGAGCCCCCCTCCCTCCACCCCTTCTGGTCCTTGCAGCGGGTCCAGCAGGTCCAGCAGCCTCCGCAGCAGCAGCCCCGCCCGTGACTTAGGGACCCTGCAGCCCCACCCGGGAGTGTGAGGCCTGCCGTGCGCCCGCCCGTGTGTCCCGGCTGCCGGGTCCTGGCCTTGGGGCGCCGCTCCACGGGGTGCAGGTGGGAACATGCCACGGCTTATCTTCTTTTCTTGTGAGGGGCCACCTGCTGCTCACGTGCATGCTCTGCGCTGGGACGGGGGCCAGGGCCGTCTCAGACACCAGGTGTCCTGGCACACACCGACCACGCCACCACCAGCACACGCGCCACGGGTTCCGCAGTCACCATCACCCACTTCACAGAGGGGAAACCGCCCGGAGTGGAATAAGTCTGCTCAGGTCCCCAGGAAATGGGGCAGACCCGGGAGCCTCCGGCTCCAGTTCCTGTCTCCAGAGGAGAATGTGGGCCTCGCCTCCCTGCACCTGTCATGCGCATGGAGGACCAAGGGCAGCCCCGGTGGCTTGGCTCACAGTCTGGCACTGCAGGCCGACTGCCTCCAGGTACAGCCGCAGGAACTGTTCCAGGAGCAGGAACGGAGCGGGGTCTGCAGGAGTCCCAGGGCCTGGCGGGTGCAGGGCTCACACGCTGAGGACACCTGTCTGCGCCTGTCTCTGGCTGGATGCAGCCACCTGCTGTCTCTCGGCAGCCCCAGCTGGGTGGGCCCTCGGGGGAGCTCAGTGGGTGGGAGTACAGCTTCAGGGGTGGAAGAGTGGGCAGGGCCCTGGAGGCGCTCGTGGGGGCTGGCAGGGACTGAGCTGCGGATGGCACCAGAGGGGTGGGGGTCCCACAGGGTCGGGCAGGGGGAGGCCTGGGTGTAACCGGAAGCAGCTGCTGACCCTGTGGGGGTGGGGGTGGGAGTTCTCAGGGCTCTCCCAGAGCAGTCCGAGCTGGGGGCTAGGAGGGGAGTGGGCAGGAGGACCCAGGGACTGGGGGAGCCCTTAGGGCCTGGGCACCGCGCACAGGGCCTGGGCCCGCGGCCGCATGGTGAAAGCCCGGGCAGGCGTGGTGTCCAGGGAGGCCGGGCTGATGCCAGGCGGGGGCAGCAGGCAGTACTTCTGCAGGAGGCCAGCAAACAGCAGGAAAAGCTCGGTCCTGGCCAGGCGCTCCCCGACACAGATACGGCGGCCTGCAGGGGAAGTCGAGGTACAGAGTGGGCTGTGCCAGGTCTGCTCCTGGAGGAGAGGGGTGGGGACCTCCCCAGGGGAGCGGAGGAGCAGCCACAGCCGCCTTCAGAACCTGAGATGAGGAGGTGGGAGTGGAGGCAGCGGGTGGAGCTGGGGACGTCCCACCCCTGCAGCCCTGGAGGTGCCGCCCCACCCCAGCCACAAGGGCGGCCGACCTGCAGAGAAAGGCAGGAAGGCCTCCCGCTTCACGAAGTGCCCGTCCGAGTCCAGGAAATGGCCCGGGTTGAACTGGTCTGGGGTCTGCCACTGTGTCTCATCCAGCAGCACCGAGGTCAGCAGAGGAATCACGGGCGTGCCCTGCGTGGGCAGCCAGGGCACAGAGAGGGGGCCCCGGGGAAGGCGGGATGGGGCCCAGATCGGGAAGTTTCATTCCAGGATGTAGCTCCTGCCACACCCACCACATCTGGTGTTAGCCCACTTTGCAGGTGAGGCACCCGAACCCAGGGAGGCCATGTGACCCCAGGGCACACAGCCAGGGGCCCTGAGGATAGAGAGGACACCCAGGATGCATGGAGAGGGACACCCCAGGACACACGGAGGGGACCCCCCAGGACACATGGACAGGGATGCCCCAGGACACACAGAGGGGACCCCCAGGACACATGGACAGGGATGCCCACAGGACACATGGAGGGGACCCCAGGATATGCAGGGAGGCCCCAGGTCTGCTGGCCAGAGCCCCAAGTGCTGGGCTGTGGGGTGAGGGCTGCCTCCCTCCTGCTCCTGGCTGGACGCCCCTTATTGCCTCCAGTTGGGGAGCCCTGGGCCATCAGGCACCCACTGGAGGCTCAGCCGTCCCAGTGCCCCTGCACCCCTGCCGAGGCCTACCCCAAAGGAGATGGAAGGGGCAAGGGAGGCCCGGCCCCACCTTGGGGAGCAGGAAGCCGCCCAGCTGTGTGTCAGTGGCGGTGCAGCGGGGCACGTGCGGCAGGAGCGTGATGAACCGCTGCACTTCGTGGAGCACGGCGCTGGTGTAGGGCAGCACCTGCTGGTCCTCCGGCCGGGGAGGCCGCCCATGGCCCAGCACGCGGTCCAGCTCCTCCTGCACACGGCCTGGGGCGAGGGGTGGGCCGCGTCGGTGGGAGTGCCATCCCTCGGCCCTGGGGGTCCCCCGGGGGCAGGTGTCGTCTTGCCCGGCGCTGGGTCTCACCCTGCACGTCCGGGTACCGGCCCATCAGAAGCGCAGCCCACTGCAGTGTGGCCGAGGTCGTCTCCGTCCCGGCCATGACCATGTCCAGGGTGCAGGCCACTGCGTTGTCCTCACCAAACAGGCCCTCGGGGTCATCCCCCTGCAGAGGCGTGGGGCAGGGCTCCGTGGGATGATCTGGGGTCTGTCCCCCACCCTACAGACCCAACCCAGCCCTGGGCTCCACTATGGATGCCCCAGTGATCTGGGCTCAGCCATCCCCCAGGCAGGCACTATGGATGCCCCGTTTCACAGACAAGGAGACTGAAGCTCTGAGAGGCTGCCAGCCAGGAGGTGGGGAGCTTGGTGCAGGACTGGTATGGACCCCTCCCCAGCCCTGCTCCCCTGGGGTGGCCCTCAGGACTCCTACAGGCCTTCGAGGAGGACCTGGGTCCCGGCACACCTGTCCTTGCTGGATCAGGGCATCCACATAGCTGCACACAGGGTCCCCTGGGTGCATGTGGGGCCGCCGTGCCTCCAGGAGGGTCCTCAGAATGGTGCGGACCTCCTCAATCTTTCGCAGGACGGGCCGGTGCAGTTGGAGCAGGGCCCCAAGCCAGGGGTAGACGTTGAACAGCTGGGTAGGAGGCAGGAGGAGCAGAGATGAGGACGCAGTCCCAGGGCCGCACCCTGGCAGGCAGTGATCGTCCCCAGCGGCTGTGTTCACACCCAGGGACTCTGGGCGGATGTGCTGGAGGCCGCCACAGAACAGGGACCCTTCGCCCTCAAGGGAGGACCAGGGACTCCCAGGAAACCCCCGTCCGTGCCCTGGAAGGGGAGAGCCAGGCAGGTTTGCACAGCAGGACCTCCTTTCATCCTGCAGAGGGAGGAGGGAGGCAACTGCCACCGTGGAAATAACCTTGAACCTCCTGTGAGTCATGGAATGGGAGGCAGAGCAGACCTCAGACCTCGGAGAGTTGGGGCCGCTGCGGACACGAGGCTGTATCTGAGGGGTGAGCCTGGCACCACCTCAGTGGTGTCCGTGATCACCAGTAGCGAGGTCCACACGGCGCCTCCGTGGCAAGGAGCTGGCGCCAGCAGGGAAAGCCAGGGAACGCTCCGCTGCCCTGGCGCTGCCCCGGACCACACAGTGCCATGCAACCTCCATCTTCCAGGTGGGCTCCGGGCCCGCCTGACTGCACCAGCAGGCAGGGTGGTCTCACCCTGGCTAGGACAGGTGGAAGCTGTGCCCCCCGCTCTCACTTGTGAACCTGACGCTGCCCTCACTTCCGTCACAGCCCTGCCGCTGGGAAGCCAGGAGGACCAGGACCCATGGCCTCTGGGTCCAGCCGTGACGCGGGTATCACACCTGAGATGCGGGCTTCGGTAAACACACATCGAATACGGTGAGGACCCAAAAGAGGGAAACTTTACATTTTGAAGCAAAATGAAATACACATGCGTTCCAGACATCAGAGGGATCAACTTTTGTGGTTTTGGGGCACTGTGAAGAGTGTCGGCTGGAAGGTGCCTGGACTGTCAGGGCTGGGGGGGCATGGAGCCCCCCGCAATCCTGGGGAAGCCATGCCTGCCTCCCTCCCCTGCCCTTGAGCAGGTGCATCTGTCACTGATGAGGGCGTCGGGGGAGATCAAGATCCCCCATTTCCTGGAGAGCACAGCAGCTGGTTTGAGGCCACACGACCAGCTAATGTCAGATAGGTCTGGATTCAGGCCCTTGAGTCTGATTCGTTTTGCAAGGTGAGAGGGCCAAGAGCTGAGAGGGGACAGTGCTGGGGCCCCTGTCCTTCCCCTGCACACCCAGCACCCCGGGCTCCACCCCACCCCGAGGACGGGAGGCAGCCCCTCACCTGCAGGCCAGGGGACCCCAAGAGGACCATGACCTCATCGATGAGAACCAGCAGGGACACGAACACGGGGTCCCGGTAGTCGAACCGGCGGCCGAAGAGGAGCGTGAAGGTGATGTTGGAGGGAGCCCAGCCCAGTAGGGCCAGTGGGAAGGGCTGGCCTGCAAGGGAGACAGGCCTCAGGCACGTCGAGGCCTGGGGAGGGGCGTCCCCGGCCCCCTGCTCACCTCCATAGCCATCCAGCTGCCCCGAAAGGCATTTCAGTTCCTGCAGAATCTTGTCAGCCACCGGCTCCCGGCCCACGCCCAGGCTGTGCAGGGCGCGCACCGTGAACTGGCGGGCAGCTCTCCAGCGCGCCCCGGACGAGAAGAAGATGCCTGTGGGCAGATGTAGCGCCCAGTGAGCCCAGGTTCTCACCCCAGCCAGTCCCACCACGCAGGCAGATGTGGTGCCCGGCGAGCCCAGGTTCTCACCCTAGCCAGCCCTGCCAGGCGAGTGGGCAGGAAGTGAGCAGGCTGACCTAGGGGTAGTAAGACTGGCTGGGCCCTCACCCCCATCCCGACTCCCGTCCCCCAGGACTGGCCCCGGCCCCTCTTGACGTGGGATGAAAAGACCCCTGCTTGCCAGTCCTGAGCACGTGACCTGCTGTGTGGACACCTGGTCCCCCCCCAGCACCAGCCCGGAGGCCCAGCTCCTGCCTTCTCTTCCCCAGGCCACCCTGGGAGCCTCTCCCGCTGCTGGAGCCCCCATCCCTCCTGGGATCCAGGTACCGCCCACCCAGCAGTCCCCCACAGCGCGGGCCACACACCTACCTCCACCTCGCTGGATGAGCTGGAAGATGGCGATGGGAGGCCGGTCGGCCAGCTCCTGCCCAGGGCCTGCCAGCGCCTCTTTGACCACCTCGAACCCTGTCAGCACTACCGTCTTCTGGCATCCCAGGTGCACGGTGAATACCGGCCCGTAGCGTTCCGAGAGCTGGCAGGGATCGCAGGCGTCACCCGGGCAGCCCTCACCCACAAGGCCCCCCTGACGCCCCCTCAGGCCGGGCCTGTGCTGGGCAGGGGTGGGGACAGAGGGGAAATGGGGGCAGGTGGAGGGAGGCGTCTAGATGCCATACAGCCGGCTGTACAGGGTGGAGCAGGCAGCATCCAGCCTGGAGCCCACAGAGCCCCCTCACCATCTGGTGCTTGGCACGGCTGTTATGGGCTTTTCTTTTTAGCCCAAATTCCCCGGGGGCTCTTTTGAGCCCTGAGTCCAAGCAGCAGGGATGGGGGCTGGCTATCTGCTAGGGTGGCACTTTCTGAAATGCCAGAGTCTGCACAGAGTGAGAGCCTGACAGGCCCGGCCCCCAGAGACCCTGACCTGGCAGCCCGGCCAGCAGCACCCCAGCCCACAGTTGGGGGCAGCCAACTGCCCGACTGGTCAGTCCTGTCCCACTGACCCTGCCTGCCTGAGTGAGGACTGAGCGACAGGGCCGGTCAGGCTGCCCCGTGCCGTGTACGCATACCCTCTGTCCTCAGCATCCCTGCCCAGGAGGCACGGGTCCTCTTCCCATTTCACAGATGAGGAAACAGAGGCTCAAAAGTGGGAAGTGGGGCCGGGCGCGGGGCTCACGCCTGGAATCCCAGCACTTTGGGAGGCCGAGGTGGGTGGATCATGAGGTCAGGAGATTGAGACCATGGTGAAACCCCGTCTCTCCTAAAAATATAAAAATTTAGCTGGGCGTGGTGGTGGGCACCTGTAGTCCCAGCTACTTTGGAGGCTGAGGCAGGAGAATGGCGTGAACCCAGGAGGTGGAACTTGCAGTGAGCCGAGATTGTGCCACTGCACTCCAGCCTGGGCGACAGAGCGAGACTCCGTCACAAAAAAAAAAAAAAAAAAAAAAAAAAAGTGAGAAGTGTTTACTGTTGAACACCTGAGGGCCAAGAGGGGCTGAGCAGGCAGCCAACACACGCCCAGGCCCTCCTCCCCTCTGCTGTCCCTCAGCCTGGTCTCCTGTGGGCTATCAGCAGACGCAGCCTCCTCCAGGGAGTCCTCCAGACTCCTGCCCCCGTGCTGGACCCTGGGTGGCACTTCCAGGGCTACTGCCTTTTTTTTTTTTTTTTTTTTTTTTTGAGACAGAGTCTCGCTCTGTCGCCCAGGCTGGAGTGCAGTGGCCGGATCTCAGCTCACTGCAAGCTCTGCCTCCCGGGTTTACGCCATTCTCCTGCCTCAGCCTCTGGAGTAGCTGGGACTACAGGCGCCCGCCACCTCACCCAGCTAGTTTTTTGTATTTTTTAGTAGAGACAGGGTTTCACCGTGTTAGCCAGGATGGTCTCGATCTCCTGACCTTGTGATCCGCCTGTCTTGGCCTCCCAAAGTACTGGGATTACAGACTTGTAATCCCACCCGGCCGGCTGCTGCTTACTCACTGTGTCTGCTTCCCTGTGGGAAGGGGCGGCTTTCCCTTCCCAAAGGCAGGGTGGGCCCTCCGGCCTCCTGCATCCCCCGCTGGGCCCGGCACCATGAGGGTACAGGCAGTGGAAATGGGGCCCGGCTTCCCCAGGAGTGGGGCCAGGACACAGCAGCTGTCTGGGCCGTGAGAGCTGCCCAGGCTCCCTGACCTACCTCCATCAGGGACCGGTCCTGTTGTGACAGACGCAGCAAGTGCAGGTTCCCGATGAGCGGCAGCGGGCGAGGCCCTGGGGGCCACCGGTGGGCTGGGGAGGTGTCTCGGGCGTAGGCACGGAGCAGCCCCCAGAGCCCCAGCAGGCCCAGGAGCAGCAAGAGCAGCAGGGCCATGAGGACGTGGCTGGTGAGGCCCCGCTCCCCTCCTGGGCCCCGTCCCCCCCGCGCCCTTATAGGCCTCCCCGGGAGGGCGTGCCCGCACCCCACCCACCCCACCACCCCTAGAATGTGGAACGAGCAGTTTGCAGGGCAGCCCCCAGCAGGCGGCTTAAAGCTGCAGGCCTGCGTGGAATGTGGGGCTGAGGCCCTGGTGGGGCCGGGTAGGGGAGGGCAGGACAGGGCCCTCTGGGGTCAGGCATCCATGTCCCCTGTCCAGAGAGAAGGATGCGGCCTGTGGACTGTTCCGCTGAACCCACCAGTCCAGGCCCCTTGGCCTTGGCCACCCCTCAGAACTGGAATTCACAGGGCTTTGGGGCCAAGGCCCTGGCTTGGAGGGGAGCTCCCTGCCTTTCACAGGTTCTGAGTGGGACCCTGCGGAGCTCGGGGTTTGCAGGCCTCTCCCAAACCCCATCCGTGTGCACCCAGCTCTTCTCTGATCAGTTCCCCACCGGGCAAGGGACAGGAGTGAGACCTCAGGACAGCCCGTGAGGGGCCTCAAATCCCACAGCCCTCACAAGCCGCCACCCGCATCTCCCGACACGTTTCCAGAGGGTGTTCACCCCGGGTAGCAGCCTGCTCCTTTTTGAGGGCTGCCGCCCAGGCAGGGGATGCAACTGTCTGAGCTAGGACGGCAACATGGAAGGGCTGCCGGGTGGTCGGTGGTGGGGTTTACGAGCCCTGTCCATCTGTCTCCTAAACCGCTGCGAGGGGCGGGAGGGCTGCTGGCAGCAGAAGCAGTGGGGCCTGCTTTGCACAGCCTGCCCTGACATGAGGCAGCTGGAGCCGGCGCCAGTGGGGCGGGACCCTCCCCACGGCCTGTCTCTGGGGCGTTGCCCATGCCCTGTACAAACCACAGAGCCTGAGGCCCTCACCCCTCCTGGGTTTAGTCCCCCGTGATTGGCTGGCAGCCTGAGGCCCTCACCCCTCACCCCTCCCAGAGTTGGCCCCTTTGATTGGCTGGGAGGGAAAGCCCCAGCCACAGTTGCACGCCTCCTGTGGTTGGGAGCTCACTACCTTTATCCCGCTGTACAGCCTCGGGGCCAGGGCTGGGCGGCTGCAGTGGGGAGGGAGTGCCTTATACCAGGGCCACTACTGGGTAGGCTGGGGGTCCTACCTGCCTAGCAAAGCTTACTTAATTAATTCAGGGAACACTTTTGGTTTTTTGTGTTTTGTTTTTGAGACAGGGTCTCGCTCTGTTGCCCAGGCTGCTATACAGTGCTGAGTACAGGCTCACTGCAACCTCCACCTCCTGGGCTCAAGCCATCCTCCCACCTTAGCCTCCCAAATAGCTGGGACTACAGGCCCACACCACCAAGCCCAGCTAACTTTATTTATTTATTTATTCATTTATTTTGGTAGAGATGGGGATCCCACTGTGGTACTCAGGCTGGTCTCAAACTCCTGGGTTCAAGCAGTCCTCCTGCCCTGACCTCCCAAAGCGTTGGGATTGCAGGTGTAATCCACTGCATCTGGCCTAATTTTTTAAGTTTTGGGTTTTTTTTTGTTGTTGTTGTTGTTTTGAGACGGAATCTCACTCTGTCGCCAGGCTGGAGTGCCATGGCACAATCTCAGCTCACTGCAACCTCCACCTCCCCGGTTCAAGCGATTTTCCTGCCTCAGCCTCCCGAGTAGCTGGGATTACAGGCGCCTGCCACCACACCCAGCTAATTTTTGTATCTTTAGTAGAGATGGGGTTTCACCGTGTTGGCCAGGACGGTCTTGATCTCTTGACCTCGTGATCCTCCCGCCTCAGACTTCCAAAGTGCTGGGAATTTTGTAAGTTTCTTTTAGAGAGGGCGTCTAGAGGCTGGTCTTGAACTCCTCCTGGGCTCAAGCAATCCTACTGTGGCAGCCTCCAGAAGCGCTGGGATTACTGAAGTGAGCCAACGCTGGGCCAGCCTCTTTTTCTTTTGAGATGGAGTCTCGCTCTTGTCTTCCAGGCTAGAGTATAGTGGTGCAATCTCGGCTCACTGCAACCTCCATCTCCCGTGTTCAAGTGATCATCCTGCCTCAGCCTCCCGGGTAGCTGGGATTACATGCATATGCAACCACGCCCAGCTAATTTTTGTATTTTTCGTAGAGACGGGGTTTCGCCATGTTGGCCACGCTTGTCTCGAGCTCCTGACCTCAAGTGATCCACCTGCCTCGGCCTCCCAAAGTGTTGGGATTACAGACGTGAGCCACGGTGCCTGGCCCTGTTTTAAAAATAACTCATTATGGCTGGGTGCAGTGGCTCATGCCTGTAATCCCAGCGCTTTGGGAGGCCAAGGCAGGTGGATCACGAGGTCAGGAGATGGAGACCATCCTGGTTAACAGGGTGAAACCCCGTCTCTACTAAAAATACAAAAAATTAGCCAGGCGTGGTGGTGGGAGCCTGTAGTCCCAGCTACTCGGGAGGCTGAGGCAGGAGAATGGCGTGAACCCGGGAGGCGGAGCTTGCAGTGAGCTAAGATCCGGCCACTGCACTCCAGCCCAGGCAACAGAGCGAGACTCCGTCTCAAAAAAAAAAAAAAAACTCATTATTGGGGAATTGACAATACTCTAACTGCTGCCTATACGTGTTGCTTGCTCTGGGGGGCATGGCTGGGTGCACATATTTACATTGTTTTCAATCTTAGGCTGTCACAGAACATCCTGCTAAAAATATGTGTCCGTACCTGCAAGGATGGGCACAGTTGCACGGATATCTTAAAATAAATTCCTGGAAACCAGGTGGCTGAGCCAAGGGATTGTTGCTGTCTGATGGCCGGCGGACCTCCAGCGCCCTGCAGAAACGTGTGCCGACTGCAGCCTGGCTGCCCAAGCGGAGCCTGGGACTGTTCGGATCAGGCCTGATTGATCCAACCCTGCCGGTCAGATACTCAGCCCTGTGCCATCCCTATGACCAGGAGGAATGCAGCGCTCTGGCTGGCTCAGGTCCTGCCTGGCCCTGACATCAGAGGCAGGGTGGGTGGGGTGGGTGGGTAGGTGGGCTCCCCTGGAGGGGCTGGAGTCAGACAGACCTGGTTCCAAACTCAGCCCCGCACCTGTCGGCTGTGGCAGATGGCAGCTGCCAGAGATGGCTGCACAGATTCTCCCAACCACATTGTCTTTGTGTAAATGTAACACTGCGCTTCTCCCTCCACAGGAGGGTTTGTGGTCTTCCCTCTTTGTGACACAAAGTAGCAGAGGCCAGAAGCTGTGTTTGCTCATTTGGCCTGTGGCATTCACCCAAGGCTTTTGCAGCGCACAGGAGATCCAGCACACATCGAAAAGGAACAGTCCCTTGGCTCGGCAACCCAGTTTCCAGAAATTTAGTTTAAGGCATCTTTGCAACTGTGCGGAAAGAAGTGTGCGCCCTGCCTCAGTGACTAGGTGGCCCCCGGAAGAATGCCCCCGAGACTGAGCAGGCACAGTGCAGGTTCCCACAGCTCTTGCTTGAGTCCCTGTTTTTTTTTTTTTTTTTTTTTTTTTTTTTTTTTTTTGAGATGGAGTTTCCCTCTTTGTCGCCCAGGCTGGAGAGCAGTGGCGCCATCTCGGTTCACTGCAACCTCCGCCTCCCGGGTTCAAACGATTCTCCTGCCTCAGCCTCCTGAGTAGCTGGGATTACAGGCACCCGCCACCATGCCTGGCTAATTTGTGTATTTTCAGTAGAGACAGGGTTTCACTATGTTGGCCAGGCTGGTCTTGAACTCCTGACCTCTGGTGATCCGCCCACCTTGGCCTCCCAAAGTGCTGGGATTATAGGCGTGAGCCACTACACCCGGCCAAATCACTGCATTTTTTTTTTTTTTTTTTTTTTGAGACGGAGTCTGGCTCTGTCGCCCAGGCTGGAGTGCAGTGGCCGGATCTCAGCTCACTGCAAGCTCCGCCTCCTGGGTTTTACGCCATTCTCCTGCCTCAGCCTCCGGAGTAGCTGGGACTACAGGCGCCCGCCACCTCGCCCGGCTAGTTTTTTGTATTTTTAGTAGAGACAGGGTTTCACCGTGTTCGCCAGGATGGTCTCGATCTCCTGACCTCGTGATCCGCCCGTCTCGGCCTCCCAAAGTGCTGGGATTACAGGCTTGAGCCACCGCGCCCGGCCAATCACTGCATTTTTTTAAAAGGTCAACGATCCTAGCCCTTGCCACCTCTTGTACATAACATACCGTCTGACAGGATCAGTGGCTATAATCTATGACCAGATGGACTCTTGCATTGAAACCTTGACGATGGGATTTGGCTCTAAGGTACCCCTGAGCGGGTGCAGAGCCTCCACCACCTGTTGATTGATAAGCTGTGGCCCGAAACATTGCTTTGGAGCAGTCGGACGGAAACTCTGAAACACCCTCCCGGATTGCAGTGCTCAGTAGGAATCTGAATAAAACTAACTTTAATTCTTCAAAAGCAAAAGTTTTCTCTAGTTGACTCCTTGAATCTGGGTGGGCACTTCTGACCACGGTAGAGGCTGGATCCCAAACAGTGATGCAGCTTCCTCTTGGTTCCCCAGGACACCTGTGCCGTGGACCCAGGCGTCATGCTGTGGGGAAACCCAGCAGCTCCTAGAGGGGCCCACGTGGAGGGGACCCAGGCCCACAGAACCATGGCCACGCCTCTGCCCAACCCTGAGCCCACCTGCCTGCCAGCCTCGTGCACCATCCTGAGTGGATCCTCCCGTCAGAAGTGGAGCGAACCCAGCCGAGGCCCCGTGGAGTGTCTCCACCAAGACCTGCCCAAGTGCAAGTCCGTGGGTAATGACTGCTGCTAAGTGAGCTGCTTTGTTACGCGGCGGCAGATAACACAAACGCGGCCACGTAAGCTTCAGCGAGGGATGGGACCCCTGGGAGTCTGTTTCCCAGTGTCAGATGAGGATAAGAGACCTGCTTAACTGGGTTCATTCATTTGCAAACTATAAACGGAGCACGTCCAGCATGCCAGGCACTGTTCCAGGCTCTGGGGATCCCGGGTGGAAAATGCCTAGCAATGCCTTGATCGCTGGGGCTCAAACAAGATTCGTTCCCTCCTCTGAGCTTTTCCTTTTTTCTTGTAGACAGGGTCTCACTTTTTTCGCCCAGGTTGCAGTGCAGTACAATCTTGGCTCACTGCAGCCTCAACCTCCCAGGGCGCAGATGATCCTCCCACCTCAGCGTCCAGGGTAGCTGGGACTACAGGTGGGCGCCCCTATACCAGGCTAATTTTTGGATTTTTTTTTTTTTTTTGAGACGGAGTCTTGCTCTGTTGCCCAGGCTGGAGTGCAGTGGCGAAATCTTGGCTCACTGCAAGCTCCGCCTCCCAGGTTCACGCCATTCTCCTGCCTCAGCCTCCCGTGTAGTTGGGACTACAGGCGCCCGCCACTGCACCCGGCTAATTTTTTGTATTTTTAGTAGAGACGGGGTTTCACCATATTAGCCAGGATGGTCTCGATCTCCTGACCTTGTGATCCTGCCGTCTCATCCTCCCAAAGTGCTGGGATTAGAGGCGTGAGCCACCGCGCCTGGCCTGGATTTTTTATAGACAGGGTTTCAGCATGTTGTAGCTGGGATCACAGGTGTGTGCCCCTACACCCATCTAATTTTTGTATTTTTGTTTTGTTTTGTTTTGTTTTGTTTTTGAGATGGAGTCTCACACTGTCGCCCAGGCTGGAGTGCAGTGGTGCGAACTTGGCTCACTGCAAGCTCCGCCTCCCGGGTTCACACCATTCTCCTGCCTCAGCCTCCCGAGTTGCTGGGGCTACAGGCACGCAGCTAATTTTTTGTATTTTTAGTAGAGATGGGGTTTCACTGTGTTAGCCAGGATGGTCTCAATCTCCTGACCTCGTGATCCACCCGCCTCGACCTCCCAAAGTGCTGGGATTACAGGTGTGAGCCACCACACCTGGCCCAATTTTTGTATTTTTTATAGACATAGGGTTTCAGCATGTTGCCAAGACTGGTCTTAAACTCCGGGGCTCAAGTGGAGAGCTGGGATTACAGGTGTGAGCCACCGCCCCCAGCCCCTTCCCCACTTTTTATACCGGTGAACTGCTCATAAAAATTCTTTCCTCTTCTCTCCCAGCTAAAGATCTCATACAAAGCAATAACCATTTGCCAGGTGACAGTCAATTAAAAGCCAGTTGTCACCTCAGGGCCACAGGTCCCTCGGGGCTCCCAGATAGAGAGGCTTAGGGCAGCCCCAAGGGAGGGGCCGTCCTTCCACTGCTAAGCCGCTGCTCCGGTCAAGTGAGTGAGCTCTTTGCTGGGTAATAAAAGCTCCCATTGTTCACAACCCTGGAAATGTATTAATGAGTAACCCAGTGTGTGGGCCCCTGGTATAAAATAGTAGTTTATATGACAGGAATAAGGTGCAATTTTCCTTTTGTTGTTTTCAGTGGGCCCAGAGCCCCAGGCCAATCAAGGCCCTGACAACTGGATATCTGCAGCCCTAGGCCCTCCCTTGGGGCCTTGGCGTGAGGTCCCCACTGCCCTGCGGTTCAGAAACATTCAGTGCCAGGCTTGTGGCTCAGCTCTGGGCACATGGAGCAGAGTCCGACCTCGGGCGCAGGAATCTGATGGTGTGCATTGCAGAGGGGCAGGTTCACCAGGGCCCAGCGATGGGGAGAGCTGGAAGCCACATGGGGAGGGGACGCCTGGGCCAGGTTTGAAGAAGGGCAGGCCCCGGGTTGGGGGCAGTTGGGCTGCCTTAACCAAGCCTTTGTCTGCAAGCAACTCCTGGGAAATTGCAGGAACTGGCTCCTAAGCAACAGTGGTTTCGGGTCACACCAGGATCCAGAGGGGGCCAGGCAGCAAACTCAGTGTTGCTGGCAGCCCAGGGTGCTTCCCACCAGGGCCTGGCCAGTGATTGTGAAATGGAGGGGATGGATGAGTGAGTGGAGGCTGGAGCTTGGGCCACCCATAGCACTGTAAAAGGTCCAGTGTTCGACTTCCTCGTGGCCAGGACAGGTTGAGGGCTGGGAGAGACCACACAGGTGGAAGCTGGGGTCTTCACTGAACCCTTTCCCACGACTGCTGTTGCCATGGTAACATCGACACGCGAATGTCGGGCCTGGGGCCTTACCACTTACAATACACTTTCATTCTGTCCTAGGTTGAGTTGTAACTACCCCGTCCCCCTTTCATATGGTGAAGTCCTAGCCACCGGGACCTTAGGATGTGATCTTTGCTTTGGAAATAGGTGCCTCACCACCTTACAGGTGGTGGCTCACACCTGTAATCCCAGCCCTTTGGGAGGCCGAGGCGGGTGGATCACTTGAGGTCGGGAGTTCGAGACCAGCCTGGGCCACATGGTAAAACCCCATCTCTACTAAAAATACAAAAAAATTGGCTGGGCGTGGTGGCATGTGCCTGTAATCTCAGCTACTCAGGAGGTTGAGGCAGGAGAATCGCTTGAACTCGGGTAGTGGAGGTTGCAGTGAGCTGAGATTGCACCATTTCACTCATGTCTGGGTTACAAAGCGAGACTGTCTCGGGGGAAAAAAAAAAAAAAAAAAGCCAGGTGTGGTGGTGCACACCTGTAATCCCAGCTACTTGGGAGGCTGAGGCAGGAGAATTGCTTTAACCTGGGAAGTGGAGGTTGCAGTGAGCCAAGATTGAGCCACTGCACTCCAACCTGGGCAATAAGAGAGAGACTCCATCTTAAAAAAACAAAGAAATAGGGTTGCTGCTGATGTAATTAGTTAAGATGAAGTTATTGGGGTAGGCCCTAACCCAACATGACTGCTATCCTTATAAAAAGAGGAAATTTAGGTTGGGAATGGTGGCTTATGTCTGTAATCCTAGCATTTTGGGAGGCTGAGGCAGGAGGATTGCCTGAGCCCAGGAGTTAAGGACCAGCCTGGGCAACATAGGGAGACTCCATCTATACGAAAAATACAAAAATTAGTCTGGTGTGGTGGTGTGTGCCTGTAGTCCCAGCTACTCAGGAGGCTGGGGCGAGAGGATCGCTGAGCCCAGGAGGTGAAGGCTGCAGTGAGTCGTGATCGCGCCACTGCACTCCAGTCTGGGCAACAGAGCAAGACCCTGTCTCAAATAAATAAATAAAAACATGAAATTTGGACTCGCGCAGGACACCATGGGAACGTAGGGGCGAAGACCAGGTGGTGCTTCTGCAAGCCGAGGAACATCAGAGACTGGCGGCCCCCAGAAGCTGGGAGGCAGGCCTGGGACTGTCCCCAGGGCCCCCACCCTGCCCACTGCTTGGACTCCGGGCCCCAGGACTGAGAGCACATTCCTGTTGTTGAAGCTGCTGGGTGGTGGCACCTGGTTCCAGCAGTCGCAGGCAGCGAGTCCACACGCTCTCCCGTCCCTCTGGTGCCGCCTTCCTCCCCGATGGGCCTGGTGATGAGGCCTCTGTGCGATGCGGAAATCGAGGCCCCGGCAGACACCTGGGATGCAGAGACGCCCGGCACCGCTATGTGTCCTTGGGCAATTCGCTGAACCTTTCCGGGCTTCGGTTTCTCACCCATTCCAAAAGCTGATTCTGCTACCGGCTGCTGCGAGGGTCCCAGGGGACGGGAGAGCCCGGGCAGCGCCCACCCGGGCTCAGGAGCTTCCTGAGTCCGAGGGGGCGGGGCCGAACCGGGGCAGGGGGCGGGGCCGGACCTGGGCAGGGGGCGGGGCCGGGCCTGGACAGGGGGTGGGCCGGGCCTGGGCAAAGGGCGGGTACGGGGCCTGCTCGACGTGCTCGGCGCTCCCAGGATGCCTGCTCGGCGCTCCGCCGGCCGCCCTGCGTAGGCTCGCAAGGCACTCGCAGATTTCGGCGTTGCCAAGATGTCGACCGCCATGAATTTCGGGACCAAGAGCTTCCAGCCGCGGCCCCCGGACAAGGGCAGCTTCCCACTGGATCACTTAGGTGAGCAGCGGAAGGTCGGTGGGCAGGGGTCTGGGATGGGGGGTCTGGGTCGCAGCCCAGCGCGGAGCCTCATGGGGTGCCGGCATCTGGCACGGTGCAGGCGGGGAAACTGAGGCACGCCCCCCCCCGCCCCAGCCCCGGGTCACTGCTGCGTTGTGGACCCTGCAGGTGGGAGCTGGCAGGACCGTGGCCGCCGTGACGAGGACAGCGACACCGACTCCTTGCGTCAGGTTCCGGGTCCCCGGCTCCGCCCTGACTCACTCGGTGGGCTGTCTGTGCCCTGGGTTTGCACAGTGGGGCATTGGGCGGCCACGAAGCCCGCAGCTGCAACCGGGGCTTAGACGGTGCCTGGCGTGTCTGCTGCAAAGGTCCAAAGTGCTGCTGATCTCTTAATAGTTCTGGCCGGATTCCGGTGTGGGGTTAGCCGTTAAATTGCCTTCATGGACATGAAGGCTTCGAAAAAGGATCTGTGGGCCGGGCGCGGTGGCTCACGCCTGTGATCCTAGCCCTTTGGGAGGCCGAGGTGGGCGGATCACTGAAGATCAGGAGTTCGGGCCGGGCGCGGTGGGTCAAGCCTGTAATCCCAGCACTTTGGGAGGCCGAGACGGGCGGATCAAGAGGTCAGGAGATCGAGACCATCCTGGCTAACACGGTGAAACCCCGTCTCTACTAAAAAATACAAAAAACTAGCCGGGCGTGGTGGCGGGCGCCTGTGGTCCCAGTTACTCGGGAGGCTGAGGCAGGAGAATGGCGTAAACCCAGGAGGCGGAGCTTGCAGTGAGCTGAGATCCAGCCACTGCACTCCAGCCTGGGCGACAGAGCAAGACTCCGTCTCAAAAAAAAAAAAAAAAAGGTCAGGAGTTCGAAACCAGCCTGCCCAACATGGGGAAACCCTGTCTCTACTAAAAATATAAAAATTAGTCGGCTGTGATGTGGCTCTCCTGTAGTCCCAGCTACTCGGAAGGCTGAGGCAGGAGAATCAATTGAACTGGGAGGCGGAGGTTGCAGTGAGCGAGTTCGGCCACTGCACTCCAGCCTGGGCTGCAGAGTGAGACAACGTCTCAAAAAAAAAAAAAAAAGAAAAGAAAAGAAAAGAAAAGAAAAAAAAAAACGATCTGTGAGTCACTGTTTCTTTCCTAATATTTTATTGTGACATTTTCAAACACAGCAAAAATGGAAGACTTTTTACCCCGAACTCTCCTGGACCATCACCTAGCTTGCACCTTAACCTTGTACTGGGCTGAAGGTTACCACGTTGTGGGTTTTTTCCAGTGTTGTTTTCAGCATGTTTCTGAAGGAAACAGGTTTGGGTTTGTTTGTTTCTGTTTTGAGACAGGGTCTCACTCTGTTGCTTAGGCTGGAGTGCAGTGGTGCAATCATAGCTCACTGAAGCCTTGGCCTCCTTCCTTTCTGGGCTTGGGGGAGTCTCCTGTCTCAGCCTCTAGAGTGGCTGGGACTATAGGTGTACAGCACCACACCCAGCTAATTGTTTTATTTATTTATTTATTTATTTATTTTAGAGATGGGGTTTCCCCATGTTGTCCATGGCTGGATTATTTATTTATTTATTTTTGAAATGAAGTCTCTGTCGCCCAGGCTGGAGTGCGGTGTCGTGATCTCGACTCACTGCAACCTCTGCCTCCCGGGTTCAAACGATTCTCCTGCCTCAGCCTCCCGAGTAGCTGGGACTACAGACACCTGCCACCATGCCCGGCTAATTTTTGTATTTTTAGTAGAGATGGGGTTTCACCAAGTCGGCCAAGCTGGTCTTGAACTCCTGACCTCAGGTGATCCACCCACCTCTGCCTCCCAAAGCACTAGGATTACAGGCGTGATCCACTGCTCCCAGCCTGGATTATTTTTAAGAGACAAGGTCTTGATCTGCTGCCCAGGCTGGAGTGCAGTGCTGTGGTCATAGATCACTGCAACCTTGAACTCCTTTGCTCAAACAGTCCTCCTGCCTCAGCCTTCTGAGTAGCTGGAACCACAGACATGCGCCACACCTAGCTAACTTTTAAGGTTTTTTTGGTAGAGATCAGGGGGAGGGTCTCACTATGTTGCCCAGCCTGGTCTCAAACTCCTGGGGTCAGGCGATCCTCTCAGAGTGCTGGGATTACAAGTGTGAGCCACCACGCCCAGCCTGAGGAAACAAGTTTTGAAAGGAAAAGCAGCGCAGCTCTTATTAAGGCCGTTGTGTGGTTGCATCATGTTTCACTTTGAAACGAACGTGCTGTTTTCTTTCTCATTCTAGGTGAATGTAAAAGCTTTAAAGAGAAATTCATGAAGTGTCTTTATGACAATCATTTTGAAAATGCTTTGTGCAGAAATGAATCCAAAGAATATTTAGAATGCAGGATGGAGAGGTAAGTACAGCTAAGCGTTATGACTTCCATCTCCCACTACTCCAATTAAAACTTTTTTTTTCCTGAAAGGCATCACGGTGTGTCTTTTTCAGGCCTAGGATTCAGCTAGTGTTTTTTAGGACTGTAGAACTGTTTGCCCTTAAAATGGAGGCTTATCAGATGAAATTGTACCAAAAGCTGTTTCCCAATCTTGGGAACCTCCTCTTGAGCGATAGCGTTATACATCATTGCATTCCCGAGAGCATTTTCTTTCCACATTTGGTTGCTACCGACCTGTCATTAAGGTTTCAAAATCGTGCATCATAAAAATGCTGACTGAGTCAAAAGATTGAAGGTCGTGGGTACACAGTTTCTTTCTTTTGCATTCTCAGACGTTAAAAATATGCACTGGGTTGTTTTGCTCCACTTAGAGTTGTTTGGAATGTGACAGCGAGGACAATAGACTATTCAAGAAATGATGAAAGATGAATGGTTCTTCCTTTCGTAACCAGAACTCACCAAAGCTCACTTTTAAACAAAACAAACGCGTTTGTAGCTGTGATCCCCACAGCTTTTACTTAAAATAAGAGCTGTCCTAATCCTTATGCAAAAAAAAGCACGTAGCATGTAATTATATGATGGTGGTGGGAGCTTTTATTTTTGCTTTTCGAGGCCATGATTAGCTCACTAAGCATTTCAGTCTTCAGACAGCTGTGTCTGTGCTGAAGACAGGTTGACAATTCACCATCTACTTTGAGTTCTTTTCATTTTCCCATAACAGACTCAGACATTTCCCTCAAGGCAAAAATCCGTTGTGCCTTTCAGGCCACACAGGTGTGTTCGGGGTTATTCGTGTGGACATTTGGGGCCGTAAGGATGATGGGCCTTCTCAGCGGTGTGGACCTCCAGTGAGGCCACATTCTGCCTTTGGGGCTGTTGCTCAGGCTCTTCCAGGGCTCACATTTGTCCAAGGACCACACTGAGTCTGTGCCTTACCATCTCTAATTGTTTATAAGTAGCACGCTGGCTGGAGCCACGTGTTTAAAGTAGTCTGAAATTAATGCATCTTTAGAAAACTGGAACTGAGAATTTCTCCATGGCGCTGCCAAGCTTTAGAGACCATGTGAATTGGGCTCTGTTCATGTGAGGGTGTGAGCAGGTCTCCTGCCTCATGCTCAGCTTCCCCATGAGACTCCTGAGGACAGCGGGGAGGAAGGGAGCCAGGGCCAGTGCCTCAGGTGGCCTCGCGATTGGCCAGGCGATGTTTAGGCAAATGTGCAGGGCACGTGTTTCTGATTTCATTGTTTTTTTATTTGTATTTGTATTTTTTTTGAGACGGAGTCTCAGTCACCCAGGCTGGAGTGCAGTGGTGCGATCTCAGCTCCCTGCAAGCTCCGCCTCCCAGGTTCACGCCATTCTCCTGCCTCAGCCTCCCGAGTAGCTGGGACTACAGGCACCCGCCACCACGCCCGGCTAATTTTTTGTATTTTTAGTAGAGACGGGGTTTCACTGTGTTAGCCAGGATGGTCTTGATCTCCTGACCTCGTGATCCACCTGCCTCGTCCTCCCAAAGTGCTGGGATTCCAGGCGTGAGCACCGCGCCCGGCCTTTTTTTTTTTCTTTCTTTTTTTTTTTTTTTTTAAATCCTGCTCCTTCTGTAAGGTCAGTTATTTTGACTATAGAATTTTGATTGGTTATTTGTTCATGAAAATCATCAAACATACAGAAGTTGAGGATAATCTGCCTCCCGTAACTGGCATCCGCCCTGTTTTTAGCCATTTCTTTTCTTCCTTTTTCCTTCTGTGCTAAAATCCCAGACGTGACTTTACTCCCACCTCTGTGTGCGTCTGTTTTAGAAAATGGACCACTATAGAGTTTAAAAAAGTTTACTTTAATAAACTTTAAAATAAACTTTAAACTTTAAAATAATAAACTTTAAAAATAAACTTTAGAATAAACTTTAAACTTTAAAATAATAAACTT
Organism: Chlorocebus sabaeus; assembly: GCF_047675955.1. Classification (NCBI taxonomy): domain Eukaryota; kingdom Metazoa; phylum Chordata; class Mammalia; order Primates; family Cercopithecidae; genus Chlorocebus; species Chlorocebus sabaeus. The sequence continues at coordinate 20,739,855 of NC_132931.1, forward strand.
TAAAAATAAACTTTAAACTTTGTTTATTTAAAATAAACTTTTAAAAAGTTGTCTTGTGAGGACTTGGACCATGTTAGCCTGATGTGAAAATATAGGTGTGTTTTAGATGACCACCGTGGTCTGAGATCTCAAGCCTCTGCAGTGATTTAGAAGTTCGTGTCCTGTCCTGGGGATTAGGCACCGGGGGTAACACAGACACCCTGGTGGAGCAGCCTCACCCCCTGCCAGCAGCACAGAGTGCATGGGGGCCCCATGGGATGGTGGCTGGGCCTCCTGGCTGGGTTGTGGGGAGGGTAAAGGAGGCCATCCCTATAAAGCACACAGCAGGATCGGGGGGCATGTCACCATGTGTGTGTGAGTTCACACACACTATTGTTACTATTGTCCTGAAGAGTGTGGGGCCCATAAAAAGTCATGCTGAGTCGTGAATTTCACGTTGCTAAGGTGGCTGCACTGCGATAAACAGCTGGGAATTACTTTGGCCGGATGTGGTGGCTGACGTCTGTAGCCCCAGCACTCTGGGAGGCCAAGCAGGAGAATCACTTGAGCTCAGGAGTTCAAGACCAGCCTGGGCAACATAGTGAAACCCTGTATCTACAAAAAATGTCTTAAAAAATTAGCTGGCTGGGTGCAGTGGCTCACGCCTGTAATTCCAACACTTTGGGAGACCGAGGTGGGCAGATCACTTGAGGTCAGGAGTTCAAGACCAGCCTAACCAAAATGGTGAGACCCCATCTCTACTAAAAATATAAAAATTAGCCAGGCGTGGTGGCAGGTGCCTGTAATCCCAGCCACTTGGGAGGCTGAGGCAGGGAGAATTGCCTGAACCTGGGAGGTGGAGGTTGTAGTGAGCCGAGATCATGCTGCTGTACTGCAGCCTAGGCAACAGAGTAGGACTCTGCCTCAAAATAAATAAATAAATAAATAAATTAGCTGGCCGGGCACGGTGGCTCATGCCTATAATCCCAGCCCTTTGGGAGGCCGAGGTGGATGATCACATGAGGTCAGGAGTTCGAGACCAGCCTGACTCATATGGTGAGACCCCGTCTCTACTAAAACTACAAGAATTAGCCAGGCGTGGTGGTATGCACCTGTAGTCTCAGCTACTCAGGAGGCTGAGGCACAAGAATCACTTGGACCTGGGAGGCGGAGGCTGCAGTGAGCCGAGATTGCATCATTGCCCTCCAGCCTGGGCAACAGAGCGAGACTGTCTCTGGGGAAAAAAAAAAACAAAAAACTTAGCTGTGCGTGGTGGCATACATCTGCAGTGTCAACTACCCAGGAGGCTGAGGTGGGAGGATCACTTGAGCCCAGGAGTTCAAGGCTGCAGTGAACTTGAACCGCTGATTGCACCACTGCATCCCAGCCTGGGAGACAAAGTGAGACCCTCTCTCTAAAAAAAAAAAAGATCAGATAACCGTCAACTTCAGTCTCAGTTCCGCCTGGGCAGATGGCAACCTGAGGTCTCCTCCGCCAGGGTGTCATGGAAGGTGGCGGGCAGAGGTTCCAGGCATTAGGGCGTGAACATCTTTAGGGGGTCATTATTCTGCCAATAAAGGCAAGTCTGGGAGGTCAGCGTGAAGCTGTTGTCCAGATACATCTTTTACCAGAACGTGGGGAAGTGGTGTGTGCTGGGGGCAGCGGGCGCAGCTGCCCCTCTTGGGCATCCCAGGAGGCCCCAGGCCTCAGGCCCTGGGATGTCTCTAAGTGGTCATGTCCTCATTGACCTGTTGACTCTGCCCACTGGGGAAGGCGCCAGGCACGGGGGCCGAGGCTGAGGGGCCTGTCTCCCAGGACGTAGATAGGGGTGGCAGGACCCCCGGTTTGTGGTGAGAAGCCAGGGCCTGCAAGGGCCCCTCTCGTCCTCCCTGCACCTCCCGCCCTGACAGCTTTCTCTTTTTCTTTTAGAAAATTGATGCTACCAGAACCATTGGAGAAACTGGGATTTGGAGACTTGATTGCTGGAAAATCAGAGGCAAAAAAATGAATTTTGATGAGAAGATGCCTAGGCCGTGTTCAGTGGTCTCTCGGGACGGAGGGCATCATCCTGCCTCTTAGGTCGGCGAAGGCCTGTGTGTAGTGTCCTTAGAAACGGGCTTCAAATAGAGGCTCCACCCCTGTGGGGGCGTCTCCTGGGTAGGCAAGTGGCGTCCTGTTTTCCCTTAGGAGGGTGTTTCTGCATTGAACCCCTGAGTGGGACGGCGTTCCCTGCAAGGCTGGGAGGGAGGGGAGCGTGGGGCAAGACCCTTGTCTTCGAGGCCGGGGCCCTCTTGTATGGGGCGGTTTTATGTTACAGTCCTCTGATGCTTTCTGAGTTCAAACAGGTAAATGTGCGTAAATTTCAGTCCCTTCTGAACACAGATATCATCAGGAAATCACCATTCCCTAGCAGGATGTTTTCATGTTTGTATTCGTATATGCCAGTTCATTTCCTTAAAGAAAGAAAAAAAAAAAAGTGGAACACAGAGTAGGAAGTGAGAACCTTCTGGCTTTGGATGGATTTGACTTCTTGATTCTTTCTGGTTTTGCCTGAATGCCAAGTAGCTTCATGATCAAGGGGTCATTTTCTGATTTGTATCAGACCATATTTATAAAGCTGGGTATTTAATTTCAATAACTCCTATATTTTAACAGAAAAAGAGAACCTGAGTCCATTTGCAGGCTCGCACCAACTGTCTTCTGTGCCAGTCAGCTCTGCCCGAGACCCCTGGCACATGTTCGCAGCACGGCCTGGTCCCTGAGCAGAGTTCTCAGCCCGTCTGCGCCAGAGTTGCCTGTGGGTCACGGAAACCCAGGCCGTGTCCACCCAGTGCATCAGGCCAGCCGGGGCCCAAACCTGTGGATGGAACACAGGTGCTTGCACGTCTGGGGCCTCAGCCAGACCTGTCCCCTTCCCAGGCGTTGTTGGAAAGGGGCTGGCTCCTGTCTGGTCAGTGGAGGGTGGTGGCAGGAGATGGGGTGGGGGGATCCAGGTCACGTCCTCTCTGGTGACCCTGGCAGTGGCTGTCTCCAAGCCCTGGCAGGTGGGGCCACCAGCCTGGCCGACCTCGGGCTCCAGGAAACAGGCTACCCTCGCCCCTCCTGCCCGTGGGTGGCTGAGGCTTCTCAGCCCATCTCCAGTTCTCTGCAGCAAAGGCCCTCTGTTCCTGTCCTGCAGTGGTGGCCCTTTTGTGGTTAAACATGTCCCCCCCTCCCCACAGAACTGACCCTTTTGTGGTTAAACATGTCCCCCCCTCCCCACAGAACTGGCCCTTTTGTGGTTAAACATGTCCCCCCCCTACAGAACTGGCCCTTTTGTGGTTAAACATGTCCCCCCCCCCACAGAACTGGTCCTTTTGTGGTTAAACATGTCCCCCCCCCACAGAACTGGCCCTTTTGTGGTTAAACATGTCCCCCCCCCCACAGAACTGGCCCTTTTGTGGTTAAACATGTCCCCCCCCACAGAACTGGCCCTTTTGTGGTTAAACATGTCCCCCCCTCCCCACAGAACTGAGTACCTGTTGCGACTGGGCCCGCCCAACCCTGTGTCCCTGCACCCATGGGTTCTACGACTTGCTTCCGCTGTAGCTGTCACTATCCCGTGTCTGCTCTCTGTCAGGCCTCTAAGTGCTGCAGACATATTAACATATCACCACTAGTTTGAAAAGTCTTTTTATCAGAATATTTCGTGTAGGCACAGGGTTGCCCCAGCACTGTTTGTGGCAACCCCAGTGTCCTCACAGCATGCAGGAGCCGTGACGCAGCCACCGTGGAGTCCACGCTGACACGGTGCGGCCACGTGCCATGAGCTCGCCGACGCAGTGCAGCTATGTGGTGTGAGCTTACTGTGAAGTGGAGACAGGGACATAGGAAACTACAAAGGAGAACCCCAGAAGGAGGAGCCGGAGCTGATGGGTGTGGCCGGCCGCGAGCCCCTCCGAGCACCCCTGGGAGTGGAGTTCTGGCTGTCATGGCAGAGGGTTTCACATGCTCAAAGAGTAAACGAACCGGGATATGAGGGGAACACAACAGGCCATGCCCACGGAGCGCCTGGGCCCAGGCTGGGGCCTCTTCGCACTGCACTCTGACCCACCGTCGGGAGCACTCGGCCGGGGCTGGGGTCTGCCTCTTCCCTTGAACCATACTCTGACTCGCTGATGGGTGCTCAAGGGCCAGAGCCTTCCTCTTTGCACCGAACTCTGACCCGTCGGGAGTGTGGGGAAGACTACTGACCAAAGCTGGGAGAGACAGGAAAGATACTGCACTCTGGGGAGTAAATTTCTTTTTTCCTTGGACGATTCTGAAGCTGTATTCTGAGACGGAAAAAACTAGAAGTACATTGTGGATGATAAAAGGCACGTGTATTGAGCTCCTGCTTTTCTAACATACAAAGGTACCTGGATAGAGAAATAGAGTGATCGCCCTCACCTGCCCAGGGTATCCTCTGAGACCCCAGCGGATACCCAAAGCCGCGGATAGTCCCAAATCCTGCCCTGTGTTTTTTCCTGTACGTACCTGTGATCAAGTCTGAGGTGTGACAGCAAAACTGACAGAACTTTCTGCTTCCTCTTCAAAATGTCACAGGTCAGAGCTGTGTTCTTACGGAAGATCTTAGCAACCTCGGCATATGGCTGTTTTAGGTCAGGAGTTTCCACCTTTTCCCTTAAAGGAAGCGCTTGGCAGCTTCTCTGGTATGTCTGAGTCGCCTGCATCACCACTCTTGTGCTTTGGGGCCATGATTAAGTAAAATAAAGGCTTGGACCCAAGCGCCGCATCACCGTGACGGTAGGTCTGATCACCGAGATGGCGACTGCGTGCCCGGCAGGCAGGGTGTCGTGGACAGCCTGGAATGCTGGACGGAGGGAGAGTTCACATCCCGGCAGGACAGCTGCTCAGAACAGCATGGAATTGAAAACTCATGAATGGTTTATTTCTGGAATTTTCCACTTAGTATTTTTGGAGCGTGGCTGACCATGGGTAGCCGAAACCGTGTGTAAAGGGGACTATTGTGAGGGGCTGTGCACAAACGCTTCCCAGCTCTGCCCTGAAGGCCTGAACGCAGCGCCCCCCACACTCAGGGTCTTGGCCCTGATACCATCCTCTAACCAAAGGAACCAGGGCCAGGCCACAGAAGGTATTGGATAAGCCAGAGAGGGAAGAATTGCTGAGATGAAGGGGCTTGTTAAAATAACACTGGGGGATGGGAAGGAGCACAGGATGGCCAACCTGGGGCAATTTGAGCATGAAAATAAACAGGCCGGGCCGGCAGCTCACGCCTGCAATTCCAGCACGCTGCGAGGCCGAGGGGGGAGGATCGCTTGAGGCCAGGAGTTCAGCATGAAAATAAACAGGCTGGGCGCAGTGGCTCACGCCTGCAATCCCTGCACTGTAGGAGGCCAAGGTGGGAGGATCACTTGAGGCCAGGAGTACGAGACCAGCCTGGGCAACATGGTGAAACCTGTCTCTACAAAACATAAGAAAAATCAGCTGTGTGTGGTGTCACCCGCCTGTAGTCCCAGATACTCAGGAGACTGAGGTGGGAGGATCACGTGAGCCAGAGGTTAAGTCTGCAGTGAGCCACGATTATACCACTGCTCTCTAGCCTGGTCAACAAAGCAGGACCCTGTCTCACAAAAAAAAAGAAGAAAGAAAGAATATTAATTATTGTAATGGGCTGTAGCCCACAGAATATACACTAGTTTATACAAAAGAAGTAATTGGGTATCAATGAGGGGAGGGCCAGGTCTGTCTTATTTATTCTAATGTAGAAGAAATTTTGGGAACAGGAAATCGCTATTGCAGAAACCACAGTGGTGACGGGTGCAGACTACAACCCTCAGTGGGCCAGGCGTGGGCTCACATCTATAATCCCAACACTGGGAGGCCAAGGCAGGCAGATCACTTGAGGCCAGGAGTTCGAGACCAGCCTGGACAACATGGAGAAACCCCGTCTCTACTAAAAATACAAAAATCAGCTGAGACTGGTGGTGCATGTCTGTAATCCCAGCTACTTGGGAGGCTGAGGTGGGAGAATCGCTTAAACCAGGAGGCGGAGGTTGCAGTGAGCCGAGATTGTGCCGCCACCCTCCAGCGTGGGCAACCGAACTGTCTCAAAAAAAAGAACCCTCAGTTGACATGAAGCGAGTGGTGAGGTGTGGTATGAAGCAGGTGTCTGCTGAGTCTTGAGAAACCTTCCCTTGAGATGTGCACTCCCTCCAAGGAGACAGTGGTCACATCACAGCAGAGCAGCGGAAGCCCCCCTAACCCAGCAGTCACTGCCGGGAGCGAGCCGCACAGGCAGCACCGACCTGGTGACGTCCCTGAGAGCACGGTGTCGCCTCTGTTCCTCTTGCCCAACTGCCTGACCTGAATGTAATCCCGAGGAGACATCAGACACAGACCCAGACCGAGGGGCCTTCTGCAAAGGGACTGCCAGCGCTCGCCCAGTGTTATGTAAGATGTTATTTGGGGAACCGGGTATACACACTGTCCTATTTTTGGAACTTTTTGGAAGTCTGAAATTATTTTGAAATGAGAAAAAATATGCTTTGTATGAAACTGTAGTGGAATAGATTGAGTCGATTCTCATTTCGAAAATAACTTCAAAGAGTTTCCAATAGGGACGATGCCGGCATGAATGGTTTCAGCAGGTCACAGGCTGAGAAGGCCGAGTCCCAAAATAGCGCCCTTGTATGGACAGCCGGACTCCTTACACACGCGCAGTAGCTTCCCGACGCTGCCTCTCATTTTCTGGGTCTGGCTGCTGAATGTGCTGTGCTTAAGAATCCAGACACCCTGTTGTTCCTGCCAGAGCTTCTCACAAGATATTTCGGGTAGTTCATCATCTGTCGTGTGCAGAATGCATTTTACTTCTCATCTACGCTTGTCATGATAAGCTGGCCACATTATTAAAAGGCTCCCAAAGACAATTTCCAGAACGTTTTCCAAGCGTTCCCCTTGGGATGAGGTAAACCAGAGGTGGCGTGGTCCCAGGCCCGCCCCGGTGTTGCTTCCCAGGAGGGGAGGTCTGACCTGGAGGCCTGGAGCCCCCCAGGGTCGGGTCTGCAGCCCCAGAGCTGATGTGCGGGGTCTCGTGTGCACAGGCCTTGTACCGGAATTCAGCGCTGGCCCTGTTCCACCCAGGCCTCAGGAGCAAGGCAAACCGCCTTCTTCCTAAAGCTTCCTGTGTCGGTTCCTCTGGCCACACTAACAGATTACTGTAAGCCCAGTGGCTTAAGCACCGCAAGCATTACTATTCCAGAGCAGAGTCTACAAGGGGCCCAGGCCAGACAGGACGGCCCACGCCTGTCATCCCGGCAGTTTGGGAGGCCAAGGTGGGAGGATCGCCTGAGGCCAGGAATTTGAGGCCAGCCCTGGCAACGTAGTGAAACACTATCTCTACCAAAAAAAATTGTTTTTAAATTACCCTGGTGTGGTGGTATGCACCTGTAGTCCCAGCTACTCGGGAGGCTGAGGCAGGAGGATCGCTTGAGCCTGGGAGATAGAGGCTGCCGTGTGCTATGATGGCACCACTGCACTTAAGCCTGGGAGGCAGAGCAATACCCTCTCTCAAATTATAAATAGCTCAACAGAGGCTGGGCGCAGTGGCTCACGCCTGTAATCCCAGCACTTTGGGAGGCTGAGGCAGGCAGATCACGAGGTCAGGAGATCAAGACCAGCCTGGCCAATATGGTGAAACCCCGTCTCTATTAAAAATACAAACAATAGCCAGGTGTGTTGGCGGACGCCTGTAGTCCCAGTTACCCGGGAGGCTGAGGCAGAAGAATCGCTTGAACCCAGGAGGCGGAGGTTGCAGTGAGCCGAGATCGTGCCACTGCACTTCAGTCTGGGCTACAAAACAAGACTGTCTCAAAAAAAAAAGCCCAACAGTGACGTGTCCCCTTTGCAGGCTGTGGCCTCGAAGCACCTCAGTCAGGGCTGGGACTTGGTCCAAACTCAAGTCAGCAGCGAAGCCCCTTCCGATCCCTCCGACCCCTGCCTGTGTGCTCCTGTCTCTCCAGCTCTGACCTCCTGCCTCCCTCTCAGGACCCTTGGAACTGCACAGGGTCCTGCTAATCCCCATCTCGGTCCCAAACAACCCGATTTGCCATGTAAGCACCGTGTTCACAGGTCCCAGGGACCAGGACGCAAACATCTTCAGGGACATTGTTCTGCCCCCACACCTGGTTGTGAGGCATGTGGGTGGCTCAGGCTTGGCCTGGGGCAGCAGCAGGTCCCTCTGGTGGGAGGCGCCCCAGCCCCCCCCCCCCGGCTCTGGACAACTGTGCACCTCAACAGGTGTCCGCGCTCGGAGGGGAGGCTGGCGGCCTTCTCGTCCACTCTGAAGAGCGGGGGAGCTGGGATCATGACTGGGGGCACCAGGGTTGGTCTGTGGGGCTGCCCGCCAGACAGGGCCAGACAGAGCCCACCCCCGTTACCCTGCAGGGGCTGTGTGACCTTCGAGGAAGCAGAAGCGCTGTGGTGGGGGTGGTCCCTGATGGACAGACAGCAGCAGCACCATGGCACCAGAGGCTGAGCCAGGTGCATAGCTGTCAGCTGGGGCAGGGACGGTGGTTTGTGCAGCTAGACCTCTGCTCCAGGAGCCACAGGCTGGGGCCAGGGTCGTGCGTCCGGAAGCCCCAGGCCTTCCTGACTGGGCAGCCCCTTCCCACCATCTGCCCCCACGGCCACCTGCCTGCCACCACCCTCAACCCCCCACTAACCCTGCCAGCTCAGTTTCCAGATGTGGCCCAGATCAGGGCAGCACAGGACAGGTGCCTATGAAGTGTGGGGTTCAGTGAGGGGCTGCAGGGGCTGAGCCAGCGCCTGGGCGGGGCAGGGGTCTACCCACCTGTGGGCGCTGCGATAGGGACCAGGCAGGATGGTCCAGGTAGCGGCCCTTTGGGCAGCAGAGCCACAGACCCTCCCTGGGGTCCCAGCTTTTCTCAGGGCAGACGTGGGAAACACCAGCCCTCATGGGTGTCGGCTGGGGTGGGGTTCCTGCTTCATGAGGCCTCTCTTTGAGGGGAGTGGCCTGGACGTGGGGCTGGAGGAGGCTGGGATTCTCCGAGGCCACCAGTGCAGATACTAGTCACTATGTCACAGGCCATCCCAAACTCGGGGCCTCACACAGCATCTTCTGGCTCCTACCCCTATGGCTCTGAGGCTGGCTGGGCTCAGCCGGGCGGTTCACACACAGGTGTGAGGAGGCTGGAGTCACTGAGCTCTGCCCTCGATGGGTAGGTTCCAGCCCTTGGGTGGGCAGGGTTGGACCCAGCGCCTCTGTTCCTGGGCTCTGTCTGAGTGACCTCTGCAGTGTGGAGGCTGCAGGGGGCCCGACTGTGTACATGGAGGTGGGACAGGGGCGAGAGGCCAGGCAGAAGCTGCATCCTCCTGTGACCCCATGTCAGAAGTCACAGGCCAGCACCCTGCATGGCCTGGGACAGTCACAGCCCCTCATCCACATTGGTCCTGCATGGGCTGGGACAGTCACAGCCCCCCACTGTGTATGGAGAGGCAGGGCAGGGGTGAGGGGCCAGGCAGAAGCCGCATCCTCCTGTGACCCCGTCAGAGGTCACAGGCTGCCGTCCTCCACGGGCTGGGACAACCGCAGCCCCTCGCCCACGGGGGTCCTGCACGGGCTGGGACAGCTGTGGCCCACATTGCAGGTGGGAGTGAGAGGGGTGTTAAACACACTGGGGGGTGGGGCAGGGAGGGGAGGGAAGTGTGGGGAGAGGATAGGTGTGCAGATGGTGGATAGAGATGATGGTGGTGACGGATCATTCACAGATGACAGATAAACAGATGACAGAGGTAGAGGACAAGGAGACTGCTTGATGATAGATAAACATAGAGACGGCAGTTCACATAGACCCAGATGACAGGTCACACAGATAGATGATGGGCAGATGGGCAGAGGGGGATGGTGAGTGAGAGGGAGGGAGGGGGCACAGGCAGGGCCCCCGGGAAAGGCAAGTGCGGTCTGAGGCTGCGTCTGCCTTTCCTGACGCGCGTCCACCCCTCCCTCTCTGTGAGGCTGTGGGGTTTCTCCAGCCTGACTCTGCAGGGTGCGGTCTCGTGCCTGCCTCTGGCACAGACAGGCCTGTGGCTCGTTCCCGCAACAGCCCCCATGAGATGGGTGACTCAGCCTCAGTCTCCCCATCTGCTAAAGACATATGGTATCAGCCCGCCTGGGCACTGAGGACTGGAGTGGCCTCCGGTATGGGCGGAGGATTACCTAGGTGCCGAGGCAAGAGACTGAAGGCACAAACTGTTTCAGTATAATAAAGAAAATAGAATAAAAATAGTCATAATACAAATTAGATATAGAGATGATCATGGACAATTATCAATCATCATTATAAACATTATTAATCATTCGCTTTTAACATGACTCTGTTGCATTACTGATATAACCTAGGAATAGCCGGCGGGTATAGGGTCAGGTGCTGAAGGGACATGGTGAGAAGTGACCCAGAAGGCAAGAGGTGAGCCCTCTGTCACGCCCGCATAAGGGCCGCGTGAGGGCACCTTGGTCAAGCGGTAACGCCAGTGTCTGGGAAGGCCCCCGTTACTTAGCAGACCGTAAAAGGGAGTCTCCTTTCCTTGGAGGAGTCAGGGAACACTCTGCTCCACCAGCTTCTTGTGGAAGGCTGGATATTATCCAGGCCTGCCCACAGTCATCCAGAGGCCTAGACCCCTCCCTGTGGCGCTGTGCTTCAACGGTCACGCTCCTTGTCCCCTTTCATGCTCCTCCCGTACTCCTGCTTCCTCTTTGAAGTTCTTAGAAGATAGCAGAAGAAATAGTGAAAGTCTTCAAGTCTTTGATCTTTCTTATAAGTGCAAAGAAGAAAACGCTGATGCATGCTACCTTCTCTCTCTGCTTCAGCTGCCTAAGAGGGAAGGGCCCCCTGTCCCACGATCACGTGACTTGCTTCACCTTGTCAATCACTTAGAAGATTCACCCTCCTTACCCTGCCCCCTTGTCTTGTATGCATTAAATATCAGCGTGCCCAGCCGTTCGGGGCCACTGCTGGTCTCCGTATCTTGGTGGTAGTGGTCCCCCGGGCCCAGCGGCTTTCTCTTCATCTCTTTGTCTTGTGTCTTTATTTATTACAATCTCTCGTCTCTGCACACGGAGAGAACACCCGCTAAGCCTCACAGGGCTGGACCCTACACTCCGGGCAGAGGGGGGGCCTCTTGGGTTCAGCCCATGCAGCCAAGCAGGAGGAGCTGCTGGATTCTTATTTAAACATGAGAGAAACAGCCTTCAGAACGAGGACGTGCATGCACAGGGCTCACATACACGGCAGGTTCTGCGTGTGACCACACCCACCATCTGCCCTTCTGTGCCTGGCTCCTGTCACTTAGCACAGCGTGTTCAAGCTTCACCTGTGTCGTGCTGTGTTCATGGCTGAGTCGCACTCTGCGGTGTGTGCAGACCACACTTGGCTCATCCATCCCTCAGCTGGTGGACATTTGGGCTGTTTGCATTTGGGACTGTCCTGAGTAACGCTGGCTGGGAATGACGGCTCACGCCTGTAATCTCAGCACTTTGAGAGGCTGAGGCAGGTGGATCACCTGAAGCCAGGAGCTCAAGACCTGCCTGGGCAACATAGCAAGACCCTGTCTCTACAAATAAAACCCCACAAAATGTAGCTGGGCGTGGTGGCACACACCTGTATTCCCAGCTACTCAGGAGGCTCAGGAGGGAGGATTGACTTGAGCCCAAGAGGTTGAGGCTTCAGTGAGCTATGATTGCACCACTGTACTCCAGCCTAGGTGACAGAGCAAGACCTTATCTTGAAAAAATAAATAATAAGGCTGGGCGCAGTGGCTCACCCCTGTAATCCCAGAATTTGGGAAGGTCGAGGCGAGTGGATCACGAGGTCAAGAGTTCAAGACCAGCCTGGCCAACATGGTGAAACCCCCGTCTCTATTAAAAACACACAAATTAGCCGTGCGTGGTGGCAGGCACCTGTAATCCCAGCTACTCAGGAGGCTGAGGCAAGAGAATCTCTGGAACCCGGGAGGCGGAGCTTGCAGTGAGCCAAGATTGTGCCACTGCACTCCAGCCTGGGCGACAGAGTGAGACTCTGTCTCAAAAAAAAAAAAAAAAAAAAGAAGGCTGGGCGCAGTGGCTCACGCCTGTCATACCAGCACTTTGGGAGGCCGAGGTGGGCGGATCACAAGGTCAGGAGATGGAGATCATCCTGGTGAACACGGTGAAACCCCATCTGTACTAAAAATATAAAAAATTAGCCGGGCGTGGTGGCGGGCACCTGTAGTCCCAGCTACTCAGGAGGCTGAGACAGGAGAATAGCGTGAACCTGGGAGGTGGAGCTTGCAGTGAGCCAAAATCGCGCAATTGCACTGCAGTCTGGGCAACAGAGCAAGACTCCGTGTCAAAAAAAAAAAAAACAAAAACAAAAACAAAAAAACGGGAAGATGCTGCTGAGAACACTTGTGTCCGAGTGCCTGTGGACGTGTTTTCTGCAGTTCTCGGGCGCACACTGGGGCGTGGGCTTCCTGGGTCCCACGGTAGCTCCATGCCAGCCTGTTTTCCAGGGCAACTGCACCGTCTTCCACCCAGCAGGGCTGTGGGAGGGTCCAGGTTCCCCCATCCTCATCGGTGCTCCTCTTTGTAAATCCCAGCCTCCCCCCACCACGACAGGTCTTCACTGCATCCTGGTGTGGAGCGTCTCGTTGTGGTTTTGATTGGCGTTTCCCTGACAACTAATGGTGCTGAACATTTCCGGTGCCTGTCGGCGGCTGGGTGTCTTCCTTGGGGAAGCATGTATTCAGATTCTTTGCCTTTTTTTTAATTGGTTCACTTGCCTTTTTATGATTGAGTTGTATGAGTTCTTTATAAGTAACTGTTTCTTGAGGTTGCACCAATTTGAGTGTGAACTTTACTGCCCGATGGTCACTGCTGAAAGGGGTCAGTGCTGGGGGAGGAGAGCACCTCCTGGGGTCCTGTGTCGAGTCTGGGCCTCCTCCCCATGCCAAGTGTGTGATTCTGGCCCCAGAGGATCCTGCTGGTCCCAGGCTTCAAGAGATGGCACCTGGGGACGCCTGGGCTGTGACTGGAGCGGTCAGGCCAACCCCAGCTGTCCAGCGGGGGAGGGGAGGATGGGGGATGCCAGGACCCCTCCCCAGGCGCAGTGCCCAGCTCCATACCTGCCACCAGCCCCTCGGTTTTGGGCACGGCTCTCCACGACCCTTTTCTCCATGCCACACCCCATCTCTGTTTGGAAAACTAAGCAAAAGATATGTTCAAATGCCCCAAAACCCAATAAGGCAACCTGTGCACCCACCGTCCCTGGCCTGTCATCTCGAGGAGGCCCCTGCAGACTCCCTGCCCCCGAAAGGGTTTCCGGGTCTAGCCCCACTCCCGGAAAATGGTGCCGAGACCGCCTCTGGTCCTGGGTGGTGTTTCCCTGTCCCCTGCATTTCGGGGCACAGCAGCTGTTTCTGGGGAATCCCTGTGTCTCCTTTAAGCCCTTCCTGAGCAGAGCTCCTTAGGATCCATGCGCTGCTGAGCTCCTACTCCAGGTGCCCGAGGGGTGGCGGGGCCCCCACAGCAGGCAGAAGGCCCAGGAGGGTCTGCACAAGGCCAAAGGCACAGACACAGAGGACAGGGTGCAGGCTGCAGCCAGTGGGCTACCCAGAAGGGGGCCGGCCACACGGGGGCCCAACATCATGACGCCCATCCCCACAAATGAGGCAGGCAGAGCCAGGAGCGGCCCACCCCCATGCTGAGCCTGGACGTGGAAGACCCCTCCTTGGCCTGCAGGGCAGCCTCCTGACTCTCGACCATTGTGTGAGGCGCTGTCCAAGCACAGATAATTGGACTGAATTAGCCCCGGCCCCTGCATGGGGCGGAGAGGGAAGTGAACCTCACCACCCTCCCCTCCCCTGAGGCAGCTACTGGATTGAGCAAATGCTTGGCTGAGTGTTGGGCAAGATGGTCACAGAGAGGGCCCAGCCCGGCCTCAGTCCATTTGCCTCTTCCCTGGGGACAGCCCCCCTCTACCTGGGAGGAACCAGCTTCCAATCAAAGTCACCTGCGGGCCTACTGTGTGCAGGCCCCATGCTCAGGGGACGCTGAAGGAGCTCAGCCCTGCTCTCAGGAGCCCCCTGCCCGGGGCCTGCTGCGTGGCTGAGTGGTCACAGGAGGCAGGTGCCTCTAGCTCTGGACTAGGAAGACGCTTGAGGAATGAGTGTCAGGGTCCCTGGTGCAGCTGTGCAGGTCAGTGACGATGGGCAGGAGGCTCAGCAGAGCTTGTGGGCCACTGGGCATGAGCAGGAGCAGGCAGGCCACTTGTCCAGGCCCCTCGCCAGCCGCTGCTGGCCAGAACAGCCTTTGACCAGCACAGGTCTGGGTCTGGCCCGCCCTGAGCTATGCTGTTACCTTCCGGATTCTTCCTGAGTCCTGGGCTCCCCCCCGGCCCCGCCCAGCCCTGACCACAACCACTGGGGGCAGCCAGATCTCAGGATGGCTGTGCTCTCGGGGGTCCAGGCAGGTACTTGTGGACCTCGGCCAGGCAGCCTCCTCTTTTGAAGAATCCCCGTCAGCCCTGACATCTCTTAGATCACGTGGCTCACCACCTCCGTGTCATCTTCATGCCTTCCTGTCCCCCGAGTGATGCCACAGTTCCCTTAGCAGGATGGAAGGACAGAGAAGGCAAGACACGTACCCGCTGGAACCTCCCACGGAGGAGGCCCTGGAACAGCAGGCCATCGATGGTCTTGGCTCATACTGGAAGCTCTGGCCTGTTGGGCACCTGTTCCCCTGAGGCCTCCCTGCCGCCATTTCTATTCCTCGTACGATGGCCTCCCCCTCTTTGGGGACCTTGAGTAAAGGCTCTGGGCTCTGTTAGGGTGTGTCACTTTGTTATATTGTTTTATGTGTATTCCAGTCCTGAGGTGTGTGGCCTCCAGCAAGGGATTGAACCTCCCTGTGCCTCAGTCTTCCCAACTGAAAATAGGGCTTCCATAAGAAAATACATGTCAAGGCCGGGCACAGTGGCTCACGCCTGGAATCCCAGCACTTTGGGAGGCTGAAGTGGGTGGATCACGAGGTCAGGAGATCAACACTGTCCTGACTAACATGGTGAAACCCCATCTCTACAAAAAATACAAAAAATTAGCCGGGCGTGGTGGCAGGCGCCTGTAGTCCCAGCTACTTGGGAGGCTGAGGCAGGAGAATGGTGTGAACCTGGGAGGCAGAGCTTGCAGTGAGCGGAGATCACGCCACTGCACTCCAGCCTGGGCGACAGAGACTGGGCGACAGACTCCCTCTCAAAAAAAAAAAAAAAAGAAAGAAAGAAAATACACGTCAAGCCGGGCGTGGTGGCTCAGGCCTGTAATCCCAGCACTTTCAGAGGCTAAGGCAGGCAGATCATGTGAGTCAGGAGTTCGAGACCAGCCTGAGCAACATGGGGAAACCCAGTCTCTACCAAAAAAAAAAAAAAAAATTAGCTGGGCATGGTGGCACCCATTTGTGGTCCCAGCTACTCAGGAGGCTGAGACAGGAGAATCACCTGACCCCAGGAAGCAGAGGTTGCAGTGAGCTGAGATCGTGCCACTGCACTCCAGTCTGGGCGATAGACCAAGACCTGTCTCTAAAAAAGAAAAGAAAGGAAAATACAAGTCAGGCTATTTCTCCTAATACCTAGTGCAGAGCTGCTGCTGTTGTTAACATTCATCTGTCTTTATTAGGTGACATTCCCCAAGCTCGTGCTGTGTGGTGGATTCCAAGCCTGGCACAGGGACCCAGAGATGGAAATGCCACCTATCCCCACCCCAAAGGCTCCCATCTGAGGGAGGAGAAAGACCTGTGTGAACGGTTACAGGGAAAGGGCATGTGACGCCACAGGGCGCATGATCCCAGAGACGCAGACCAAAACAGGCTGCTGCGTTCTGCTTCAGGTGGACAGAGCTTAAGCAGCTCCGTCATTCCACGTCGGCTGGAGCAGGGAGACAGGTGTCTTTGGTGGCACTCTGGTCAGTGAGGCCTCAGTGGAGGCCGTTCCACATCCCATACCATTGCCCCAGGGATGCCACTTTGAGTGCAAATCCACACGAAACTCTCACAAAGATGAGGCTGTGGGCTGGGCGCGGTGGCTCAAGCCTGTAATCCCAGCACTTTGGGAGGCCGAGACGGGTGGATCACGAGGTCAGGAGATCGAGACCATCCTGGCTAACATGGTGAAACCCCGTCTCTACTAAAAAATACAAAAAATTAGCTGGGCGAGGTGGCGGGCGCCTGTAGTCCCAGCTGCTCGGGAGGCTGAGGCAGGAGAATGACGTGAACCCGGGAGGCGGAGCTTGCAGTGAGCCGAGATCCGGCCACTGCACTCCAGCCTGGGCGAGAGAGCGAGACTCCGTCTCAAAAAAAAAAAAAAAAGATGAGGCTGTATAGACCGTGATTCTGATGCATTCATAACGCACTAAATGCCTCTACGCCAGTGACTGGGTGAACAAGTCATGGTCCAGTTGAACTTTTTTTGAGTTTTTTTTTTTTTTTTTTTTTTGAGACAGAGTTTCACTCTTGTTGCCCAGGCTGGAGTGCAATGGCACAATCTCAGCTTGCTGCAACCTCCACCTCCCAGGTTCATGTGATTCTCCTGCCTCAGCCTCAGCTGGGATTACAGGCATGCGCCACCACGCTCAGCTAATTTCTTTGTGTTTAGTAGAGGCGAGGTTTCGCCATGTTGGACCTGCCTCGACCTCCCAAAGTGCTAGGATTATAGGCATGAGCCACGGCACCCAGCCGAACTTTTGAGTAGAATGCAACCATTCGGCCGGGCGCGGTGGCTCAAGCCTGTAATCCCAGCGCTTTGGGAGGCGGAGACGGGTGGATCACAAGGTCAGGAGATCGAGACCATCCTGGCTAACACGGTGAAACCCCGTCTCTACTAAATATTACAAAAAACTAGCCGGGCGAGGTGGCGGGTGCCTGTAGTCCCAGCTACTCGGGAGGCTGAGGCAGGAGAATGGCGTGAACCCGGGAGGCGGAGCTTGCAGTGAGGGGAGATCGCGCCACTGCACTCCAGCCTGGGCGACAGAGCAAGACTCCGTCTCAAAAAAAAAAAAAAAAAAAAAAAGAATGCAACCATTCAAAATGAAAGAGTCCGGGCACAGCGCTCACGCCTGCAATCCCAGGACTTTGGGAGGCTGAGACAGGAGGATCACTTGAACCCAGGACTTCAAGACCAGCCTGGGCAACATAGGAAGACCCCCATCTCTACAAAAAAAAAAAAAAAAAAAAAAAAAAAAAAATTCTTTTTTTTAGAGACAGGGTCTCCCCTCTCTTCCCCAGGCTGGAGTGCAGTGACACCATCATAGCTCACTGCAGCCTCAGCTTCTGGGCTCAAGTGATCCTCCTGCCTCCGCCTCCTGAGTAACTGGGACTCCAGGCCCTCACCATCACACCTGGCTAAATTTTGTGTTTGTAGAGATGGGGTCTTGCCATGTTGCCCAGGTTGGTCTCAAACTGCTGAGCTCAAGCGATCCACCGGCCCTGGCCTCCCAAAGTGCTGGGATTACAGCCGGTAGCCAAAACCCTGTCTCCATAAATGATTAAATAAATGAAAGGCCACAGGCCTCAGACCGTTCATTCTGGAAGGTGCTGAGGAATTGTTTGTTAACAGTGGTTGCCTGGAAGGCAGTGGGGGGAGGCTTTCCTTTTTCAGTCTGGTATGTTCCAGTTTGTTTTCAGCCAGGCGTACTGCACTAACAATATAAGAAGAAAATGGAAAGAATTTGAAAAGACGCTGGGGTGTGCAGAGGAAGGGCACCCAAGTCTGGGGAAGGCGACATCAAAACCAGGCTTTTTGTTACCTGTCAGCCCCCATGTGAAGTCCCGGCCGGGCCCCTCAGCCTGCCTGAGTGGGAGGAGTGCTCAGAGGGTCCCCTCTGTGGGTGGTGGGCAGCTGGGTGGGTCTCAGGGGGAAGCTCCCTCTGGGCCCTCTGCGGCCTCAGTGCCCTGGGATGCTGGCGTTTGTCACTTGCTGGCCGCCCCTCCCAGGCAGGGATGGTGTGAGCGCCCTGGTCCCTAGCGCAGAACACACACGCCTGCCTTGCACGAGCACCCCCGTGCCCATGGTCTTGGGGGGCTCGGCAGGTGCCCTCTGCACCCCCCACAGTAGGTGTGCAGGCTCCGTCCCAGCGCGCGTGGCAGCACGAGGGTCCCATCCAGGCCGGCCAGGTTTTGGGGCGGCCTCTCGCCCAGGCAGGTGGGATGCTGCGCGCGGATGAGGGGCGGGCAGCGGGCGACTTCCCGGTGGGTCCCCGGGGCGCGCGGGCTGGGGGCGCCGGAGCGGCCGAGGGAGGAGGCCACACGCTCGCCTGCACCGCTGGGGGCCGCCCGCGGGCCTTGCCGGCCAGAGCGCAGCGTGCGCCCCGGGCCCCGCGCCGGCACTCGCTCAGCGACCGCGGCGGAGACACGAGCGGCGGCGGCGGAGCCCGGAGGGCGGCGGGAATGCGGAACCGGCGCGCGGGCTGAGGCCGCCCGGCATGGCGCAGGGGCGGCGGCGGCGGGCGGCCTGCGCGGGGCCCTAGCGAGCCGGCGGACGCTCCCGGCCCCGGCCCCGGCATCGGCATCGCGGGCGCATCGCGGCCATGGCCAAGGAGCGGCGCAGGGCGGTCCTGGAGCTGCTGCAGCGGCCGGGGAACGCGCGCTGCGCGGACTGCGGCGCCCCGGGTAGGTGTGGGCCGGGTGGGCGCGGGGCCGGGTGGGTCCCGGGTGGGCGCGGGGTGCCGGGTGGGTCCTGGGTGGGCCCCAGGGACCGGGCGGGGGACCGCAGACGCCGCGGGGGTGGCGGCGCTGAACACCCGGCCGGCGCTCGGATGGGGCCCGGGCCCGGCTGCACCTGCGGGACCCGGACGTCTCCCCGGGCCGGGCGGAGCGGGGGGCGCCCCCAGGACCCCCGGAAACCCCCCTGCCGCCGCCTCCCCTCCCCCGCCGGGCTGCGTGTCTGACGGTCACCGCGGACCGCCCGCCGCGTTGCGAAAGCTCGGGCTCCGCACAGAAAGAGGAAATCGGGGCTGGCTGCAGGGAGGGAACGGGCCGCCGGCTGGAGGGCTCTGCTGGACTGTGGGGTCCCCCGGCTCCCGGGCCACCTCGCGGTGACGTCATGCCTCACTCCCTCCCCGCACCGGGGGTCCCTGGGTGTGAGCGGCGCCCCTCCCCCGGCTCCCTGCACCTGGCTGCTCCGGGGCGGGCGCCAGGACAGGTGAGGCCTGGAAGAGGTGGGACCGGACGCGGGTCCTCGTCCACCTGCCGCCCGCCCGTTCGTTCTCCTGGCCGGGCATCCCTGACTCGGTTCCTAGGTCTGTGGGATTTCAAGGCACTGGAGTCCAAAGGCGGGGAGTCCCTCCCTTCCAGGCCACTGGTCCTGCCATTGGCTGTGAACGGGGCCCAGTGCCCAGACCAGCCCTGCCCTGCTTCGAAGCTGTCAGCCCCAGGCCGGCAGCGCTGTGGGGAGAGGGCCCCGCCAGGGCAGTCCTGCCACCCGAGGCACACCAGGAATCTGGGGGCCAATAGCCTGAGCCCCTCGGGACAAACCTAAACTCACCAACGATGGCTGAGGTCCCCAGGGAGAGAGCGGGGGAAGACCCTGCATTTGCCCCCAAGGCCCTGGTTCAGCATGCAGTCTGGACACCCGGGAAATAGGACCTGATTCCCTCCGGGATGGAGGGGTCTCTGCCAGCCCCAGGTCGTGGTGGCTGCTGTCCAGCCACAGCTTGTCCTGAGAGTCCACACCAGGAGCTGGGGTGTCCCAGAGGGGAGATAGTGACAGGTTTTTCTGGAAAGACAGGCAGGACCCACGGCCTTTCCGTGGTCTCCTGAGGCAGGGCGGCTGCAGGGCCAGTGCAATGGTGTGGTGGGGGCGGTCCCCTGGGCTGGCTTGCACCAGAATCTCTTCCCCCAGATCTTTATTTCCTCCTGTTCAGGAATGCTCCCCTGGAGAGTCAGTGAGAAAGGGCCTGGCCTGGGGTTGCTGTGGCCCACAGGGAGGGGAGCTGGGCTTGTCTCTGAACCTCTGATCCCTGGCCACACAGCCTGGGAGCAGCTTCTCTGGACTCAGAGCCCCTCTCCAGCTGCCCTCTGGGCTTCCCAGCCTGGCAGGAGGAAGAAAGAGGGCACTTCCCTGGCCTGCTGGGCCCTTCAGTGGCCCTCCCCTCCCAGTGGGTGCAGGTGTGCCTGGCCCACCTGCTAAGCTTCTGGCCTGGCCCACCACAGAGCTGTTCTCAGCCCTCCCCATGCCCCGTGCTGCTGGGCACAGGGCCACGCCTGTGCCTTCTCAGAATCGGTCCATGACCTCAGTGACTCGCCTCCTCTGTCGGGTAGCGCCATGGAGCGTGGATGCTGTGGGGGTCGTTCTCATTTCACAGCCAGGGAGACTGATGCCTTGCAAACTGGAGCTGGGGATATGGGTCACACCCGGCCGCTGTGCTTGTCCCTGCTCCCCAGGGCTGTGGCCACAGGGTGGAACAGGAGGTGTCAGGAGACGGGGGGCTGCCCGGTCCCCCATGACCCCATGGCATACCCTCGAGGGCTCGATGCTGCTTTGCTGATGCAGCTGCTCTGGGATCTCCTGTTCCTGCTGTGGGCCAGCTGGGTGACAAGGAGCCACTCCAGTATTGATGGGGACTGGGGTGACCAGCACGTTCTGCTTTCCTCAGAACACTGTCCTGTGCACTGGCTCTCAGCTGGTGCAGACCCGGACAGCAGGACATCAGACAGTCCCAGGCCACCTCTGAACGCCAGGCCTGTGGGTGCTGGGGTGGACCTGAGCAGGCCCCACCTACTGGCTGTGTGAGGGAAGCCACATGGTCTGGGGGTCTCTGAGGCCTCCACAGAAGCTCCTTCCAAACTCTCCTCATGATCTGTCCCACTAGTGGGTTCCCCTGACCTTGAAAGGTCCTCACCCAGCGGCCACCCAGAGAGCCTCTCCTCACAGGCCTGGCAGGTGGGCAAGTTGGGGCGTGCTTGGACCCATTGTCCTGCAAGACCTGGGTGGGGGTCTCCATCCTGGGTGGGGCTTGGGGGAGGGAGGAGGTGCCTCTGTGCATCCTTGGAGCTGCCTGCCTAATTGCAACAGAGGACAGGAACCAGGTGCGGTGGCTCATGCCTGTAATCCCAACGCTTTGGGAGGCTGAGGCGGGAGGATCGCTTGAGGCCAGGAGTTGGAAGCTGCAGTGAGTCGTGATACACTCCATCCTAGGCCAGAGTGAGACCCTGTCTCGAAAAAAAAGAAAAACAGACATATTCTCCTCTTTGAGTCTCAGCCTGTCTGATGCCCTGGAAGGACTGGGGTGTCTGAGCTCTTTTTTTCTTTTTTCTTTTGTGATAAGGTCCCACTATGTCACCCAGGCTGGAGTACAGTGGCTCAATCTCAACTCACTGCAGCCTCTGCCTCCGGGACTCAAGCAATCCTCGCACCTCAGCCTCTCGAGTAGCTAGGATTACGGGTCCGTGCCACCATGCCCGCTAATTTTTTTTTTTTTTTTTGAGACGGAGTCTTGCTCTGTCGCCCAGGCTGGGGTGCAGTGGCCGGATCTCAGCTCACTGCAAGTTCCGCCTCCCGGGTTTACGCCATTCTCCTGCCTCAGCCTCCCAAGTAGGTAGCTGGGACTACAGGCGCCCACCACCTCGCCCGGCTAGTTTTTTGCACTTTTTAGTAGAGACGGGGTTTCACTGTGTTAGCCAGGATGGTCTCAATCTCCTGACCTCGTGATCCACCCATCTCGGCCTCCCAAAGTGCTGGGATTACAGGCGTGAGCCACCGCGCCCGGCCTTTTTTTTTTTTTTAAGAGAGTCTCTTGATGTCACCTAAGCTGCAGTGCAGTGGCGTGATCTTTGCTCACTGCAACCTCCAACTCCCGGTTCAAGCGATTCTCATTCTCCTGCCTCAGTCTCCCAAGTCGCTGGGATTTCGGGCGTGCACCACCACCCCTGGCTAATTTTTGTGTTTTTAGTAGAGATGGGGTTTCATCATATTGGCCAGGTTGGTCTCGAACTCCTGACCTCAAGTGATCCACCTGCCTCGGACTCCCAAAGTGCTGGGATTCCAGGTGTGAGCCACTGCTCCCAGCCTAATTTTTGTATTTTTTTTTTTTTTTGGTAGAGACAGGGTTTTGCCATGTTGGCCAGGCTGGTCTCGAACTCCTGGCCTCAAGCAGTCCTCCTGCCTCGGCCTCCTAAAATGCTGGAATTACAGGCATGAGCCACTGCGCCTGGCCTGTGTCTGGGCTCTTTAACTGGGTTGGAGAGCAGGTGGTGACTGGTACTTCGTGTCACCTGGGTGTCTGAGGCACCTGGAGCACCAGATGGACCCGGCAATCCCAGGGGCACCCTGGGCCTCCGGTTCTGGAGGCCTGGCTCTGAGAGGAAGTCTGTTGCTAAGAAGCAGGAAGATGGCTGGGACCCTCTTGTGGAGGCCCTGCTGGTTCAGGTATTGCTCCTTCATTCCACACCTGAGGCCCCAGCCAGATCCAGGCCCCAGGGTGGCCCCAGCCCCAGGGATAATGGGGCATGAGTGACCCTGGAGGCCAGTCCTTGAGGCTCAGTGGAACCCAAGCCTGTGCTTGCAAGGCTGATGGGGCAGACTCACAGCTCAGCCTCCTCATTCAACCCAGGAAGGCTTCAGGGCCGAGGTGACATTTCAGAAATTGCTGGTAGCAATTCCTTTGGTGGGGAGGAGTTTCAGGAATTTGGCCTGGCATGGGTGAGGGTGGGAAGAAGGCTGCTGAATGTGGGCGGGGGCTGGGCAGACTCCCTTCACTCCCCAGGGCAGCAGCCAAACTAGGTTGGAATTTTTTTTTTTTTTTTTTTTGAGACGGAGTCTCGCTCTGTCGCCCAGGCTGGAATGCAGTGGCCGGATCTCAGCTCACTGCAAGCTCCACTTCCCGGGTTCACACCATTCTCCTGCCTCAGCCTCCCAAGTAGCTGGGACTATAGGCGCCCACCACCACGCCTGGCTAATTTTTTGTAATTTTAGTAGAGACGGGGTTTCACCATGTTAGCCAGGATGGTCTCGATCTTCTGACCTCATGATCCTCCCGCCTCAGCCTCCCAGAGTGCTGGGATTATAGGCATGAGCCACTGCGCCCGGCCGGATTTTTAAAAAAATAATAATTTACCTTCTCATCATTTTGAGTGCACAGTTCAGGGGCCTTGAGCACATTCACCTCACCGTGCCACTGCCAGCACCGTCATCTCCAGAACCTCCTCATTTTCCCAAACTGAAGCTCTGTCCCCATTCAACAACGGCTCCAGATTTCCTCTCCACAGTCTGGGGCACCCACCCTTCTACTTTCTTTTTTCTTTCTTTTTTGTTTTTTTGAGACGGAGTCTTGCTCTGTTCCCCAGGCTGGAATGAAGTGGGGCGATCTCAGCTCACTGCCACCTCTGCCTCCTGGGTTCAAGCGATTCTGCTGCCTCAGTCCCCCAAGTAGCTGGGATTACAGGCACAGGCCCCCACGCTCAGCTAATTTTTGTATTTTCAGTAGAGACAGGGTTTCGCCTGTTGGCCAGACTGGTCGTGAACTCCTGACCTCAGATGATCTTCCCACCTTGGCCTCCCAAACGGCTGCGATGACAGGCGTGAGCCACTGTGCCCAGCCTCTACTTTCTGTCTCCATGAATCTTAGGACTCCAGGGACCTCGTAGGAGTGAAACAGGGCGGTATTCATTCTTTTGTGACCGGCCAGTTTCACTCAGCCTAATGTCTCCAGGTTCACGGATGCTGTGGGGAGTACTGAGATTTCCTTGCGTGTGAAGACAGGATCATATCCTGTGTGGAGGAACACATTGCATGTGCCCGTTTGTCTGCAGGCAGACACTGGACTGCTCCCACCTCTGGGCCGTTGTGCATCGTGCTGTGTGAGTGCGAGGGTGCAGACGTCTCTTCGAGGGCCTGCTTCAGGTTGTTTTGGTCTGTACCCAGGACGGGAGTTGCTGGGTCCTTTGGCAATTCTGTGTTTAACTGGTTGAGGAACTGCTAGACAGGTCTCCCCTACCTGGTTTTGCACTCAAGCCACAGGCCAGCAGGTCACACGTGCCCACCCTCCTGCCTGCCTGCCCTGCGGCCGGGTGTGGAGGGCTGGTGTGGGCGAGGAGCAGGTGCTCAGGGCCGGGAGGAGCTGGAGGCCTTATCCCTCTGCCCTGTGCTTGGTGCCCAGGTCCTGGCCAGGCTCCCCCCAACTTCAGCCTAGACCAGCCCCCATCTCCAGATGCACCAGAGCTGTGGTGTGGGCCAAGGTTACCTCTTTGTGGACTCCTTGAGCCGCTGGGCTGGCTGTGACTGCAGCCAGCTTCCCCCGACGCACAGACGCTGAGTTAGACCTCCGCTCTGGACACATCTCGGGTGAGGTGTGGCGCTGCCCCTGCCCCCAGGCCCTGTGCTCCCAGGGCCACTGCCGTTTTAGACTCAGAGGCATTTGCCAAGCCTTGCTCTGTGGCAGTACCTGGCAGCCAGCCGCATCCCCTGACTGCTTCTCCCGTCACCCGTCAGGTGGCTGCATGGCCCCATTTTGCAAATGAAAGAATGAGGAAACAGGAAGGGACTTGGCGGGGTCCACGGTGGCTGAGGTGGCACGTGGTCGTGTGGCCAGAAGGTGTGTGCTTACGCACCCCCGGAAGGCAGAGGCCCACAAGGGCTGAACTCCAGCAGCGCCCTCCCCTGGACTCCGGTGGGCAAAGCGCCGTCTCCTGCTCCGTGCACGTGTACTGAGTGCCTTGCCCTGTGCTGTCACCGGGGCTCAGGGAGACGAGACTGAACCGGGCCTTTGTTCTCAGCATCTGTTGTTCCTTGGAGGAGAGACAAAGACAGACAGATGGTGACAGCACTCGGGGACAGGGAGGGCCGAGGATGGAGTAAGAATTGTGAGTGAGGGCCAGGCATGGTAGCTCACGCCTGTAATCCCAGCACTTTGGGAGGCCAAGGCGGGAGGATCATGAGGTCAGGAGATCGAGATCATTCTGCCCAACATGGTGAAACCCCATGTCTACTAAAAATACAAAAATTAGCCAGGTGTGGTGGCGCGCACCTATAATCCCAGCTACTTGGGAGGTTGAGGTGGGAGAATCGATCGAACCTGGTAGGCAGAGGTTGCAGTGAGCCCATATCATGCCACTGCACTCCAGCCTGGGCAACAGAGTGAGATTCTGTCTCAAGAAAAAAAAAAGGACGTAGAATCTTGGAGGCCACATAAATGCATTTTCAGGAAGGAGAACTAGGCACCTGTGGGCTGGGAGGTGGGTCAGGAGGAGCAAACTGACCCCAAGTCACTGTCCAGGTGGTGGTGGTGACAGCTTGGCCAGGGGATGAGAGGCCGGAGGGGGTCACGGCACCTGGAGATGCATTTGGAGGAGTTCTGCTAAGACCGGGGCGGAGTCCTGCAGTAGGAACTCAGCCTGGCGTGCAGGAGAAGGCCTTGGAAGTGACTGTTTTCCTCATAGAAACGGGGGGCCAGGCCATGGGCCAGAGGGGAGGGAAGCTGAAACTTGGGCCACCATGGAGCACCTTCTGCAGGGCCTGTTCTGTTCGGTGGGTGTAGAAATGGGCTCCGTACTGAATGGCGGAGGGAGGGGCGAGGGGCAGAGGGCATTGTACTGATGGACCTCGGATCCCAGCCAGGCAAGGGGTCAGGGTAGACATGGGGTGAGGAGGGAGGGATGGAAGTGGCTGGGTCAGGTCCTCCAGATTCAGGATAGGGGCTGGGGCTCCGGGGTTGTGAGTGGGAAAGGCCCAGCTGGAATAGAGTGGGTTCAGGGCAGGCTGTGGGGTGGCCAAGGTGTGGGGTGAGGAGCGGGTCCCTGGCAGTGCTGGGTCCTCAGTGGAGGAGAGAGACGGCCCCTCCGGAAGAGGGAATGAGGTAAAGGGGCTGGCGGTGTGGGGGGTGGCGGTAGCCGTGCACCTCACACGTCAAAGGAGAAGCGAGGAGGCCAGTGTGCCCAGAGCAGGGCGGGGAGACGGGGTCAGAGGTGGCTGTGGGGCCACTCAGGGCTGGGGGACACCGTGAGGGCTGTGGTGTGACTCGGTGAGATGGGAACCATGGGAATTGTGTGAGCCGAGGAGGGTCCCAGCCCACGACGCGTCGTAGGATCCAGGGCAAGTAGGGCCAGCGCAGGGGCAGGAGGTGCATGGGACACTGCTGCAGTGACCGAGGCCGGGTGGCAATGGCTAGGCCTAGGGCAGGAGTGAGTGTGGGGAGGGTGAAAGCCTGGATCGTCTTGAAATATTTGCTGGTCAACGGGATGTCGGGGTGTGGTGGGCAGAGTAGAAATGAAGATGCCCAGGCCTTTAGCCAGCCCCTCACTTGCTGAGAAGGAGACATGGGAGTAGCGTCCAGGGAGATGGGAGGGGCCTGCAATGTGAGGCTCTGTGAGAAGCTGCGGTGGCTGCCGAGAGGACGCCAGCCCGCACGGACAGCTCTGGAGGAAAGAGGCCCGAGGTAGAGACAGGGGTCGCCAGCGTGTGAATTGTCTCTCTCTCTCCTTTTTTAAAAAATCAAGGTCAGGCGCGGTGGCTCACACCTGTGATCCCAGCACTTTGGGAGGCTGATGTGGGAGGATCACTTGAGCCCAGGAGTTCAAGGCCAGCCTGGCCAACATGGTGAGATCCCCATCTCTAAAACAAACAGACAAAAACTACCAAAAAATTAGCCAGATGTGGTGGTGCACACCTGTGGTCCCAGCTACTCAGGAAGCTGACGTGGGAGGATTACCTGAGCCCAGGAGGCCGAGTCTGCAGTGAACTGTGATCCCACCACTGCACTCCAGCCTGGGTGACAGAGACCCTCTCTCAAAAAAAGCAAAAATCAAAAAAAACCAAACCCCAAATCGAGGCGCAATTCATACGAAAAAGTTAACCTTTTATAGAAAGTTCTTTCATAAGGATGGAGTCTTGGGGTCTCACTATGTTGCCCAGGCTGGTCTCGAACTCCTGGGCTCCAGCCGTTCGCCTCGGCCTCTCAAGGTGCTGAGATTGCAGGCGTCAGCCGCCCCGCCCAGCCTCAAGTTAATCATTTCAAAGTGAAAATTCAGTGGCATTTAGAACATTCACCATGCTGTTCAACCACCACCTCTATCGAGTTCCAAAAATAGGGTTTGACAGCGGAGAAACCAGATGGGCTGCAGAGGAGTCGGCCCTGTGCGAGGGCCCCGAAGAGTGCGGGGTGGGGGCCCCAGGGAGTGGGCTCCAGGTCAGGGTGGGTCCAGGGAGGACTGGGGATGGCCTTCACCGTGGGATTCCTGCTATGGGGCCGGAGCAGCAGGAGGGAGAGAGGGTGGGAAGGCAGAGGGCAGGGCAGAGCCTGGGGAGGTCCTGGGGGGATTCTGAAAGTGGACTGTGTCCAGGTGCTGCTGGGAGGGATCCAGGAGAGGGGCACGTGCCCCTGAACCAGGAGGGGGCCATTGGATCTGGGTCGTGGGAGGGCCTGTTCCTAGCACCAATGGGCCCCATCCTCACAGTGAAATGGGACCAGGGCCGACCGTGAGTGTGAGGGGGCTGCGTGCCCGGGGCCTGGGTCTCGGCGTGGGGCCGGGCGCTGTGTGCCCAGGGCCTGGGTCTCAGCGTGGGGCCGGGCGCTGTGTGCCCGGGGCCTGGATCTCGGCATGGGGCCGGGTGCCGCGTGCCCGGGGCCTGGGTCTCGGCGTGGGGCTGGGCGCCGTGTGCCTGGGGGACAGCTATGCATGCCCCACCTCAGGTAGCTGTAAAGGGCAGTGGGCACCAGAGTCCCTCCCCCAAGGGTGCCGTCCCACCTTGGCTTCCCCTTGCTTGCCTGGCCAGAGCCAGCGTCCAACCCAGCCTTGATCGCACCAGGATCTCTGCTGTGCATCAGCCTTGGGAGGGCAAAGGTCTCTGGAGTCAGGCTTGGCTGCTGCCCTTCCCCCTGCCCATGCCCCAGCCTGGGCCTTGGCTTGGGGGACACGCCTACCCCACCTGGCTCAGCCCAAGGAAGTGGCTCACCTGCCCAGGTGCCCCAGACCAGCTCCGGAAATGGTGAGCGGCTGAGTCACCTCGGGCAGCCTGGGAGCCAGCAGGGCACAGCAGGGCTGGGAGGAGGGAGGGAA
The DNA here is from genome assembly GCF_047675955.1 of Chlorocebus sabaeus. Taxonomy (NCBI): domain Eukaryota; kingdom Metazoa; phylum Chordata; class Mammalia; order Primates; family Cercopithecidae; genus Chlorocebus; species Chlorocebus sabaeus. The sequence goes on from NC_132931.1 coordinate 20,767,924, forward strand.
AGAGGCTGGCGGCTGTGGGCAGAGTCTCTGAGGAGGAGGCAGCTCCTGGAGATGGTGCTGGCAGCCTGGATGTTTGTGGGGGCTGGAGCCTTGGGCCTGCCCCCTCCCCACCTGGCACTCGGGGCCTCCATCTCCACCACCACATCAGCCATGCTGCAGCCACCCTTGGGCCCAGTGTGCACCTGCTGGCCTTGTGCCTGTCCTGGGGAGAACACAGGCCATGGATGCCGACTCCAGGCATTTTGGAAGAAAATTCCACAGTCCTGGGAACCCAGAAGTGGTCCTGGGCAGAAACAGGGCCGGCCCCACAGTTCCATGCCCCGAGTGGAGGGCAGCTGGAGTGGAGCCAGGCTTAGGGAGAGGCCCTCCTGCGTGGGCCCGTGGGGGCCCTGCTGCTGGAGTGTCAGACCAGCTCCCTTTCCACCCTGGAGGGTCCCTGAGAGTGGGCGCCCCGCCCCTTTTCGCTCCAATGGGCTGTGGGCATTTGCAGATGCAGGCAGGCCTGGCCATGCCCAGCAGCCTGAGGAGGAGGCCTGGCCATGCCCAGCAGCCTGAGGAGGAGGCCTGCCCAGCCCAGCCTCGGCCACTTGGAAAACAGAAGAGTCAGCCCGTCCCTTCTGCCTCAGGGACCAGCCAGCCTTTTTCCTTGCTGGAAGCTGGGGGGCTCTAGCTCCCCGTCTCCCTGCACGCACATACACACACACACACACACACACACACACGAGCCCACCCTGCAGAGCTTCAGGATAGTCAAACCAGGAGGCCACCTTCTATTTCAGTGTCTTCAAGGGCTTGTGGGGGTCACTCTCCCAGTGACCCGAGGCCTTAAGACGTTGCCCAGAGTCACCCCCACCCCAGGCTCTTCCCTCCCAGGGTCTGAATCTTTCTTTAAAACAGGGTCTTAGGGTGGGTAGAGTGGGGATGGTTAATGGGTACAAATAGAATAAGATATAGTATTTGATATCACAACAGGGTGACGATTGTCAACAATAATTTATTGTACTTGTAAAAATGACTAAGAGTATAATTGGATTGTTTGTAACACAAAGAAATGATACAGGCTTGAGGTGATGGGTACCCTGTTTGCCGTGATATGATTATTTCACATTGCTATGCCTGTAGCAAAACGTCTCGTGGACCCTGTAAATATATACACCTACTATGTACCCACAAAAATTAAAGATGAAAAATTGTTAAAAATAGGCCGGGCTCGGTGGTTCATGCCTATAATCCCAGCACTCTGGGAGGCCGAGGCAGGCGGATCACCTGAGGTCAGGAGTTTGAGACCAGCCTGGCCAACATGGTGAACGCTGTCTCTATTAAAAATACAAAAATTAGCCAGGCATGGTGGCGGGCTCCTGTAATCCCAGCTACTTGGGAAGCTGAGACAGGAGAATTGCTTGAACCCAAGAGGCAGAGGTTGCAGTGAGCCAAGATCGCACCACTGCACTCCAGCCTGGGTGACAGAGTGAGACTCTGTCTCAGGAAAAAAAAAAAAAAAAAGCTAAAAAAGAAAGAAAAATAAATAAAACAGGGACTTGGTTAAGCGAAGTGGCTGATGCCTGTAATCCCAGTACTTTGGGAGGCTGAGGTGGAAGGATTGCTTGAGCCCAGGAGTTAGAGACCAGCCTGGGCAATATAGCAATACCTTGTTTCTACAGAAAAATTTAAAAAGTAGCTGGGTATGGTGGCGCACACCTGTAGTCCCGGCTACTCAGAAGGCTGAGGCAGGAGGATCACTTGAATCCAGGAGGTCGAGGCTGCAGTGAGCCATGATTGCCCCACTGCACTCAAGCCTGGGCAACAGAGCAAGACCCTGTCTCAATAATAATAATAATAATAATAATAATAATAATAATAATAATTCTGATGAAGTCAATTTCTCTCTCTCTCTTCCTCCTCCTCTCTCCTTTCCTCCTCCTCTCTCTCTTCCTCCTCCTCTTTCTCTTCCTCCTCCTCTCTCTCTCAGTGGATTCTGCCTTTGCTGTTGTATCTGAGAAAATCTTTGCCTAACCCAAAGTTACAGAGACTTTTCTCCTGTTTTCTTTTAAAATTTTATGGTTTTAGGTTTTACCTTTAGCACCATCGTGCATTTTGGGATAATTTTTGGATATGGTGAGAGGTATGGGTTGTTTACTGTGTTGTGGATGATACCTGATGGCTCCAGCACTGTTGGTAGGAAAGATTGTTTGCTCTCTCCTGAACTGGCTTTATATCTTTGCTGATAATTAGTTGTCCACATATATGTGGGTTTATTTCTAGATTCCTGATTCTGTTCCATTGATCTGTTCATCCATTTTTGTGCCAATACCACCACACTGTCTTGATAACTGTAATTTTATAATGAGTTCTGAAAACAAGTAGTGTTAGTTCCCCCTCCTTGTCTTTTTTCTAAGTTGTTTTAGCTATTCTAGGTCCTTTACATTTACATACGAATTTTAGAATCAGCTTGTTCATTTCTATTTTTAAAATCCTGTTGAAATTCTGATTGGGATTGCATTGAATCTATAATTTGGAGAGAATATATGTGTTATTAATGTTGAGTCTCCCAACCCATGAAAACGTTATCTCTTTCCAAATCTATAGGTCTTATTTAATTTCTCTGAGCAATATTTTGTAGTTTTCAGTGTCCTATGTTTCATATCTCATCACATTTATCCCTCTTTCATATATTTTATGCTATTATAAATGGTATTTTTAAATGTTCAATTTCTGAATGCTTGCTAGTGTATAGAAATACAATTGATTTTTGTATATTTATCTTGTATCCTGCAACCTTGCTAAACTTGTTCTCATAGTTGTTTTTAATAGAATCTCTTGTATTTTCTACATAGACAATCATGTTGTCTGTTAATGAAGATAGTTTCAGCTCTTCCTTTCCAATCTAGATGCTTTTTCTTTCTTTATATTGCCTTATTGCACTGACTAGAATCTCTAGCCCAATGTTGACTAGGAGTGGTTAGAACAGACATTCTTGTCCTGTTCTTGATCTTGGGGGAAAGCAGTCAGTCATTCTCCCTTGAATATGACATGTGCTGTAAATGTTTCATAGATCCTCTATATCAGATTGGGGAAATTCCCCTCTATTCTTAGTTTTCTGAGAGTTTTATTAGGATGTTGCATTTTGCCAACATTTTTTGCATCTGTTGAAACGATTGTATGTTTTTTCTTCTTTAATCTGTAAATATGGTGAATGACATTGATTGATAGTCAAATGTTAAACCAACCTTGCATTACTGGTAAAAACCCCTGTTGATCATGGTGTATTACTCTTTTTATATACTATTGGATGTACATCTTTTTATGGACCTACATTTTGATTTCCCTTGGGCAAATTCCTAGGAGTAGAGTGGCTGTGTCATATGGGAGATATATCTTTAACTATGTAAGAAACTGACAAGCTATTTTCAGAGTGGGTTGGACTAATTTGTACTTCTACCAGCAGTGGATGAGAGTTCCAGTTGCTCTGTATCCTCATCAACACTTGGTAGTATCCATCTTTTAAATTTTAGTCATCCTAGTAAAACTCCACAAAAACTTTTTAAAAATGGTACAAACTTCCTGCCCTTCCAGTGACAACCTTGTATTGCCCCTGTCTCCAACACACGTGATTTAACTAGCTCTCATCTTTTGATTCTTTTTTTTTTTTTTTTGAGATGGAGTCTGGCTCTGTCGCCCAGGCTGGAGTGCAGTGGCCGGATCTCAGCTCACTGCAAGCTCTGCCTCCCAGGTTTAAGCCATTCTCCTGCCTCAGCCTCCTGAGTAGCTGGGACTACAGGCGCCCACCACCTCGCCTGGCTAGTTTTTTGTACCTTTTAGTAGAGACGGGGTTTTACCATGTTAGCCAGGATGGTCTCGATCTCCTGACCTCGTGATCCGCCCGTCTCAGCCTCCCAAAGTGCTGGGATTACAGGCTTGAGCCACCGCGCCCGGCCTCGTCTTTTGATTCTTACATAAAAGGTCTTCATGTCTCGATATTGTGTGTGTGTGTGTGTGTGTGTGTATGAGAGACAGGGTCTGTGACACCCAGGCTGGAGTGTAGTGGCACCATCTTGGCTCACTGCAACCTCCACCTCCTGGGCTCAAGTGATCCTCCCGCCTCAATCTCCCAAAATGCTGGGATGACAGATGTGAGCACCCACACCTGGCTGGTGTCTCTATTTCTTCATATTAAATTCCCTGAGCCCTCCCCAGTAGGCTATTCATATTGTGTCTGTGGGTGTGCACGCAGGCATGTATATCCTCACACATGAATACCAGGAGGATGTGACAGGTTTGCATCAGACAATCTCTAACTTTACACCAGGGGGACCTTGTGCCAGTTGCAAGAGATCAGGACAGGTTGTAACCACTCCCTAGCTTCACTTGTACCTGGTTTGTCAAAGATAGGCTGTATTAGTAATGGTTGAAAGCTATCAGTCCTACTTACAAGCCCTTCTTGGGCTCACTCATCTGTGCCACACCCATTTTTCCCTCTAAGCAGAGGTTGGCAAACTTTTTCTTTTTTTTTTTTTTTTTTGAGACAAAGTCTCACTCTGTTGCCCAGGCATGATCTCAGCTCACTGCAATCTCCATCTCCTGGGTTCAAGTGATTCTCCTGCCTCAGCCTCCCAAGTAGCTGGGATTACAGGCACCTGTCACCACGCCAGGCTAATTTTTGTATTTTTAGTAGAGATGTGGTTTCACTATGTTGGCCAGGCTGGTCTCACACTCCTGACCTCAGGTGATCCACCCGCCTTGGCCTCCCAAAGTCCCAAAGTGCTGCGATTACAGGTGTGAGCCACCGTGCCCGGCCAGCAAACTTTTTCTTAAAAAGACAGGTAGCAGGCCGGGTGTGGTGGCTCACGCCTGTAATCCCAGCACTTTGGGAGGCCGAGGCAGGCGGATCACCTGAGGTCAGGAGTTTGAGACCAACCTGGCCAACATGGTGAAACTGCATCTCTACTAAAAATACAAAATTAGCCGGGTGTGGTGGTGCATGCCTGCAATCCCAGCTACTCAGGAGGCTGAAGCAGGAGAATCACTTGAACCTGTGAGGCGGAGGTTGCAGTGAGCCAAGATCACCCCATCGCACTCCAGCCTGGGCAACAAGAGCGAAACTGTCTCAAAAAACAACAACAAAAAAGACAGTAAATATTTTAGGGCCGTAAAGTCTCCATCACAGCTAGTCAACGACTGCTCACAAAAGCAGCTATAGACAATTCATAAACGGGCATGGCTGAGTTCCAGTAACAGCTTCTTTACAACAACAGGCAGCTGGTCCACGCCCATAGAGTCCAGCTCCCGCCGCGGGTTCCCCGAACAGGCCTCCTTCCAGGCCCAGCTCCCGCCGCGGGTTCCGCGAACAGGCCTCCTTCCAGACCAGGAGAGGGACACCCTGTCCCGGAGCGCCTGAGTGAGGATGGAGGTGGACACAGGCATTCTGGGCCCTGGGCTGTGCGGGAGCTGTTGGTGGCTGTTGCTCAGCCTCCCTCAGGACTTCCAGACGGGCAGATAAAGGCCATGAGACAGGAAGCCTGGGTCCGTGGTCCACACTGTCAGAGCAGAACCCAAAAGCATTGCCATGCTGTGAGAACGGGGGCCCCCACTGCACCCCGAGCGGCAGTGTTCCCATCTGGGCTCACGTTGCCCACTACGCCTGTAAGTGGCTCGTGCCGTCCCACCCCACAGATGAGGAGGCCGAGGCCTGGAGACTGGCATGCCTGCCGGGTGCCCCGTGCACAGCCATGTGCCAAGCATTTGCGGCATCTTTCACGAAGGCTTCGGGAGAAGATGGAGCCCAGGGGGAGGAGTCAGGTCTCTCTCTCCTGGGAGTTCAGTGTGGTTCTTCCCCACCTGTTCTCCAGGGGAGTCCAGAGTTTCCTGGCCAGACACGGCATCACACATCTGTAATCCCAGCACTTTGGGAGGCCAAGACAGGAGGATCGCTTGAGCCCAGGAGTTCAAGTCCAGCCTGGGCAACCAAAATTTAAAAATCTCTACCAAAAATTGTAAACATTAGCTGGGTATGCTGGTGTATGCCTGCAGTTCCAGCTACTTGGGAGGCTGAGGCAGGAGGATCGCTTGAGCCCAGGAGTTGGAGGCTGCAGTGAGCTGTGATTGCACCACTGCACTCCACCTTGTGCGACAGGGCAAGATCCTGTCTCAAAAAAAAAAAACCCCACAAAACCAAACTGCTGATCCTGTAGCCAAATTCTTTCTCCCAAAAGCCGCCCTACTCAGCACAGGCAAAACTCCTGGTTCCCACGAGAGGGTCACTTGGCAAATGTTTGCCGACTGACCGAGGGGTGAGGAGAAAGCCTTTGGTCTCTCCTGAAGATGGGGGCTCTGCTGAAGTCGGGGTGTTGGTGGCTCCTTCATTCACAACTCCTGTGGAGACCTGCTCTGGACTGAGCTCTGTGCCAGATCCGGGGGTGCTGGGTCTGGGGTCCTCAAGAAGCCCACGTTAATGGGGAGACAGACTTCATTAATCAGGGAGCCTAACAGCTGTGACAGACAACCCCCAAATCCTAGAGGCCCGGTGTGACCCCCAAATCCTAGAGGCCCGGTGTGACCCCCAAATCCCAGAGGCTGGGTGTGACCCCCAAGCCCCAGAGGCCGGGCATGACCCCCAAATCCCAGAGGCCTGGCGTGACCCACAGATCCCAGAGCCGGGTGTGACCCCCAAATCCCAGAGACCCGGTGTGACCCACCAAATCCCAGAGGCCGGGCATGACACCCAAATCCCAGAGGCCAGGCGTGACCCCCAAGCCCCAGAGGCCGGGCATGACACCCAAATCCCAGAGGCCGGGCGTGACCCCCCAGATCCCAGAGGCCCAGCATGACCCACAGATCCCAGAGGCCGGGAGTGACCCCCAGATCCCAGAGGCCCGGCGTGACCCCCAGATCCCAGAGGCCAGGCATGACCCCCAGATCCCAGAGGCCGGGCGTGACCCCCAGATCCCAGAGACCTGGCGTGAGCCCCAGATCCCAAAGCCGGGCATGACCCCCGGATCCCAGAGGCCGGGCGTGACCCCCCAGATCCCAGAGGCCCAGCGTGACCCCCAGATCCCAGAGGCCGGGAGTGACCCCCAGATCCCAGAGGCCCGGCGTGACCCCCAGATCCCAGAGGCCAGGCATGACCCCCAGATCCCAGAGGCCGGGCGTGACCCCCAGATCCCAGAGACCTGGCGTGAGCCCCAGATCCCAAAGCCGGGCGTGACCCCCAGATCCCAGAGGCTGGGCGTGACCCACAGATCCCAGAGGCCCGGCGTGACCCACAGATCCCAGAGGCCTAGCCTGCTGGTTCTCATGCACACCATCCCCAGTTGGGGCTCGCTTGGGTACCTCTCCTCCTGGCAGTGACTCGGAGCACAGGCCCAGCCCCACTGGGCCTCCACTGCCCGGCATGGGAGTCCCCCACCAGCCAAGGGTGGGCCCCGATCAGCGTGGGGAGGGGGGCTCTCCTCAGCCAGGCCTGAAGGGCGGGGTCCTCTCCGGTCATGATTCCCCAAACAGGCTTTGGTCCACAGCCGCACCTTCTTGTCAGGAGTGCCTCGATTTCCACCAGCCTCACCCAGGAGAGCCTCCACTTAAAAATAAAAGCATTTCAGAGATGACTCATCTCCCCCAGAGACTGTTCTCTCTGGGGTGCCTTTCAGCCATTCCACTCCCTTGAAATGTGAAGGGTCGTTCGGAGCCAGAAGAAAACACGAGAGTCACACAGCAGCCCTCTTAGCCATCGCCCCAGGGTGGGGCTGGACGTTCCCCACGACTCACTTTGCCGTTCCAGAATGAGACGTTTCTCGCGTGCAGCAGCGGAAAGACTGAGCTGTGACACCCACACCCCACGCAGTGGCTCGCGCCTGCCATCCCATCACTTTGGGAGGCCGAGTGGGTGGATCACTTGAGGTCAAGATTCGAGGCCAGCCTGGCCAACATGATGAAACCCCATCTCCACTAAAAATACAAAAGTTAGGCGGGCGTGGTGGTCCGTGCCTCGCTGCTCGGGAGGCTGAGGCACGAGAATCGCTTGAACCCGGGAGGCAGAGGTTGCAGCGAGCCGAGATCGTGCCATCACACTCCAGCCCGGGCAACAGACTCTGTCTCAAAAAAAAAAAAAAAAAAAGATTCTGCTGCCTCAGCCTCCCATAGTGCTGGGATTACAGGCGTGAGCCACTGTGCCCAGCTTTGTTGGACCGTTTAAGGCAAACCAGACATGGAGACGTGGAATCGCTGGACAGGCCGCACGCAGGGTGAAGCCACAGCGCGGTTATCACAGTTAGTGCCGGCCGCGCGCTGTCACCCCACGCATGGTGCATCGTCATCCGCTGCTACGGTGCGTCCTTCGGGGGCACCCCCCGCACTCAGATCCTATCTGAAGTTTCCAATCTTGGCCCCCTCCCCCAGGAGGATTCCGGCCCACAGACGTCTCCCAGGGCAGCGGACACCAGGAAAGCACGTGGACCCAGTCCTCAGGAGTGCCAGGTGCCCTCCAGCCCGGGGCATGGGCTCCTGTGGGCCAGCCTCTGCTGGAGGTTCCCGGCACCTGGCAGGGAGCCTGTGCAGACCGGCTTGCTCAGATGCTGGGGGTGTCCGGGGAGAGCTCCGTCTGCACCCGGTAGAGGGCAGGGGGAGCTGGGGTTAGGTGCCTGGGGGCGCACGGGGCCAGGTGTCCCCGGGGGTCTCCTCTGAAGCCTCCACTGCATGGCCGGGGGCTCCTGACCCTGACCTGAGGCTCCGACCACCCTCCCTCCGAGGTCCCTGGGCTGAGCCTCTGTGAACGTCCAGCTCTCCCTTGCAGATCCCGACTGGGCCTCCTACACTCTGGGAGTCTTCATCTGCCTCAGCTGCTCGGGAATCCACCGGAACATCCCCCAGGTCAGCAAGGTGAAGTCCGTCCGCCTGGACGCCTGGGACGAGGCCCAAGTGGAGGTACGGCGGGGGAGGGGCGGGGGGACCCACACAGTCCCCGGGTGGCCCCAGCCCAGGCCTCTGGAGCCAGAGATGCCGCACGGCCTGGCTGTGCCCCCCTGGGGCCTTGGGCTGCTCTGAGGGGCCTGGCTGGCTGGACCGAGGCTGTGGAGGCCAGGGCGGCGCAGGACCCCGCCCCTCTCCAGCGGCCTGTCCTGTGTGACTGCTCCACCCACCCCCTGCTGGGTCCAGCCTTTCTGTGAACAGCTCCAGGTGTGTGTGGCAGGCCAGGGAGTGAAGGCGGGTCCCGATTCCTGTGCCCTGGGAGCTCGGGAGTGCTCCCCTCAAATCCCCACTCCGGGAACATTCGGTTCAGGGTAACAGAGACCCTGTCTCTGAGGAAACAGAATGCAGCGTCCCAGGCCGCACAGCACGACCCAGAGTCAGGGTCGCATTTCCCCAGCAGTCCCCGTGCACCCCGACCCGCTGCCGTCTGTGTACAGCTCCATTACCTGTCCCCTGGGCGGCCTCTGAGGTGACACAGCCACTGCCCACCTCTTACTGTGCACCTGAAGCAGCTTCACGGAGCACTTAGCACAGCCAGGCAGGGACTCCGGCCACAGATGCCTAGTGGGGCCCTAGAGACGCCTCTCTGGGGAGGGAGACAGGTGTGAGCCAACCAGGAAGCCCTGGCATGCAGGGGGAGGTCAGGCACGCTCGAGGCGGCAGGAAAGGCCCCCATAGGAAGACCCCAAGGGAGGTGGAGAAGGAACAAGACCCCGGCTGGGGGCTGCAGCTCAGATGGAGCGTGGGGCCTGAAGACCCCAGTGGGAGGGTCACCCCAGCCCCACTTGTGGGACTTGGGGTCTTGGTGCCACTGATCTGCCTGGCTGCTGGTGAGCGGGACCTAGGGGCCGCATGGAGGTGAGAGCGGTGGTCTGGGGGCTGCTGTGGGGATGGGGAGGGTCGTAGAGGCTGGTGGCCTCCTATGCATGTCTCCCCGCTCTCCAGCACCACTGACCGTGGGCCCCTACTCTCCAACACCACTGACTCTGGCACCCCCTCTCCAGGACCACTAACCCCAGCCCCTGGCTCTCCAGCACCACTGACCCCAGCCCCTGGCTGTGCACCACCACTGACCCCAGCCCCCGGCTCCCTGACACCACTGGCCCTGGCCCCTGATCGGGAGTAACTTATTTGCTTCTAACAGGCAGCCTTGGTGCAGGGGTCACAACTTGGGGCTTGTTAGAAATCATAGGCCGGGCGTGGTGGCTCAAGCCTGTAATCCCAGCACTTTGGGAGGCTGAGACGGGCGGATCACGAGGTCAGGAGATCGAGACTATCCTGGCTAACACGGTGAAACCCCGTCTCTATTAAGAAATACAAAAAAAAAACTAGCCAGGCGAGGTGGCGGGCGCCTGTAGTCCCAGCTACTCGGGAGGCTGAGGCCGGAGAATGGCGTGAACCCGGGAGGCGGAGCTTGCAGTGAGCTGAGATCCAGCCACTGCACTCCAGCCTGGGCGACAGAGCGAGACTCCGTCTCAAAAAAAAAAAAAAAAAAAAAAAAGAAATCATAGCTGGGATCCCCGTGCCTCGGCCTGGCGTGGGGGTGGTGCCTGTAATCCCAGCCACTCAGGAGGCTGAGGCAGGAGGATAGCTTGAGCCCAGGAATTCTTTTTTTTTTTTTTTGAGACAGAGTCTGTCTTTGTCACCCAGGCTGGAGTGATCTCAGCTCACTGTGACTTCCGCCTCCCGGGCTCAAGCGATTCTCATGCCTCAGCCTCCCGAGTGGCTGGGATTACAGGTGCACACCACCATGTCCAGCTAATTTTTGTATTTTTAGTAGAGATGGGGTTTCACCATGTTGGCCAGGCTGGTCTTGAACTCCTGACCTCAGGTGATCCACCCACCTCAGCCTCCCAAAGTGCTGGGATGACAGGCCTGAGCCACCGCGCCCGGCTGAACCAAGGAATTCGAGGCTGCAGTGAGTTGTGATGGCACCTCTGCGCTCCAGCCTGGGAGACAGAAAAAGACCCAGGGACAGCAGAGTCCCTGACCCACCCAGGGCAACCCCAAATCAGCTTCTGCATTTAACGCCATGATCCCCCACACTCTGAGTTGAGGGCATCCCTGTGAATCCCCTCAGGACCCCGGCCCACCTTGGGCTCACTGCCTTTGACCCACCTTCACTGACCCGGAGGGGGGACACTGGGATGTGATATCCGTCCCTTCGCCAGGCCGTGGGCTTGTCTGAGCCTCCATTTCCTTCCCTAAAAAATGGGCAGGGTGGCCCCTGGACCGTCCCCCTCCCTGGTCAACAGGGGACCAATGGCCAATGTCAGAAAGATGATGGGATGGGTGTCCCATCTCCAAGTCACTCTGCCATCACTCCTGGAGGAAACAGCCGTGAGTCCCTGGAGGGCCTACGGGGGCGCAGACTCCTCGGCTCAGGGAGACCTGCCCATTGTCTGCATAATTACAGGGCAAATGGGGCAAAGGCCCAGGGGTGGGGCATTCACTGTTGTTGGAAAAACCCTAAATATAATCAGCAGGAGAGGACAGGGACCACCTTGGTGCCATCCTGATCTGCCTGGGGTGATGGCCGGAGGGGAAGGCTGGAGAGGAAGGCTGGGGAGGGCCCACCGTGGGTGTTACCAAGAATCTCCTGGCCGGGCGCGGTGGCTCACGCCTATAATCCCAGCACTTTGGGAGGCTGAGGCAGGCGGATCACGAGGTCAGGAGATCGAGACCATCCTGGCTAACACGGTGAAACCCCATCTCTACTGAAAATACAAAAGAAATTAGCCAGGCGTGGTGGCGGGTGCCTGTAGTCCCAGCCACTCGGGAGGCTGAGGCAGGAGAACGGCGCGAACCCGGGAGGTGGAACTTGCAGTGAACCGAGATCGCACCACTGCACTCCAGCCTGGGCGACAGAGCAAGACTCCATCTCAGAAAAAAAAAAAAGGAAAGAAAGCAACCCCTGATTCCTGCTGCAGAGGTCCGGTGCGATGGGGACTTTGGGAGAGCACTGAGTGGGGGGCCACAAGGAGGTTCCATCCCCGTTCTGTTGTCTGCACGTTCACTTGTGCGATGAAAATCAAACATGAATCTCAGGCAGGCCTGGGGGCTTGGCTCCTGAGAGCATCTGCACCCTGGCCCCCGGGCAGAGCTGGGTCTCAGTCCGGCTTCTTGCCGGGGACTCTGTGGGGTGGGGGCTGCACTGGGCCCCCCGTGGCTCCCTGCACTCAGGCCCCTTGGCCATTCCTTGGCTGGTGAACAGCGGGGACATCCGGGGGCTAAGCCTGCTCCTACCCCTAAGGGAGAAACGGGCCCGAGGTGGTCATCGCTGAGAACCAGACTAAGGTTAAAGGGCCAACAACTGAAGATTCTCCTCTTCTTTCCCTTTCTTCACATTTTATGTTTTCGTCCCCCCAGCTTTCTATTCCTTGATAATACCTTTTAAAACAACTGCTTCATTGAGATGCCATTCACAGCCGTACGATTCACCATGTGTAGTGCACAGCTGAAGGTTTTCTGGTAAATTCACAGAGTTGTGCAAACTTCACTGCAGCCAATATTGGGACATTTTCATCACCCCAGAAAGAAAGTCTGTGCCTTTTGGCTCTCACCCCGCCCAGCCTGAAGCAGCTGCAAATCCACTTTCTCTCCGTGTAGATTTGTGGGTTCTGGACTTTTACAAACGGGATCGCACGGTGTGTGGGCTTCGGCGTCCGACTCCTTTCCCGCTGTGCCGGGTCCCAGAGGCCCATCACGCTGCAGCCTGTGTGACAGCTTCGCCCCTTTCAAGGCTGGAGAACGTGCCCTGTGTGGATGGAACACTTTGCTTTATTCATTCACCCTCGGATGGACACGTGGGTCATCTCTACCTTATTTAATGTATTTTGACAATTTAGTGACACATTCAGCAGGTTCCAAGGGTAGCTGCAGAAGGGAGCTGTCTGCTTCCCTGTCTCCCACCTCTGAGCACCGCCCCCACCCTAGTCAGGCAGCCAGGGGTCTGTGTGGGCCTCGCTCCCTCCCTTCCTCCCTCCTTCCCTCCTGCCTTCCTTTCTTCTCTCCCTCCGTCCCTCCATCCCTCCCTACCCTCCTTCCTTCCTTTCTCTCTCTCTCTTTTTTTTTTTTTTTTTTTTTTTTTTTTTTGAGACACGGTCTCACTCTGTCGCCCAGGCTGGAGTTCAGTGGCGCTATCATAGTTCACTACAGCCTTGAACTTTTAGGCTCAAATGATCCTCCTGCCTCAGCCTCCCAAGAAGTAGCTAGGACCACAGGCATACACCACCATGCCTGGCTAATTTTTTTTTTTTTTTAGAGACAGAGTCTCACTCTATTGCCCAGGCTGGAGTGCAGTGGCATGATCTCAGCTCATTGCAACCTCTACCTCCCACATTCAAGCAATTCTCCTGCTTCAGCCTCCCGAGTAGCTGGGATCACAGATGTGTGCCACCATGCCCAGCTAATTTTTGTATTTTTAATAGAGATGGGGTTTTGCCATTTTGGCCACGCTGGCCTTGAACTCTTGGCCTCAGGTGATCCACCCCGCTTGGCCTCCCAAAGTTGTGGGATTACAGATGTGAGCCACTGCGCCAGCCCTGGCTAATTTAAAAAAAAAATTTTTTGTAGTGATGGGGTCTTGCTATATTGGCCAGGCTGGTCTCAAACTCCTGGACTCAAATGATCCTCCTGAAATGCTGGGATGACAGGTGTGTGCCACAGCACCGGGCCTAGCGTGTGCTTCTGAGAGATGTTCTTTGCCTGTTGAGAGCACGTGGAGCCCCTCGCCCTCCTAGGGGGAACCACGGTCTGCTTGCCATGTCCCCTTGGGCTGCACATGCCAGTCGTTTCCAGACTGTTCCTGCCATTCCCACTGGGCCGGCAAGCAGCCTCACTGATGCGTCACTTTGCACATGTGGAAGTACATTGGTGGCCTAAATTCCTAGAAGTGAAAGTGCAAGTTCAAAAGTTACGTGGCTTGGTAATTTTGGAGACATGTTTGCCAAACTCTCCACTGTAACTGCTCACATGCCCCCAGCACGCTGTGGGGGTGTTTGCCGCCTCCTCCCCAGCACGCCATGGGGGTATTTGCCGCCTCCTCCCCAGCACGCCATGGGGGTATTTGCCACCTGCTGCCCAGCACGCTGTGGGGGTATTTGCCACCTCCTCCCCAGCACACTGGCTGCCCAGGGCTTCTCCTTTGCTGCTCTGATGAGTGAGAGGTTGTTCTCAGGATCTCTTTTCTTTTCTTTTCTTTTTTTTTTTTTTTTTTTTTTGAGACAGAGTCTCACTCTGTTGCCCAGGCCAGAGTGCAGTGACGTGATCTCAGCTCACTGCAAGCTCCACCTCCCGGGTTCACGCCGTTCTCCTACCTCAACCTCCCGAGTAGCTGGAACTACAGGTGCCCGCCACCACACCCGGCCCGGCTAATCTTTTTTTCATTAGAGATGGGGTTTCACCAGGTTAGCCAGGATGGTCTCGATCTCCTGACCTGATGATCCACCTGCCTCAGCCTCCCAAAGTGCTGGGATTACAGGCATGAGCCACCGCGCCCGGCCCTGTGTTTTCTTGCCTGTGAAGTCTTTTCACACCTTTGCCTGCCTTTCTGCTGCAATGTTAGCTGTTTTCATCTTCTAGGGGTTCCTGGTATGTTAGAGAAATTCATCCTTTGAGATACCAAAAACATTTTTTTCTAGGTTGTCTTTCGAATTTGCTCATGGTGGTTTTTGCCATGGAAATTTTTATTTCGACATAGTCAAAGTGGTCAACCTTTTATGTTGTGGTTTTAGGGTCTACAGCATACATAAAGAGGCCTTCTTTGCCTGAGGGTTTTTATTTGTTTATTTGTGTTTGTTTGTTTGTTTGTTTTTTGAGACGGAGTCTCGCTCTGTCGCCCAGGTTGGAGTACAGTGGCCAGATCTCAGCTCACTGCAAGCTCCGCCTCCCGAGTTTACGCCATTCTCCTGCCTCAGCCTCCTGAGTAGCTGGGACTACAGGTGCCCGCCACCTCGCCTGGCTAATTTTTTGTGTTTTTTTGGTAGAGATGGAGTTTCACCGTGTTAGCCAGGATGGTCTCGATCTCCTGACCTCATGATCCACCCATCTTGGCCTCCCAAAGTGCTGGGATTACAGGCTTGAGCCACCGCACCCGGCCTGTTTGTTTTTGTTTTTGTTTTGTTTTGTTTTTTTTGAGACAGTCTTGCTCTGTCACCCAGGCTGGAGGGTGGTGGCACAATCACAGCTCACTGCAGCCTCAAGCTCCTGGGCTCAAACCATCCTCTCACCTCAGCCTCCTGAGCAGACAGAACTACAGACGTGCACCACCACACCTGGCTAATTTTTGTATGTTTTGTAGAGACGGGGTCTCACTGTGTTGCCCAGGATGGTCTTGAACTCCTGGCCTCAAGTGATCCTCCTGCTTCAGTCTCCCAAGTGCTGGGATTGCAGGCTTGATCCACTGCACCCAACCCTGAGGGTTATTTTTTGATAACAGGTTTATTGAGGGATAATCCACATACAACTCACTCCTGTAAAGTGTACAGTTCAGTAGCTTTAGTGAAGCCACAGGGCTGCACGACCATCACCACTGTCTAATTCCAGGACATTTTAATATCCCAACGTAGCCCGTACTCACCCCCCTCCCATCGCCACCGCCACAGCCGTTACTGAATGTAGACAGAGCTGCTTCGTGTCTCTGTGGATTTGCTTGTTCTGAACATTTCAAACAGATGGAATCACACAATATGTGGTCTTATTTTTTTGTTTTTGAAACAGGGTGTCACTATGTTGCTTAAGCTGGTCCCGAACTCCCGGGCTCGAGCGATCCTCCCACCTCAGCCTCCCAAAGTGCTGGGATCACAGGCGTGAGCTGCCACGTGCGGCCGACATGTGCGGTGTTTTGTGTCTGGTTTCCTTCTGGTGTCCAGTGATCACCTGGGCAGTGGCATGTTTCAGAATTGCGTTGCTCTTTTTTTTGTTTTGTTTTGTTTTTTTTAGGGGGGTGGGGGGGCGGAGTCTCGCTCTGTCGCCCAGGCTGGAGTGCAGTGGCGCGATCTTGGCTCACTGCAAGCTCTGCCTCCCGGGTTCAAGCGATTCTCTTGCCTCAGCCTCCTGAGTAGCTGGGATTACAGGTGCCCGCCACAATGCCCGGCTAATTTTTGTATTTTCGGTAGAGACAAGGTCTCACCGTGTTGCGCAGGCTGGTCTTGAACTCCTGACCTCATGATCTGCCCACCTCTGCCTCCCGAAGTGCTGGGATGACAGGCATGAGCCACCGCGCCCGGCCGGCATTCCTCTTTATGGCCGAGGAACCCTTCATGGTGTGGCTCAATCACATTTAGTTTATCTGTGCTTCTGTGTACGGACCTGGGGCTTGTTCCCGTTCTTAGCTGTCACGAAGAACGCGCCGTGAACGTTCGTGTGCATGTCTCTGGGTCTTGGCATCTCTTAGGGTGCAGAGGAATTGCTGGGCTCTATGGTAACTCTGTTTACCATTTTGAGGAACTGCCGGATTGTTAGTCACCACAGCCGGAGGTTCCCACCAGCAGCATACGGGGGCTCTGATCTCTCCACATCCTCTCTAGCACACTCCCCTGTGCCACTTTGACCTTGCCATCCTAGCGGGGGAGAGGTGGTAGCTCATTGAGGTTTTGATCTGCGTTCCCCTGACGGCTAACAGTGCTGAGTGCCTTTGCGTGGCCGAGTGGCCATTTGTGCATCTTCTTTGCAGAAATGTCAATTCAAATCCTTCCCCATTTATTTATTTATTTATTTTAATTTTATTTTATATATCTTTTGAGACGGAGTCTCACTCTGTCACCCAGGCTGGAGTGCAGTGGTGCGATCTCGGCTCACTGCAAGCTCCGCCTCCCAGGTTCACACCATTCTCCTGCCTCAGCCTCTCCAGTAGTTGGGACTACAGGTGCCCACCACCATGCCCAGCTAATTTTTTGTATTTTTAGCAGAGACGGGGTTTCACTGTATTAGCCAGGATGGTCTCAATCTCCTGACTTCGTGATCCGCCCACCTTGGCCTCCCAAAGTGTTGGGATTACAGGCGTGAGCCACCGTGCCCGGCCTCAAATCCTTCCCCATTTTTAGGCCGAGGTGGGACGATGGCTTGAGTCCAGGAGTTTGAGACCAGCCTGGGCAAAAGAGTGGAATCTCATCTCTATTAAAACAAATTAAAAGTATACATATATGTATATATGTATACGTATACATATATACAAGTATACATGTATATGTACATATATGTATAAGTTAAAACCCTTACCCATTTATTTATTTTTTATTTTTACTTTCCTTTTTTTTTTGCAGAGATAAGATCTTGCTCTTTTCCCATGCTGGAGTGCAGTGGTATAACCAGAGCTCATAGCCTTGACCTCTTGGCCTCAAGGGATCCTCCCGCTTCGGCCTCCCAAAGTGCTGGGATTACAGGCGTGAGCCGCTGCGTCCAGTAGAGACAGGGTCTTGTTCTGCCACCCAGGCTGGAGTTCAGTGGCACCATCATAGCCCACTGCAACCTCAAACTCCCAGGTTCAGGCCATCTTCCCACCTCGGCCTCCCTAGTAGCTGGGACCACAGGTGTGCGCCATCACGCCTGGCTAATTTTTTTTTTTTTTGAGAGACAGGGTCTCACTATGTTGCCCAGAGTGGTATCGAACTCCTGGCCTCAAGTGGTTCTCCCACCTCGGCTTCCCAAAGTGCTGGGACTACAGACGTGAGTCCCTGTTAATTTTTTAAACTTTAGAACCATTTCTAGGTTAAAAAAAATACATCATCATAATAAATTTTGCTGCTGGTTTTTGGCAGTTATTATAAAAAAACACGTAGACTCCCGTGAGGAGACATTTCTCCACCTCCCTGTGTCTCTGGTCGAGGCTCCTCTGCATCCTCGGGAGCACACGCCGGTTTTCCCGTGGAGACCTGAGACGTTTCCCATCCAGCGACTCAGACAATTTGTCCCGTTGCTGTTGGTGACAGGATCTCTCCTTGTATTTGAGTTTTCTATGGAAAAGCCATTCGTTTTCGAATTTTACATCGGTGCCAGCCTCTTGTTGCTTGTGATGTCTCCAGCTACTCCTCTGGGCCCTCCCCTTTTATGGCCGTGTGATCCTCGGAGCAGGGTGATGTTAGGGGACGTCTGTCTGGCTGGGCCTGGCCGTGGCCTCTGGCGAGCTGCATTCAGGAGCTTGAAGGTGCAAACAGTGTCTCCCTCGGTGGGGGGGGGCGCTTAGAGCATAGCAAGCAGAGCCTCTCCCATGCCCTCGGGGCTGGCGTGGGGTGTGGTGGCCCCTCCTGCCCCGCTCGAGGCTCACCACACCTGGCTGGCGGCAGGGTCAATGCCAGCGTCCACCCTCAGGGCCTTTGCACCTGCCAGGAGCACAGTCCATGTGCCAGCCTCCTGGAGCATCAGCCTCCTGGAACGCCAGCCTCCTGAAATTCCAGCTTCCTGGAGCTCCTCCCCTGCTTCACGGCACCGTTTCCTTCTCCATCAGCCTGTTTTGTAAATGTGTTGTGGGTCCCTGCAGTGTGTCCCTGCAGAGTCCTCTCGGAGACTCTGTCCCGGCCACGTCTGGGTCTCTCGCTCACCAGTCCCTCTCCAGGCCCCCATGTCTGGCACCTGTTGGCTCTTTGCTAAATGTGAGCTGGGGAGCTGGGTGAACGGGGAAGTCCCTGCTCTCTGGGGCAGAGATGGGGGTCACAGGATGCAGCCAGCTCTCTCCCACGGGACATGCAGTGTGGGTGGACTCAGGATGGCTGGTGTGGGTGGACTTGGGGGTTGAAACAGTGGGGCAAACCTCAGACCCATCCTCAAGAGGGGCCTGGCCCCTGGGCCCCCTTTGCCGGGACCCCATTGGACGCTGGCTCCTTCCCTGTGCCAGGGGAGGGTCCATCACTCAGAAATGGTGTCCCTGGGGCAGGAGGAGGTGGGGGTTCCCGTCCTGGCGCTGGCGGAGGCCTCGGAGCCTTGGTCTGTGGGTCCCTGCGGTGACAGCCCTGAGCGCAGCCAGTACCTCCTGGACTACCCCTGGGACCCCAGGCCTCTGACCTGGCCGCTCCTCTCTTGCAGTTCCTGGCCTCCCACGGGAACGATGCCGCGAGAGCCAGGTTCGAGTCCAAAGTACCCTCCTTCTACTACCGGCCCACGCCCTCCGACTGCCAGTGAGTACAAAGGGGTCTTGTCAGGGCCGTGCTCAACAGCGCTGGGCGGTTCCGAGATGGCCCCGGGAGGACCCGGCAGGGTGGCGAGTTGGGTGCCGCCCACAGGGTCCGGGAGAAGCCAGCCGCAGCTGAGTCCCCCGGACCCTGAGGTGCTGCCTGTGTCTGCTGCCCGCCATTGGGCTTTGGTTCTGGGGCGGGGGGCGGTGGGCGCTGGGGTGGGGCTGGAAAGGTCATTCTGCATCAGTAGCTGCAGCCCACCCGGGTTCACTGGGGCCTTGGGGGTCTCAGGTGGATCTGAGGGGGCCTCCCAGGTGCTCCCGGCAGTCTGGGAGGAGGACGGGAGGGGCTGCTCTTGTTCGGGGCCTGCCCTGGCTCCTTGGGGTGGGAGCAGACGTGGGTACCAGTGGCCGGTTGGGGGAGCCTGAGACCCAGTCCTCTGGGCATCCTGGGGTCAGGAGGTTGTGGAGAGAGAGGAAATGAGGCCTGCTCGGCCTCACATCAGCCACCTCCATCAAAACCCACCCCTCCAAGCCTCAGTCTCCCCATCTGCCCGGACAGTGGGAATGACAGGTGAGAACCACACAGGGCCCGGCCTGGCTGTTCGCACTGACCCTCTCACACCTGTCATAGGGGAAGGACGTGTGGCCCACTGGGTGCCCTCCCAGACCCCCATGCTTCCTGCTCCGGTTCAATCCCAGCCCCACCGGGCACCGCCCAGTCTCCTGTTTGCTCAGCACCTCCCTCCGTTGACTCACTCCGTGAACCCACTGAGTGAAGGACCCACCCCACAGAGACACCCCGAGCACGAGCTGGGTGCAGGGTTTGGGTGTGACCCAACGGCACTGCAGGAAAAGCGGCGGGCGCCTGGCCTCCCAGGCCCTGAGGGGCCCAAGTGCTGTTGTTGGCTTTGCCCTGACTCGGGGGCTGAGACAGCCTGGGCTCTGCCCGCCCAGGAGCTGCTGGTGGGGACTGCAGTGACCAGGGGGCCTTCCCCCGCATTCAGGGTCCTGTTTGGGGTCTGTGTCCCCTCCAGTGAGCTCCATGAGGGGGCAGTGGGGTCAGGGGTCCTCACTGGATCCAAAGGCCTCTGGAAGGTGGGTGGGGATTGGGGGGTAGGGTGGAGGGGAGCCAGAGGGAAGAGGGAGGAGGGAGGGGAGGAAGGACGGACTTCCTGGCTGCAACCCTACAAACCACCCAGGGCCTTTTTTTTTTTTTTTTTTTTTTTAAATATAGAGATGGGATCTCCCTACATTGCCCAGGCTGGCTGCAAATTTCCGGGCTCAAGCGATCCCCCTGCCTCAGTCTCCTAAAGAGCTGGGATTGCAATGCGAACCGGCCCTCCGGGGGTCTTTGGGGAGCAGGGGCTGGAAGTATGTTCAGGCCACGAGCGACTCAGTTTCTTTGACTGCATGTTGATTTGTTATTGGTAAAGGGCCGCGATGCCGGGCCCCAGTCCAGGTGCTTGGCAGGTGTTTTCTTGATGAGCCTCCCGTGAGCCTGGAGACAGGTCCAGCTGCAATCCCCAATCGCCGCTGAGAAGCTCGAGGCTGGCAGCTCAGCCCCAGGCACTCACCTCTCCCCACCTGGACAGGCCTGGGGCCCTGGCCCCCCATACTCTCATTCTGAGACCCCGGGTGCCAGCTGCTCTCTCCCCCACCAAGCCCTCACAGGGGAACCCTGCCCTGGCCCTGCCCCGGGCTCTCGGTATGAATCACGGAGCCCCAGCACAGCTATTTTTGAGACATTATTTTATCACCCCGCCCCCGGCTGCTCTGTGGCCTGGGTCACTGCATCTGAGTTCCTCCCACTCTCTGGCTGTTCTGAGTCGGGACCAGGGGCAGACATGGGTGCGGGGGGCTGCGGGGACACGCCTGTGGGCTCGGGGGCTGCTGCTGTGGGGTCCTGGGTGAGGAGACTCCCAGGGCTGACGCCCACCATCTGGGGTGAGGTGTGAATCCCTGTATGAGCCGTGGATGCTGTGGCATGGCAGGGGTGCAGCATGGATCTGGAGGGTTGAGGGGTGCAGCGCGGACCTGCTGTGTAACCTGGAGGGCAGGAGGTACCTACATCCTGCCATTTTGTGGTCCAGCTCTGTGGCCCAGGGGGCCCAACCACCCAGCCTGGCAAGGTGGGCAGGGGCCTTGTCCACCTTCCTCCCACTTCTGCCCCCACAGAGATTCTCCCAGCCCCAGCAGCCCTGGTGCCCATGGCCTCTGTGCAGCCTGGACAAGCCTGGGTCCGAGTTGAAGGTCTTTACGGGAAAGCACTGCTGCACAGATGTCTAGGTGGCATCTTCACAGGAGCTAGAGTGGCGGGGAGGGCCCGGAGCAGGGTCCCGGAAGGCCCCCGATGGCATGCCCTGCGGCCTCCCGGCACACACTGGGGGTCCCTCCAGGCAGGATGTGCACCGTGCCCACCTCCAGCCAAGCAGAGGCCCAGGGCCTCAGTTTGCCCAGCTGTAAGAGGGGAAGGTGAGCCCGCAGGGGAGGGCAGAGGGTCCTGTGTGCAATTATCTTTAGCAGCGGCCTGTGACTCAGAGACCGGGACCCATCTCTTCCTGTGTCACCCTCAGAGCTCTCCAGTTTCTATCTTGACATCGGGGGAAAGAAAGTCGTGCGGCTGCTCTGCTTGGTTTTACTTCTGGGTGGAAACCAGCCCCTCCCTGCTTCCTGTGTGGCCAGGGGTGATCAGGGCAAGTGAGGGAAGCTGCAGGAGGAGCCCTTGGCTGCTGGCAGCACCTGCTTGGGGCCTCCTCTCTGCCCATCCCAGCAAAGCTCTGGAGCCCCCAGCCCCAGCAAGCCCCCTGTGGGGCAGGTGTCTGGGCGGGACAGGGCTCTGCATCCCTGTCTGGGGCTCCCGGAACAGAGCACCACATGCCCAGCAGCCCAGAGCAACAGAAATCTACTTTCTCCTGGCTCTGGAGGCTGGAGGCTCGAGGCTGCTTCTCCCGAGGCCTCTCTGGGGTGCTTCCTCTCGTGGTGGGCCCTGTGTGCTTGTCTGTGTCCTAGTTCCCCTTCCTAAGGACTCGGGGCACATTGGATTGGGGGCCACCCTGCTCCTGTGTGGCCTCAACGAATCTGCAACCACGATATTTCCAAATAAAGGCACACTCAGGTCCGGGGGTCAGGATGGGGTCACAGTTCAGGTGGTGGCAGCCTCAGAAACACCCAGGATAGACAGTGGAGGCGGGGCCGGGGTCTGGGGACTGAGAGGCGGGGCAGGGGCGGGGTCTGAGGGGTGGGGCGGGGTCAGGGTCTGAGGGGCGGGGCAGGGTGGGGTCTGAGAGGCAGGTGCGGGGGCGGGGTCTGAGAGGCGGGGCAGGGACTGAGAGGCGGGACGGAGGCGGGGCCTGATGGGCGGGGGCAGGGTCTGAGAGGCAGGTGCGGGGGACCGGGGTGTGGGCGGGGTCGTGAGCATTACCCTGGCTATTTTCCCGTAAAAAAAAGGGAAAAAACCCACTTGGGTGAGCCATTGGTCCACTATCTAGAAGCAAAGCCGGGGCCCTGGGGAGTCACTTTCCCAAGAGGCAAAGCCTCCAGGAAGGGTGTTGACCGTGTCCTGAACTCCCTGCGGTAGAAACCGGCAGAACTCGGGCAGAAGGCACACTCAGGAGTGGACCCTCAGGGACGGACTGCCAGCTGCGTGAACAGCACCCCCTATGGAGGCCACAGTGGCCACTAGGACCCGCCCTGGGGAAAGCGGGGAGGGGTCTCCCATGGCATCCTGAGCTAGGGGAGCCCTGTGGGGAGGTGGGTTCTGGGGCTCAGAGCTTCTTCCCCTGTGAGTCCACACCTAGGGGAGGCCGTCGCCCTGAGCACCTGCCCAACCCCCTGCCCCCAGCCCACGTTTTGCTCTGGGTTGAGGGGACCCACCTGACCCTCAGGCCCCGGCTTTGAAGGGGTGGCTGTGGGGGTCCTTGAAGCCTGGCTCCCCGGAGCCCTGGAACTTGGGACACATCCTGGGGCGTGGGGTGAGGTGTGTGTGGTTGGCGCTTTCCGGTGGCTTTGAGTCCTGGCTGCCAGGTGCCCGAAGAACCCCTCCTTGTGACCACTTGGGGGTGTCAGTGTGGCCCCTCCGGGGCTGTGGGAGTGGGGTGGGCTCCAGGCAGTACTGGTTTTCAGGTGATGAGGGGCTTCAGGAGGGCTCTGCTGGGCAGGATGGGGTCCTGCCCCCGACTTCCTGGTGCTCACTCCCTGAGCTTCCTCCTCCTGCTGCTACTTCTGGAAGCTTCTGTGCCAGGCCCTGGGAGGCCCTTGTGTGTGGGTGTGAGCCTTGGGGACCCAGTCCGCACCAGGGCAGGGCTGCAGACCCTGTGGGTGCCCCGCCCTGAGGGCTGTTGGCAGGCCAGTGGTTGTCAAAGCCATCCCTGGCACCTGCCTCTCATCCACAGGCCCCCGGCTTCCACACATGTGGCCTTGGGTCCTCCCGCGACTCCAAGAGGCTACTGTGTGACCCTCGGGTCACAGATAGGACGCTGGGTGCTGGGGGGCAACTCCTCCATGGTCACACAGCCGGAGCGGCTCAGGCAGCTGCACGGTGTCCTCCAAAAAGACGTGTTAAAGTCTTTTTTTTTTTTTTTGACAGAGTCTTGATCTGTCGCCCAGCCAGGAGTGCAGTGGCCGGATCTCAGCTCACTGCAAGCTCCGCCTCCTGGGTTCACGCCATTCTCCTGCCTCAGCCTCCCGAGTAGCTGGGACTACAGGCGCCCGACACCTCGCCCGGCTAGTTTTTTGTAGTTTTTAGTAGACATGGGGTTTCACAGTGTTAGCCAGGATGGTCTCGATCTCCTGACCTCGTGATCCGCCTGTCTCGGCCTCCCAAAGTGCTGGGATTACAGGCTTGAGCCACCGCGCCCAGCCTAAAGTCTTAACCTGCTGCCCTGTGAAGGTGAACTTATCTGGAAATAGGGTCTGGACACGAGGCTCATGCCTATAATCCCAGCACTGTAGGAGGCCCAGGTGGGAGGATTGGCCCCAGGTGTTCCAGACCAGCCTGGGCAACATAGTGAGCTCACGTCTCTACAAAAAATTAAGAAATTACCCAAGCACACCTCTAGCCCCAGCTACTCGGGAGGTCGAGGCAGGAGGATCCTTGAGTGCAGGGATTGGAGGCTGCGGTGAGCTGTGATCGCACCACTGTGCCCCAGCCTAGGAGACACAGTGAGACCCTGTCTCTAAAAGAAAGAAAAGTATGATCTTTGCAGATGTCTTCAGGTTAAGATAAGGTCGTGAGGTTGTCCTGGAGTAGGGTGGGCCCAAACCTCACAGGGGAGGGGGACTGGGAGACCCACAGGGGAGGCCAGCTGAGGACAGCGGCCGAGGTGGGGGCACCCGTGGCTTCCAGGGGTGGGAGGGACCCTGGAGCAGATTCTCCCCAGAACATCCGGAGGGTACCAGCCCTGCCGACATCTTGATCTCAGATGTTTGGCCTCTGTGACCAAGACAATACGTTCGTGTTGCTTTCGGGGACCGAGTTTTGGGGTGATCCGTTATAGCAGGTGGGGGACACTCAGACACCTGGGGCTGGGGGCCAGAGACCCCTCAGATCCCACAGGACACTCAGACACCTGGGGCCGGGGGCCAGAGACCCCTCAGATCCCACAGGACACTCAGACACCTGGGGCCAGAGACCCAGCTGGGGCCCATCACCCCCGCTTGGGGCCCAACAGCTGAGGCTGTTCACGTGGGCCCAGCGGGAAGCCAGAGGGTTCCTATTTGTTATTTGCCATGTAATTCCCTGGGAGTGGAAAAGGCTGGGGCCGCTGCCTGTGCCCCGGGGCCACACCGAGCCTATGTGCAGGTCGTCGTTTCTGCAACGATATTGGCCTCACTCGAGTGAGTCACGGTGGATGGGGAGGCCGTGGTGGGTGGCTCTGGGCAGGGATGTCTGGGCCCAGCGGGTGCCTTGGGGGCCTTGCTCTCGGGACTATCCTGGGTCTTCCTGGATTCTTGGGTATTTGCCCATAGTTTCTCCTGTTGCCCCGGACGCGTCCTGACCTCGACGGGTGCCCTGACAGCCCCGCCCTGTGTCTCAGAACCACCTGCAAGGCGGCGCTGCGGCCACTTCCCAGATCTGGTCCAACGACGTGGGGAGGGTCGGGGAGGGCCCAGGGGCATCTGACTCAGGGTGGGGGTCCTGGCTTGACCCCTGTACCTCAGCCCTGTGGGGCATCAGCTGAGGCCGAGGTGGGAAGGAGAGGGGAAGAGCCAGCCCATCCACCAGGACGCATGGTCAGAACGTGGGGCCTGACGCTCCAGGGGCGGAACGCACGAGAAACCAATAAATTAACGTCAGAGAGTGAGAAACGTCCAGTGCAGGAGGCTGACCCTGCAGTTCTTTCGGGACCTTGTGCCCAGAGGGGCAGCCCGAGTCTGCCAGGGGCCCCTAGAGCCTCTTGAGATGCCCGGGGTCTGGGCCAGAGACCAGCATGTGCGGGTTGGAGGCCGTCTCAGCGCGGTGGCTCAGTCTCTCCTCTCCCCGCAGGCTCCTTCGAGAGCAGTGGATCCGGGCCAAGTATGAGCGCCAGGAGTTCATCTACCCTGAGAAGCAGGAGCCCTACTCGGCAGGTGAGGCCACCCGGGTGGGGCGGGGCCTCCCAGCTCCCTCTCCCCCTCTCTCTCCTATTTCCGTCTCTTCCCTCCCTTTTGTGCAGTCATTAACCTGGGTAAACACGTTCATGGGTT
This sequence comes from Chlorocebus sabaeus, assembly GCF_047675955.1. Taxonomy (NCBI): domain Eukaryota; kingdom Metazoa; phylum Chordata; class Mammalia; order Primates; family Cercopithecidae; genus Chlorocebus; species Chlorocebus sabaeus. The sequence continues at coordinate 20,793,677 of NC_132931.1, forward strand.
TGAACCTGCGTCCCCGGACCTCCTCAGACCTGTTTTGTCCTCTGACTCTGAGTGGGGTGACTGGGGCTTGGGGTCCTCACAGCTGTCTACAGTCCAGCCCTGAAGGACTGGGGTACCTGGGGACCCCCTGGGGCCGTGACTGGCCCCTCCTCTGCTGGTGGTGGACACGCGCTTCCATTCGGGGGTGGCCTGCAGGGACCCCTCTCCCGAGCAGTGTGGGCAGGACCCGAGGTCCCGGGTGAGGGGCGTGAGGGCATCCTCTGTGTGGCAACACCGTGTTGTGGGTGTGGAGGGTGCAACCTGGGCCTGCGGCGTCCACCTCCCCTGGGCCTGCCTGGGTGCCACTGGGGGCCCTCAGGGTGGCAGAGACATCCAGGCAGCGTCTCGGAGCTTCGTGGGCTGGCCGGGCTGTGGAGGTGGGAGCTGGGAGGCAGTGCTGTGGGGGCCTGGGAGGCCAGCCCACCCCAGCCTCAGTCTCCCCAGTGCTGCTCAGCTGGCCAAGCCTCAGGCTGCGTCTCCCAGGAGCCCCCAACTCCTGCTTCTCCTTGCGTCTCATTTAAACCCTGGGGCTTTGAGTTGGAGCCCCCAGCCGGGTGGGCCGGCTTCCTCCTGCTGGCTGCTCTGTGTGAGGTGGGTTCGGCGACTGGGGGCCTTGAGTGGTTTTTTTCCCCAGGGCAGCTGTGTGTCTGCACACTGGAGCTTCCTGAGTGCCCCTTCCTCCACTGTGTTGACAGACAGGGAAACCGAGGCAAGCCTAGCCCTAGGGTCTGGTTCTGAACCTCAGCACGGGCGGGGCGGGTCCAGAGGCTGGATGAGGATGTTTGGTGCTGCTGGGCGTGGTCACGTGAGGAGGCAGCCCCCAGGGCCCAGACCTTCAGCCCCAGCACTGCCCTTGTATAAGAGGCTGCCCTGGAATGGTGGCACATGAGGCTGGGCACCTCACACCTGTAATCCCAGCACTTTGGGAGGCCAAGGCCGGGGAGGATCGCTGGTGGTCAGACAAGCCTGGGCAACATAGTAAGTTGCCCTCCCTTTAAAAAAAGAAAAAATTGGCCAGGCGTGGTGGCTCACTCCTGTAATTCCAGCACTTTGGGAGGCGGAGGAGGAAGGATTACGAGGTCAGGAGATTGAGGCCATCCTGGCTAACACGGTGAAACCCCGTCCCTACTAAAATACAAAAATTAGTCGGGTACGGTGGCGGGCACCTGTAGTCCCAGCTACTTGGGAGGCTGAGGCAGGAGAATGGTGTGAACCCGGGAGGCGGAGCTTGCAGTGAGCCGAGATGGCGCCACTGCACTCCAGCCTGGGCGACAGAGCAAGACTCCATCTCAAAAAACAAAAAAATAAAATTAGCTGGATATGGTGGTACCACCTGTAGTCCCAGCTATTCGGGAGGCTGAGGCAGGAGCAGCCCTTACGTGCAGGAGTTCAAGGCTACAGTGAGCTGTGTTTGCACCACTGCACTCCAGCCCGGGTGACAGAGTAAGACTGTCTTAAAAAACAAACAAACAAAAAAAACGGGTACAGTGGCTTACGCCTGTGGTTCCAGCATTTTGGGAGTCTGAGGCAGGCGGATCCCTTGCAGTCAGCAGTTTGAGACCAGACTGGCCAACATAGTGAAACCCTGTCTCTACTAAAAATACAAAAATTAGCTAGGCGTGGTTGGCGCACGCCTGTTCAGCACTTTATGGAGGTCAAGGCGGGCAGAGCGCCTGATCTCAGGAGTTCAAGACCAGCCTGATCAATGTGGCGAAACCCCATGTTGCTCATTTTTTGAACTCTACCACAAAATGCAAAATTAGCTGGGCGTGGTTGGCGCACATCTGTGGTTCCAGCTACTTAGGAGACTGAGGTGGGAGGATCTCTTGAGCCTGGGAGGCAGAGGCTGCAGTGAGCCAAGGTTGCACCACTATACTCCAGCCTGGATGACAGAGCGAGAGTGTGTCTGTAAAAAGAAAAAAGATGAATTGTATTTGTGAATCTTACCCCAAGAATAAAGGAACACTTTGGGAGACCGAGGCAGGTGGATGGATCACTTGAGACCAGGAGTTGGAGACCAATCTGGTCAACGCGGCAAAACTGTTTCTACTAAAAAATACAAAAATTAGCTGGGCGTGGTGGCAGGTGCCTGTAATCCCAGCTACTCAGGAGGCTGAGGCAGGAGAATCGCTTGAACCTGGAAGGCGGAGGTTGCAATGAGCCGAGATTGTGCCTCTGCACTCCAGCCTGGGCGACAGAGCCAAACTCTGTCTCAAAATATGTGGAAGAGAGGTGGCCCTGAAATGGCTGAACACAGTCCTGGCGTTGTAGGTGGGGTTGGTGGAGGAGCCCCTAACCCCCAGTGCTGCAGCCCCTCCCGGCCCTCCCTGGTGGAGCTGGCACTCTGCCCCGTCCCGTGCACCTCCCTGGGCTCTGTCAGGACCGTGGATTTTCTCCCAGGCGTGGCGCAAGGTGACCAGGGGTGACCAGTGGGAGGCTGCCCCAGGCCTGAGCAAGGCACCTCCCAAGGTCAGGCTGGGATCTCATGCAGCGGCCCTGTTGGCTCTGCCCTCCTCCAGGGCGGCTCCTGCCCTCTCACCCCGCAACCCCCACTTGGCACACAGCCGGCCTGTGCAGGCGTTTTCAGTTACTGTCCACCCAGACAGCAATTTCCTCCTCCTAAGAATCCCTGTGTGTGTGAGGAAGAGAGCAAGAAACGGTCAGGGGGTGAACACACGGGTACCTGGGCCTGCTCAGCGCCCAGCATACCCCTCGCTCTGCGCCTGCCTGAAACCCCCAAAGAGTCACCCCAGAGCCCCTCTGTTTCCCTCAGCAAAAACATCTTAGCAATTTGTAGCAAGGTGGCGCGTGACTTCCTTTCAGAGGCAGGCGTGGGCTGGGCTGGCATGACGACAGGACTGAGTTTTGTGTCTGCTCTTGTATCAGAATCCTATGGTTGTAAAGGATGGAAAATTCAACTGGGTGTGAGCAAAACTGGAAATAGATTGGCTGGAATAACAGGGCTGGCTTCAGGCACAGCTTGATCTAGGCGTCCAGTTGGTGGTGTTGGGCCCTGGTTTCAGCACCACCTCCTCCTAGTTCTGCGTCTCTGGGTTGGCACCAACCCTCCTGGTGGCCACCTCCTTCAGCGAGTTTGGGTTTTATATCCCCGCTGTCCCGGGCTGCTGGGAAAGGCCAGGCGTGGCTCACGGAACTTTTGGGAAAAGTCCCTGTCTCGTCGGTTCTGACCGCTTGGGCCCGGGATGTGACTTGGGAGATGTGGCACCCTGGGTCGTGTGTCTGCCTCTGGCCCCTGGGTTCGTCCTTCTGGAGAAGATCAGGGTCTGGGTTCCAGAAGTGGGGGTGCGTGCAGGTGGCAGACAGTGTCTCATGGGCAGTAAGTGCGGGTTCTGCAGATGTATTCGGGTGTCATTGGGCTTAGGGTCAGGAGGTGGTGACAGCCCTGGTGACCCAAGACGCCTCCCGCCCCAGGCCCGAGGCCGCCCCATTGGAATCCCGCTCCCGCCTTTGCTGTTGTCTGAGATATTCCCGGTGCCTTGAGAGCATCTGAGATGAGCTAAAGCCTCCTGTGTGACCTTTGGGCAGGGGTCGGAGGAAGGGAGGGGCCACCCACCCAGCAGGGTGGACTCGGGGCCCTTGGGCCTGGGTTGGAGGGAGGGAGGGGTCTCCCAGCAGGGTCCCCTGGGGCAGAGATTTTCAGGCACAAACTGGCTTGCAGGGTCAGAGGCCGGGGCCGTGGTCTTACCTGCTGCCCTCTGAAGGCCACGCTGAGAGAACGTCCACTTTCTCATACCAGGCCCGGCGGGGCGGCCACACCTGCAGCTCCAGGCTCATGGTCGGCCTGTGGAGACCAGGCCCCGTGGGCCGTGCCCTCTGGAGTCTACCCTGGACGGGTGTGAGGATGGTGGGCAGGTGCACGGGTGTGTGGCACGGGTGAAGTGCGCAGGTTTGAGCGCAGGGCTGGCCCTTTGTGAAGGTGCAGTGAGTGCTGTGGCCAGGTGTTACCTGGCAGGAGTGTGGCAGCCTCTTGCGGAGGGCATGGGGCTATGGACAGCGGCTGCGCCATAGCGTGTAGCTGCTGCATCCCTAAGCACAGGAACACTCAGGCCAGGCTGGAGAGCTCAGAGGTGGGACTGGGTCAAGGGTGTAAAGCTGCAGGGAGAGTATGGTGCGCCCGAGCCAAGGGGAAGGTAGGTTCCCATCCCTCCGAGCGAGGGGAAGTCTCCTATCCCTCCAGAGCGGCTGCTGCCTGTAGCTCCCTCAGGGCCTGCTCAGGGCCCTGTGCATTACTTTTCGAGGCTGCAGGCGGTCCTGGAAGCTGAGGCCTGAGGCCAGTAGCTGGGAGTGCTGGGGTCCCGCCTGTCCCACCGGGTCTTCGCTCCACCGCCGGGTCATTGGTGTTGAAGGTGGAGTCTGGATATGCCCTCCCTGAAAGAGAAACCTCTCACACTGGAAGGGGTGAGTAGGAGACTTCCAGTCCTTTCCTCGGCCTCCTTCCTCGGCCTCCTCCCTCCAGGCGGGTGGGTGACCTTCGGTGCTAGCCTTGTCTCCAGAGGCCTCCTTACCTCTGAACACCAGCTCCCCAGGCCTCTGGAGGCCCCCGTTGAGTGGATAAGAGCCCAGACCTTCACCTCTGCTCCCACTAAAGGGCTGGCGGCTGCAGCCACTGGTAGCGTGGAGGCCTTTAACCCGGCATTCCTGTTCTGTAGTCCTATTTGTTTGTTGTTGTTTTTTTTTTTTGAGACAGTCTAGCTCTGTCGCCCAGGCTGGAGTGCAGTGGTGTGATCTCAGCTCACTGCAACCTCCACCTCCCGGGTTCAAGTGATTCTCCTACCTCAGCCTCCAGTGTAGCTGGGATTACAGGCACCCAACTAATTTTTCTATTTTTTTAATAGAGATGGGGGTTTCACCATGTTGGCCAGGGTGGTCTTGAACTCCTGACCTCGTGATCTGCCTGCGTCAGCCTCCCAAAGTGCTGGGATTGCAGGCGTGAGCCACCGCGCCCGGCCCCATCCTGTTTCTTTAAGGCCGTTGCTACCCAGGATGCTAATGCTGCCGCCTCCTTGCCTGTGTCTCCCATCCTTCCCCACAGGGCCCTGAAAGTTATAGGAACAGAATCCCGGGTGTCTGCAGGCCTTGGGGGTGTGGGTCTGTCCCTGCCTCCACCGAGGCCTTCGCCCAGCCATCCGTGAGCCACGGGACCTTCTAGGTTGCGCAGGAGGTGCCAGGCACGCTAGCCAGAGGGCCTCGGGCCCCAGAGCCCTGGCTGCAGGGAGGCTGCTGGGATCCCCCAGGGACCCAGAGGTGCCTGAGCCATACGGCCCTGTGCTCAGGTCCCACCTGCTCAGGGCAGGGCTGCTCACAGTCTTCCCTCTACCCTGCCCCTGCAGCCTGGTCTGTAGGCATTAAGGCCTGGCCGCTTCAGATGGTCAGGTGCCTGGGGACCAGCAGGCAGTGACCGTCTGTGCCCCAGGCTGCTGTCTGAGTGCTGCACAGGGCCGGGGGTGAGATGCCTGTCTCCTTGTGTGTTCAGGGGCTCCAGGGCACCCCTCCCGTAGACCTAGCTGCCCGCTGCTATTTGGAATCCCAGGTCCTGCCCGTTGCTGGGTTGATGAGGGAGCAGGTGTCTGTCTGGTGCTCAGGGTTAGACCTCAGGGACCCCCCGAGCCTCCCCGTGGCCCCCACCCTGAGCCCACACCTGGGTGGGTGCAGCAGCAGGAGAGGGCGTGTCCTCCTGTCTGGGGTGGCCCCACGGCCAGAGTCCCCAGCACGGGGCTCCAGGGCCAGTTGGTAGTTCCCGGGCCTCCCTAACCCCTTGCAGAGTGCACTGGGGATTCCCGGCGGCATTTCCTGCCCTGCTCCCTGGGTTTGCCACAAGAGCACTTTCTCACGGCAGCGGCGGCACCTCAGGACCACAGGGAAATACAGAAGTCCCTGCGGCAGAGCCCGGGAGGAAGGGGGAAGCTCGGGGCTTGGGAAGGGGCTGCCACACCCCAACCTCACATTGGCCGGGTGAGGCCTGGGCCGGGCGGATCCCGCTCTGCACAGAGGAGTGACTGCAGGCCTGCTCTGGAATGAGCCGGAACCAGGAACTCCCAGAGGCTGCACCGTGCCCGGTGCCCACAGCCCGCACCTTGGCTGTGGGTGGAAATGGCCGGGTTGTTCTCACAGGGCGGGGGCCCCAGGAGTCCTGAATGTGAGCCATGCCACCCAGGGACCATGGCTGAGGAAGGGGGAGCCCCACTCCATCCCTCTGTTAGGGCACCCAAAAGGAAGGATCACCACTGGGCTTTTCTGAAGGAGTTTTTTTTTTTCTTTCTTTTTCCCCCCTGCTCTGTTGCCCAGGCTGCAGTGCAATGGCGCAGTCTCAGCTCATTGCAACGTCTACCTCCCGGGTTCACGCCATTCTCCTGCCTCAGCCTCCCTAGTAGCTGGGACTACAGGTGCCCGCCACCAAGCCCTGATAATTTTTATATTTTTAGTAGAGACGGGTTTTCATCATGTTGGCCAGGATGGTCTCAAACTCCTGGCCTCAGGTGACCACCTGCCTCGGCCTGCCAGAGTGCTGAGATGATGGGCATGAGCCACCACACCCGGCCTCTGAAGGAGCTTTTTTTTTTGAGATGGAGTCTCACTGTGTTGCCTGAAGGAGCTTTTAATGGCTAAAGCTGGAGTAACTTGAGCAACAAAAGGAAGATGGTATAAGGGGATTATAACCCAGGGAGCAAGCTACACGCCCCCAAGCCCATAGACATAGACATAAAGAATGGAATCAGTAAACAGGAGGGGGAGAAGGCCAGCAGCCTTTGCACACGAATTCCAGGTAATACAAAAGAAGGCTGGGCACCTGGGCTCCCACCTGTCATTGCAGCAGTTTGGGAGGCTGAGGTGGGAGGATTGCTTGAGCCAGGAGTTCAAGACCACCTGGGCAACGTGGGGAGACCCCATCTCAAGAAAAAGTTTAATTAGCTGGGCATGGAGGCGCCTATGGTCCCAGCTACTCGGGAGACTGAGTTGGGAGGATGGTCTGAGCCCAGGAGGTCAAGACTGCAGTGAGCTGTGATTGTACCACTGCATTCCAGCCTGGGCCCCAGAGACCTTGTCTTAAAACATAAATAAATAGGCCGGGCGTGGTAGCTCCAGCTACTCAGGAGGCTGAGACAGGAGAATCGCTTGAACCTGGGAAGGGAAGGTCGCAGTGAGCCGAGATCACACCATTGCACTCCAGCCTGGACGACTGCAAGACTCCGTATGAAAATAAATAAATGCAGGAGAGGTGAGGGAAGCGGAAATGCCCCCGAGGTGCATGCTGCAGTAACCTGTGGTAGGGAAGCCCCTCTGTGGCCGCTGTGTCTCCCCGAGACGCTCTTTGATGACAAACGACGGGGGGAGAAGCCCTTGGTGTCAGGGCATAGCGGAAGCGTGTGCCGCTGCGGCCCCAGGTGAACCTCAGACCCCTGGGCCAGCCGGGCTCCCCGACCCTCTGTGCAACCTTCCTTGGCCAAGGTCACGGCGTGGGGACGCGCCGCACCCCTCCCCCAGATGTGGGGGTTTATCCTTGTGTCTGAGCCAGCCTTGCCCCGCCGCCTGCCCCTGGGGGTGACCTTGGTGACAGCTGCTGCCACCCCGGGCTGGCCCCGCCTTGGGCTGCAGCCTCAATGGTGCCTTTCACAGGGGCCTGGACAATGCCTCATGTTGTCCTGAGGGCCAGGCCCTGGCCTCACTGAGACGCGGGCCTTCCTGCCCCAGGCTCCGGACCCCGTGCTCCTGCGGGGGCTTCCGTGGTTTCCCCTGTGGTTCGGGATGGCCCCTCCTGGTGGTTGCCGACCGTTGCCCTAAATGTCACGGGGCAGACGGAGCCCAGGAGGGGCTGGGGCCGTGCATGAGGTCTGGGGCCTCGGTTTCCCTGTCCATATAGTGGGGACGATGGTGTGTGGGACGAGGGCGTTACTGGGAACATTACCAGCCATTCCTTGCAGGCAGCGCGAGGCCTCAGGCGGCCCTTGAGGGGACGGACGGGTGTTGGGCCTGGCCAGAGGCAGTGGGGCTGCCCTTGGCGGGGACCGGTGTTTGGGGCCTGGCCAGAAGCTGCAGGGCTGCTCCTCGGGGGGGATGGGTGTTTGGGGCCTGGCTGGAGACCACGAGGCTGCCCCTCGGGGGACGGGTGTTTGGGGCCTGGCCAGAGGTGGCAGGGTTGCCCCATTGCCCTTCCCTGGGTGGGCGCCGGCTCCTGGCCCTCCGTGGGATCCCTGCCCCCTTCCCGCCGTGTTTGTCTTATGGGTTTGCTCTTGGGCTTTGGGGCCCCTGTGCGGGGACCTCAGGGTTTGGGGAGGAGGTACCCTGGAGCTGACCTGGACCTGAGGGTGGCCCCTCCTGCAGCTTGGGCAGCCTGGCGGGGATGGGGGCGTTCACATGTCACTCTAGGCGGGAAGGCACTGTGGAAGCTGTGAGCCCGTGTGCGAGTTGGGGGGTTCTCTCCAGGCCTGTCGGGGGCCAGGATCCGTGCTGGGGGCTGTATGAGAACAGGAACAGATGAGAGCTGACCCCAGGAACCCTCACTTACCCTCTGGCCTCACCCCCGGGAGCAGGGGAGCCTGCCCGTCCTGGCTGTTTGGAGAGAGAGCCCCATGCAGGGTGGAGCTGGGACCGGGAGCCCTCTGCAGGATAGGGCTGCTGGCTCTCAGCCTCTGCCGGCCTCAGACGCACCAACCTGGGGAAGGTGCATTAATGGGTGGGAGAGCGTGGGTGGAGCCAGGCAGCCAAGCAGCAGGCGGGGAGAGATGGAGCCCTGTGCAGGCTCACGGACGAGGCCTTCGACTCTGGGGCCTTGCCCAGCAAGGAGACGCTGCTCTGCCGAGTCACCGTGAGCTCCAGCGTTTGCCTCCTGGGGGAGGGCAGGAGCTGCTAGGACGCAAAGGCCGGAAGCCAGGTCCAGGCCCTTCACGGGGACAGTCAGGGTGCAGTGATCAGGGCCTTGGCCCTGTGCCCAGAGGCCACCCCTCCATGGTGCACCCCTTCCTGTGGAAGGCGAGAGGCGCCATGAGATATGAGGACCCAGTTCCCACCCCAGAGGGACCACCACCTTGTGAGCTGTCACTCAGAGCAGGGCCACGTGCTTCCCTGCCCCAGTTTACAAGAAAATTAGCATATAAATCACATACGTGAGGTGTGATTTACATCTACTTTACATATCCTGTTTAGAGTGCAGTTCCAGCTCTGATAAATCCAAAACCCAGCAGTCTCGGGCCAGGCGTGGGGCTCACACTGCAACCCCAGCACAGTGGGGGGAGAGGCAGGAGGGTCACCTGAGGTCAGAAGTTCAAGACCAGCCTGGGCAACGAAGTGAGCTCCCATCTCTACAAAAAAAATACAAAACTTAGCCGGGTGTGGTGGCATGCATCTGTGGTCCCAGCTACTTGGGAGGCCAAGGCTGGAGGATCACTTGAGCCTGGAAGGTCAAGGCTGCAGTGAGCCGTGATAGTGCCCCTGCACTCCAGCCTGGGTGGAAAAAAAAAAGACTGAGCCTCGTAAACGGGTGTGGGCTTTACGTGAAGGCTGTTCCTGTTTCCTCGGATTTCACTTCTCTCTGAGGCATGTGATGTGTGCGCTCCACTGTGGTGGAAGAAACGGTCTGGCTGCTTTCCAGGGACTGGGCACCTTACGTCCCCACGGGCAGCACGGAAGGGCCGGTGTCCCCGCCGGCAGTCGGGCATCGTGTGTGTGTGTGTGTGTGTGCACGCGCGTGAGTGCACGCTGGTTTGATTTTGCTGTTCTCGTGGGTCGTGGCGATGCTGAGAATCTGTCCTGCTCTTAGCCCTGCGGTAGGCGGGGGAGTGCTCCTTAGAGAGGCCTCTGAGCAGGGCATGGGGTGTGGACTGGATCCCCCTCCCCACAGGTGGGACTAGACCTGGCACACAGTGGGACCAGCTCACAGCAGGGCCCGGCACACAGTAGGTGTTTGATAAATGCTGGTTGAGTCCTCTGGTCTCTGTCCCAGGACTCACAAGTCTTAAACTTTAAGAGAAAATGGCCGTTTCTGGCCTCAGCCCACCCAACTGTCCAGGACGCTGCCCTGTGAGGGGCTGCGCTGTGGGGAGAAGCCCCGTCTCACTGGCTGTTGCCGGCGCCGCCCGTGGAGTCCACAGGGGGCTGCAGACCCCGAGGTCCTGGCCCTCCCCAGCGAGGCCAAGGGGCTGGCCAGGCTTGGGGCGAGCAGAGGCTCAGCCTGAGGTCTGGACTGGGCGTGGGGTGAGTTCGGAATCGTGGCCAGGGCCGTCCTGAAATACACTCCTGCGTCGTCATCGCCCCTGGAATGCGGCGTCCTGGCGCCTGCTGTCGGGAGGACCGGCCGGGGTTCGCACTGGCGTCTGGACCCCGAGAACACCAGACCCGCCGCGTGCAGAGGGGGCAGTGGCCTCCCCAACCCTGCGGCCTGTGCGCTTCCCGGGGCACTGCTGCCACCTGCTGGGCGCGGCGGGCATGGCGGGGGCGCCTCCTCACCCTGTGGCCTCCGGAGCCCGGTGGCTGGAAGGGGCCCCCGCTGCGTCTTGGGCAGGGGTCGGTGGAGCCACACACACTGGGACCCAGCCAGCTCCAGCCCCCATGGGCAAGGTGGCCCAAACTTGTCCTCATTGGTGACACAGACATGCATGCCTTGGAGGCTCCCTGGGGTGCACACAAGGCCGTGAGCGGCAGGCCAGGAAGCACTTGCTGCTGCTAAGCCGCCTGGGACACTTCTTGGCGTCCACCCTCAGCCACGAAGCGCTGTGTCCAGAGAGGTCCTGATGCCGGAGGCAGAGCCATGGGGACGCCCAGCTGTGCCCGGGCAGGGGCTCAGTCAACAGGCGTTCTGAGCAGACCCTGAGGGACACTGGTGGCCTCGCTCTCCCAGTGAGAAGCAGGAGAAGGGGGTTCCTCCGTGGGAATGGGGTTCCTAGCTGCTGCTGTGTGCACGGGGCTGGGAAGTCAGCCTTGTCTAGACTTGGGAGGCAGGGAGCTCCAGGCTGTGCAGGGAGCAGGCCTGGTCTGGCACCATCGAAGAGAGCCCAGGGCCCCTCCCCGATGGCACCAGCTGTCCCCTCCCCGACGCCAGGCGTTTTATGGCATCTCAGCAGAGAAAATAGCCCCTGGTCTCTGGTGTCGGGATGGGGCTGTCTGAGCTGGGGAGGGGACGCCGGGGAGCAGGAGGCTTGGGGGTCAGGGCTGAGGGGCGGTGTCTGGAATCTGAGCCGGCCGAGGCTCTGTCTGGCCTGGTGGCTGCTGCAGGTGGCTGTTTAGCCCCACCTGGAGCCCACAGCCTCCTCGCCTCCCTGTGGCACAGGTCAGCAGCCCCCGCCCTCAGATGACCCCTCGAGGGGCTCCCAGGCCATGTGGCCAGCAGGACAGTATGCTGTCCCCAAGCCAGTGGTCTCTGAAGTAACCGGGGGGGGCCACGGACAGGCCCACGGACGCTCAGCAGACAGCCCCGAGGGACCCACGGACGCTCAGCAGACAGCCCCATCACCCCGGGAGAGGCCCACGGATGCTCCGCAGATGGCCCCGAGGGACCCACGGACGCTCCGCAGACAGCCCCATCACCCCGGGAGAGGCCCACGGACGCTCCGCAGACGGCCCCGTCACCCCGGGAGAGGCCCACGGACGCTCCGCAGATGGCCCCGTCACCCCGGGAGAGGCAGCACCCACTGAGGACGCGTTCAACCCCAGCCACAGAGCTGCTGCCGATGGCGGGACCTGCATGTGACCCGAGGCCCGGCAGATGGAGCCCAGGACTCGGACCCTGCAAGCCACGTGCTGTTGGGGTGGGAGAGCCAGGGCCATAGAAGAACCTGCGTCTGAGTCTGCAGGATACGGAGTTCTAGAGCGGGAGAAAAAACGGGCAATGAGGCCGGGCGCGGTGGCCCACGCCTGTAATCCTAGCACTTTGGGAGGCCGAGGCGGGCGGATCACAAGGTCAGGAGATCGAGACCATGGTGAAACCCCGTCTCTACTAAAAATAGAAAAAATTAGCCGGGTGCAGTGGCGGGCGCCTGTAGTCCCAGCTACTCGGGAGGCTGAGGCAGGAGAATGGCGTGAACCCGGGAGGCGGAGCTTGCAGTGAGCCGAGATTGCACCATTGCACTCCAGCCTGGGCGACAGAGCGAGACTCCGTCTCAAAAAAAAAAAAAAAAAAAAAAAAAAGAACGGGCAATGATGGGAACCACGGACAGGGAGCGGAAGCGGGAGCGGGACCGGGGTGATGGGAACGCCTCTCTGAGCGGCCGCGCGTCGGTCACTGACCGCAGCCCAGTGAGGTGAAGCCACGTGCGATGATTCTCCCACAGCTCTGGCAGTCAGAGATCCAGGATGATCCCACGGGCTCGAGGCTCGGGGTGGGCAGAGCTGGTTCTGGGCTCGGGGTGGGTCCTCTGGCCTCTCCCCGGTGCTCCTGGGCTCTGGGGCCCCCTCCGGCCTCAGTTTCCATGGCCACGTCCCCTTCCCTCCTGTCCTCATGTCTCTGCCTCCCTCCCCTGTGATCGTCTGCCACAGTGAGGTCCCAACCACACATGGAAGGTGGCGTGTTCAAGTGCTTAGGCTCCCAGGGGGATGCCTGGTCCACTTTTCTGTGGCTGTGTGGTGTGCGTGAGGCCACAGGTGGAGATGAGGGCTTGGGCTGGGCTCCCCTCAGATGAGCTTTCCTGAAAAAAGAGGGGACGGCACCACCTGGACCCAGGGTCGCGGATGGCTGAGGGAGGAGGGAGGAGGCCAACCTGGTCCTCCTGGGCAGCACGTGGTTGGACCCAGCTCTGCCTCTGCCCATGGTGGCTCTGGCCATGCCCACCCAGGGTGGAGGGGGTCCCTGGGGGCTGGTAAAGGATAGCTGGTTGGATGTCCTGTTCATCCAGGCCCTCCTCAGGCTGGCTCGGGCCAGGGTTGCAGCCAACAGCCCTGGTCCACTGTCATATCCCCTCACCAACCATCTACCATCACTGAACCACGTCCTCCGTGTCCCCTCTCCCCTAGTGTCTTCCCCTGTCTATTTCCCCCTGTGTCCCCTCTCCCCCCGTGTCCCCTCCTCCATGTCCCCTCTCCCCTGTCCGTCTTCCTGTCTCCCCCGTGTCCCCTCTCCCCTGTGCGTCTCCCTGTCTCCTCCATGTCGTCTCTCCCCCCGTGTCCCCTCACCCCCGTGTCCTCTCCCACCCCGTGTCCTCTCCCACCCCGTGTCCTCTCCCATGTCCCCTCTCCCCTGTCCGTCTCCCTGTCTCCTCTGTGTCCCCTCTCCCCCTGTGTCCCCTCCTCCATGTCCCATCTCCACTGTCACCCCCGTCCACTGTCACCCCTCATGTCCCCTCTCACCCATCCACAGTCACTGTCTGACTCCTGTCCTCTCTCCCCCATCCACGGTCACTGTCTGACTCCTGTCCTCTCCCCCATCCACGGTCACGGTCTGACTCCTGTCCCCTCTCCCATCCACGGTCACCATCTGACTCCTGTCCCCTCTCCCCCATCCACGGTCACCGTCTGACTCCTGTCCCCTCTCCCCCATCCACGGTCACCGTCTGACTCCTGTTCTCTCCCCCATCCACGGTCACCGTCTGACTCCTGTCCCCTCTCCCCCATCCACGGTCACCGTCTGACTCCTGTCCTCTCTCCCATCCATGGTCACCATCTGACTCCTGTCCCCTCTCCCCCATCCACGGTCACCGTCTGACTCCCGTTCTCTCCCCCATCCACGGTCACCGTCTGACTCCTGTCCCCTCTCCCCCATCCACGGTCACTGTCTGACTCCTATCCTCTCTCCATCCATGGTCACTGTCTGACTCCTGTCCTCTCCCATCCACGGTCACCGTCTGACTCCTGTCCCCTCTCCCCCATCCACGGTCACTGTCTGACTCCTATCCTCTCTCCATCCACGGTCACTGTCTGACTCCTATCCTCTCTCCATCCATGGTCACTGTCTGACTCCTGTCCTCTCCCATCCACGGTCACCGTCTGACTCCTGTCCCCTCTCCCCCATCCACGGTCACCGTCTGACTCCTGTCCCCTCTCCCCCATCCACGGTCACCGTCTGACTCCTGTCCCCTCCCCCATCCACGGTCACCGTCTGACTCCTGTCCCCTCCCCCATCCACGGTCACCGTCTGACTCCTGTCCCCTCCCCCATCCACGGTCACCGTCTGACTCCTGTCCCCTCTCCCATCCACGGTCACCGTCTGACTCCTGTCCCCTCTCCCATCCACGGTCACCGTCTGACTCCTGTCCCCTCTCCCATCCACGGTCACCGTCTGACTCCTGTCCCTTCCCCCATCCACGGTCACCGTCTGACTCCTGTCCCCTCTCCCCCATCCACGGTCACTGTCTGACTCCTATCCTCTCTCCATCCACGGTCACCGTCTGACTCCTGTCCCCTCTCCCCCATCCACGGTCACCGTCTGACTCCTGTCCCCTCTCCCCCATCCACGGTCACCGTCTGACTCCTGCCCCCTCTCCCATCCACGGTCACCGTCTGACTCCTGTCCCCTCTCCCCCATCCACGGTCACCGTCTGACTCCTGTCCCCTCTCCCATCCACGGTCACCGTCTGACTCCTGTCCCCTCTCCCATCCACGGTCACCGTCTGACTCCTGTCCCCTCTCCCATCCACGGTCACCGTCTGACTCCTGTTCCCTCTCCCCCATCCACGGTCACTGTCTGACTCCTGTCCCCTCTCCCCCATCCACGGTCACCGTCTGACTCCTGTCCCCTCTCCCCCATCCACGGTCACCGTCTGACTCCTGTCCCCTCTCCCATCCACGGTCACCGTCTGACTCCTGTCCCCTCCCCCATCCACGGTCACCGTCTGACTCCTGTCCCCTCTCCCCCATCCATGGTCACCGTCTGACTCCTATCCTCTCTCCATCCACGGTCACTGTCTGACTCCTGTCCCCTCTCCCCCATCCACGGTCACCGTCTGACTCCTGTCCCCTCTCCCCCATCCACGGTCACCGTCTGACTCCTGTCCCCTCTCCCCCATCCACGGTCACCGTCTGACTCCTGCCCCCTCTCCCATCCACGGTCACCGTCTGACTCCTGTCCCCTCTCCCATCCACGGTCACTGTCTGACTCCTGTCCTCTCCCCCATCCACGGTCACTGTGTGACTCCTGTCCTCTCCCCACAGGGTACCGCGAGGGCTTTCTCTGGAAACGTGGCCGGGACAATGGGCAGTTTTTAAGCCGGAAGTTTGTGCTGACGGAACGAGAGGGTGCCCTGAAGTATTTCAACAGAAATGACGTGAGCCAGACACAGGGGTGGGGTGGGGGCCTGTCCTGGGGCAGCATCCTGGCCTCCCACGCTGGGGCCTGTGGTGGCCACGTCCATCCTCAGCTGCCCTCCCTGCTGCCCCCACGATGGGGACACTTCAGGAGAATCAGCCTGTGATGGGCTGTGAAGCCTCCGTGTGCCGGTCCTCTGTGTCTCCCGGTCCTCGTGTCTCCCGGTCCTCGTGTCTCCCGGCCCTCTGTGTCTCCCGGTCCTCTGTGTCCCGGTCCTCTGTGTCCCGGTCCTCTGTGTCTCCCAGTCGTCTGTGTCTCCAGGTCCTCTGTATCTCCCGGTCCTCTGTGTCTCCCGGTCCTCTGTGTCCCGGTCCTCTGTGTCTCCCAGTCGTCTGTGTCTCCCGGTCCTCTGTGTCTCCCAGTCGTCTGTGTCTCCCGGTCCTCTGTGTCTCCCGGCCCTCTGTGTCTCCCGGCCCTCTGTGTCCCGGTCCTCTGTGTCCCGGTCCTCTGTGTCTCCTGGTCCTCGTGTCTCCCGGCCCTCTGTGTCTCCCGGTCGTCTGTGTCTCCCGGCCCTCTGTGTGCTCGTCCTCTGTGTCTCCTGGTCCTCGTGTCTCCCGGCCCTCTGTGTCTCCCGGCCCTCTGTGTCCCGGTCCTCTGTGTCTCCCGTCCCTCGTGTCTCCCAGGGTGGGGCAGCTGAGGCTTTCCAGGAGCCTGGGTGTCCGGGCAGGGCCCCCTGAACTCAGGCCCAGCCGTGGGAGGGGGAGAACCTAGTCACTGGGCCCCACTGGAGCCAGCCAGGACCCCAGAAAGCCCCCACCTTTCCTGGAGGTACCCTGGGGAGACTGGCTCGGGACAGGACAAACACACTGGCAAGAACAGCGGGGTCTCTGCGAGGTGGCCCCAGGGCCGTGGGCTGGTGGTCGGAAGCACCCGCCCTGAGCTGTGGCACGCTGCTGTTGGGCGCTGCCTGGAGGTGGGCTGGTAGCTGGGGCCTGCCCCTGTGGGAGCTGCCGTGCCGTGTGGGGCCCGGGGCTGCCCCTGGGGAGGGAGGTGCAGTGTCTGATGTCAAAAGCCACCCACACAGTGTCATTGAGTCCCCATCATCCCTGGGAGGGAAGTGTCGTTACCTTCTGCTTACAGACTGGGAGGCCGAGGCTCAGAGAGGTTAAGTAACTTGCCCAAAGCCACACAGCACAGCAGGTGTGCCGCCAGCACCCACAGGGTCTGTCCTTCCTGCTCCCCCGAGCTTGGATGGCGGTGCCTGTGAGGTGCTCAGACCCCACCCCTTCCCAGGCCAAGGAACCCAAGGCTGTGATGAAGATTGAGCACCTAAACGCCACCTTCCAGCCAGCCAAGATCGGCCACCCCCATGGCCTGCAGGTCACCTACCTGAAGGACAACAGCACGCGCAACATCTTCATCTACCATGAGGATGGGAAGGTGGGCGCTAGCGCGCACTCGGGCCAGGGCGGCACGGGAGGGCGGGCATTTGGGCTGGGCAGCGTGGGAAGACAGGCACTCAGTGGGTGCTTGGACAGTGTGGGAAGGCGGGCAGTCAGCCTGGTGGCGCGGAAGGGCAGGCACTCGGGCTGAGTGGCATGGGAGGGCGGGCACTCGGGCTGGGCGGCATGAGAAGGCAGGTGCTTGGATGTGTTGGGAGGGTGGGCACAGGAGGGTGGGCACCGGGTGGGCAGCAGGGGAAGACAGGTGCAGGAAGCAGGCTCCCTCCCGGGGCCGGGCTGCCCAGGAACTGGATCACCGTGCTGTCTCTGGGGCCACCCAGCCTGCCCCTGTCAGTGGGGGCTGCCAGCTCAGGCTAGAGGATCCACCACCCCCACAATGCCCACAGGGGGCCTTTGGGGGAACTGGGGTCCTATGAGGAGGAGAAGGGGACAGCAGCCAGCTCTGGGGCTGGTTTGGGCAGTGTTCCTTTGGCTGCCCTTGGCGTGGCGGTGGAGAGGGCAGGTACACCCCTCATCTCTGGAGGGCTTGAGGGGGGAACCCAGATAAAACTCCCACAAAAGCTATCCTTTTGTCTTTGGGCCAGGCTGCAGGGGGCCCAGCGGTGGGTCCAGCCTCTCTGTTGCATTGGTTCTCGTTTCTATTTTTATCACCCGTCTATGTGCACGTGGTCTAAAGTGCTAAATTGTTCCCAAGTCTTGAGAAACAGAAGTTTGAGGCCCCTCCTAACCCCCATTGGGAATTTGTCCCCGTATCCAAAAATAATCTGCCGGTGTTGCTGCAAATTTACCCATTTTAGGCACCATCTGACAACTTCCCACGAGGAAGTAGAGGTTCCAGCTCTTTCCATGCCCTCCCACGTGCCAGTCCCCGTCCCCTGCCCACCGTGCTCCCCTGGCGTCTGCACCTGGGGTTGTTACGGGGCTGACGTTGGATGCCTCGGAGCACGCTGCGATCACTTTTCCCACAGCAAGTGGCTGTGTTCTCTGCCGCAGTTGACGGTGTGCTGCCAGTGGGCTCTCTGCAGACTTTTCTCTGGAGGCAGTCGGGCACCGGGAGCCCGTCACTCCCACGGCCTGGAGATCTCGCTCCTGCAGGCTCATCTCGCCCGGTCCCACATCTTTTTAGTTTACTTGTTCCTTTTGGTAGAAGTGATGTGCTTGGAAGGAAAGTGGCCTGTCACCTGGACTGTGGCTTGATATAGAAGTCTAGGTTGGAGTTAATTTTCCTGCTAGTTCTGAAGGCTCTGCACCACTGATTCCTCCCTCCCAGTACATTTGTCCCGGGGTTTTGAAATTCTCCGATGCCGTGCGTGTGTTGGCAAGAGTCCCTCGTCTTTTGCTGTGCTGGGTACAGGCCCAGGGTGGCCCTTCGAGTCCAGTTACTGGTTTCCATGAGGTCAGGGATTGCTTTCTTATCTAATAATTTCCTCCCTCTACTTTCCCTGTTCTCATTTTCTGAAACTCCTGTTATGGAGATGTTGGCACTCTTAAGCTGGCTCATTTTGCTTCTGCTGTCTGGGAGATTTCTTCAACTTTGTCTCCAACACTGTATTGAGGGTTTGTTTCTGCTCTCATGTATTTAATTTTACAGAGAGCCTTTGGTTCTTGGAGTATTTCTGTTTCTTTTTTTTTTTGTTTTTTTTGAGATTGAGTCTCGCTGTGCTGCCCAGGCTGGAGTGCAATGGTGCGATCTCAGCTCACTGCAACCTCTGCCTCTCGGGTTCAAGTGACTTTCCTGCCTCAGCCTCCTGAGTAGCTGGGACTACAGGCACGTGCCACCACGCCCAGGCAATTTTTTTTTTTTTTTTTTTTTTGAGGCGGAGTTTCACTCTTGTCACCCAGGCTGGAGTGCAATGGTGCAGTCTCGGCTCACTGCAGCCTTTGCCTCCCAGGTTCAAGTGATTCTCCTGCCTCAGCCTCCCGAGTAGCTGGGATTACAGACATGTGCTACCATGCCCCAAAATTTTGTATTTTTAGTAGAGATGGGGTTTCTCCATGTTGGTCAGGCTGGTCTCAAACTCCCGACCTCAGGTGATCCGCCTGCCTCGGCCTCCCAAAGTGCCGGGATTACAGGTGTGAGCCACCGCGTCCAGTCGCAATCTTTGTATTTTTAGTAGAGAGGGGGTTTCACCATGTTGGTCAGGCTGGTGTCCAACTCCTGACCTCAAGTGATCCCCCCGCCTCAGCCTCCCAAAGCGCTGGGATTACAGGGGTGAGCCACCGTGCCTGGCTGAATATTCCTTTTTGAAACGCTGTTTTTGGTTTGATTGTGGTATGTTACTAATGTTAATTTTTGAAGCTTGCTTATTCCTGAAAAAGGTTTTTGTCTTCTAAGTTGCTGCCGGTCTGATCTGCTGTGTTCCCTGTGAGAAATCTTTCCCAGATATCCTGGAATCTGGGCAGGTCAGATCCTCCGAAGATAAATCCCCCCCCGCAGGCAGACGCGCTTGGCCCCCAGCGGTGGGAGCTGAGGGAGTTCGGGCTGCAGCCTGCAGGGTCACAGAGCTCCCTGGAGTGCACCAGGCATGTCCCGTCTGCCCGGAGCCCCGGAGAGTTGGCTCCATGTCCCGCTGGGGGAAAAGGGGGCGAGCTTCCAACCAGTTCTCCTGCTTAGAGCGCCCTCCATTTCCCGGGGACCTGCAGCGGTGAATTCCCAAGGCCTTTGGGCCAGCGTGGTGTGGACAGGTTCAGCTTCCTCTAGCCGGAGGGAGGGCGGGGCCAAATGGGATGGGGCGGGCCAGAGGAACGGGGTGGGAGGGGGAAGGAGGGGAGGCTGGTTGGGTGGTGTGGGTGTGGCTGGTGGGCGTGGCCTAGGAGGAAGGGCCACAGGAGAAAGCAGGGCTGGAGGCCTAGGAGGGGCAGTCTTGGGGTGGGCGGGGCTTTGCTGGGTGGGGCCACTGGAAGAGGGCGGGGCAATTCCACTGCTGTGGGAGGAGCCTGGGGCTGTACCATCCTCCAGCTGGTGCTGGACCAGGTGTCAGCTGGAGAAGCTGTGGCTGGACTGGTCTGGTGCTGGGGGCTTTGCCTGCGGGACGAAACTCAAGGCCAAAGGGGCTGGGGGAGAAGCCTAAGGGGGCATGAGAGAAGGGAAGAGGGATGGGGCTCCCTAGTTCTTCCTGGCCAGGAGAGGGTGGAGCCAAGAGTGGAGATGGGCACCTTTCCAGAGGTCACCAGCTCCAGGCTATAGCCTGGACAGGGGCCCTGGGGCTCAGGGTACAAGGTCATGGCGCCAAGGGTCTGGGCAGACCCCAGGAGGGCCGCTGGGTCTGGGGGCAGGGGACAGCCAGGTTGAAGTCTGGACCCCAAGGGCACCCGACGTGGGGCTGGGTGCCAGGCCTGGGCCATGGGCCCTCTGTTCTAGGCTGCTGGCCCACTCCACGCTCTCCAGAGGACCAGGGCAGCTCCCTGGACAGCAGTTCTGCCCTCTGCCTGCTCTTGGTAGGGGGCACAGCTCCAAGAGTGTTTATAAACAGATGAGCCTCCCTTCCCCCGTCACCCCAAGAATTCCATGAGCTACAAAATAAGGATCTTCATAAAAACAGCACCATCTGAAAGGAAGGCAGGCTGGCCAGGCCCCAGCAGTGCCAGGGCCACAGGGTGAGCTTGGATGGCAGCCCCTGACCCCGTCCAGCCCCGTTGCGTCCAGCCCTCAGCCCAGCCCAGCCCAGCCCTCAGCCCAGCCCTCAGCCCAGCCCTCAGCCCAGCCCAGCCCAGCCCTCAGCCCAGCCCAGCCCAGCCCAGCCCAGCCCAGCCCAGCCCAGCCCAGCCCTCAGCCCAGCCCTCAGCCCAGCCCTCAGCCCAGCCCTCAGCCCAGCCCTCAGCCCAGCCCAGCCCAGCCCAGCCCAGCCCAGCCCAGCCCTCAGCCCTCAGCCCAGCCCAGCCCTTAGCCCAGCCCTTAGCCCAGCCCTTAGCCCAGCCCAGCCCAGCCCTTAGCCCAGCCCAGCCCAGCCCAGCCCAGCCCAGCCCAGCCCAGCCCAGCCCTCAGCCCAGCCCAGCCCTCAGCCCAGCCCAGCCCTTAGCCCAGCCCTTAGCCCAGCCCTTAGCCCAGCCCTCAGCCCAGCCCAGCCCCGCCCAGCCCCCAGCCCTCAGCCCTCAGCCCAGCCCTCAGCCCAGCCCTCAGCCCAGCCCAGCCCTTAGCCCAGCCCTCAGCCCAGCCCAGCCCTTAGCCCAGCCCAGCCCAGCCCAGCCCAGCCCAGCCCAGCCCAGCCCAGCCCAGCCCTCAGCCCAGCCCAGCCCTCAGCCCAGCCCTCAGCCCAGCCCAGCCCTCAGCCCAGCCCAGCCCAGCCCCCAGCCCAGCCCAGCCCTCAGCCCAGCCCTCAGCCCAGCCCTCAGCCCAGCCCTCAGCCCAGCCCTCAGCCCAGCCCAGCCCAGCCCAGCCCCCAGCCCAGCCCCCAGCCCTCAGCCCAGCCCTCAGCCCAGCCCTCAGCCCAGCCCTCAGCCCAGCCCAGCCCTTAGCCCAGCCCTTAGCCCAGCCCTTAGCCCAGCCCTTAGCCCAGCCCAGCCCTTAGCCCTTAGCCCTTAGCTCAGCCCAGCCCTTAGCCCAGCCCAGCCCAGCCCCTAGCCCAGCCTAGCTCAGCCCAGCCCCTAGCCCAGCCCTTAGCCCTTAGCCCAGCCCTTAGCCCAGCCCAGCCCTTAGCTCAGCCCTAAGCTCAGCCCTTAGCCCAGCCCAGCCCAGCCCAGCCCTTAGCTCAGCCCTTAGCCCAGCCCTTAGCCCAGCCCAGCCCAGCCCTTAGCCCTTAGCCCAGCCCTTAGCCCAGCCCTTAGCCCAGCCCAGCCCTTAGCTCAGCCCTTAGCCCAGCCCAGCCCTTAGCCCAGCCCTTAGCCCAGCCCTTAGCCCTTAGCCCAGCCCTTAGCCCAGCCCTTAGCCCAGCCCTTAGCCCAGCCCTTAGCCCAGCCCAGCCCTTAGCCCAGCCCTTAGCCCAGCCCAGCCCTTAGCCCAGCCCAGCCCTTAGCCCAGCCCTTAGCCCAGCCCTAAGCTCAGCCCTTAGCCCAGCCCTTAGCCCAGCCCAGCCCTTAGCCCAGCCCAGCTCAGCCCAGCTCAGCCCAGCTCAGCCCAGCTCAGCCCAGCTCAGCCCAGCCCTTAGCCCTTAGCCCAGCCCTTAGCCCTTAGCCCTTAGCCCTTAGCCCTTAGCCCAGCCCTTAGCCCAGCCCTTAGCCCAGCCCTTAGCCCAGCCTAGTCCAGTCCAGCCCAGCCCAGCCTTTAGGCTCTTCGGTCCTTCTCAGGACTTAACTGGGGGAGTCCGTACTCACCCTCCTGCAGAGGGGCTGCCCCTGGGTAGCAGCGCTGGCCTCAGTGTGGGCATAGAGGCCAGGCCTGCACAGGACTGCTGGGAGCTGAGGTGCCGGGGAGGAGGAAGGGGCTGGGCTCTGGGGGAAACGGCCCCTCTGTGGGGACCCCAGCCCTGCAGCCTCCTGAGCCCAAGCCTGTGCCTGCCTTTGCCCCTAGGAGATTGTGGACTGGTTCAATGCGCTCCGAGCTGCCCGCTTCCACTACCTGCAGGTGGCGTTCCCGGGGGCCAGCGACGCAGATGTGAGTTGAGTGGTGGCCCTGCAGTCAGCTCCAGGGCGGACAGCGGTGGTGGGGTGGGGGGTGGAGGGAGCCCTCGTGCCCTCGTGCCCTGGTGCCCTGGTGCCCTCGTGCCCTGACTCTGGGATGACATTGAACCCTAGGGTGGGCCTGGGACTGGCCAAGGGCTCACCCTGAAGTACCTGCAGTTCTGCCTCACTCTAGAACTTCAGCTCAGCCAAAGGGGAAAGGGGGGAGGGAAAGGGGGGGGGAAAGGGGGAGGGAAAGGGGTGGCAAACAGAGGCAGAGACGCGGACCCTGCAGAGGCTGTGCCAGGCCTGGACCCTGCCCTGGTGGCCCAGGGTGAGGGGAGCACGGAGGGGCACAGCCAGGGAGGGTCTCGGCCTGAGCTGTGCTTCTGAGGCCCCCCGCCCGGTGTGTCCTGCCCCAGCTGGTGCCGAAGCTCTCCAGGAACTACCTGAAGGAAGGTTACATGGAGAAGACGGGGCCCAAGGTGCGTGTGCCGCCCGTGCAGCCTGGGGTGTGTCATGGTGGGTCTCGGGCTGAAGTGCAGTGACCTTCCCAGCTGCCGCCTCAGTGTTTTAAACTGGTCAGTGTCTGGTGGGTCCTCACGGCCCCTATCTCTGCCTGGTCGGGGTCCCCGCAGACCCGGGCCACTGTCCTAGGCTTTGGTTGGACCCTCCCTGCCCGCTCAGTCCGACCAGCTTCCTCACCCACGGGACTGTGCACCCGCGCGGCCAGGGGCCCACGTCTTGCCACTCCCTGAGGCATGATGTGGGAGGGAGAGGGAAATCCCAGGAGTCTTGGTGGTCCCGGAGGAGAAGTGCAGGTGTGAGGGCTCGTAAGTGAGGCCTGAACCCCCATCTAGGGCCCAGGGAGGGCTGGGGCACCTGGAGGAGCAAGAGGGAGGTGCCGTGTGGAGGCTGGAGGGTTGTGTGGCGTGGCCAGTGGCAGATGTGAATGAGTGGGGTGACTGACCCGGGCTGGCCTGGACCCTGCCCTCCGGGGTGCGCTGCTGCCAGCTGGATGCAGGCCTGCCTCGGCTGACCTGCCAGTCACAGGCCCTCTCTGACCCACAGCAAACAGAAGGCTTCCGGAAGCGCTGGTTCACCATGGACGACCGCAGGCTCATGTACTTTAAAGATCCCCTGGTAAGGGGGAGGTGTGGCCCGGCCCGGCCCGGCCTGGCCAGCACAGGGGGGCAGCTCACTGGCTGGGGCTACTGGATGTGTGACCAGGAGGGTGGGTGGCCTCCCCTGGCTCTGAGTGAAGCCGGAAGGGAGATGGCCCCGCCTCCAGTGTGGTCTCCACCCACAGGACGCCTTCGCCCGAGGGGAAGTTTTCATCGGCAGCAAGGAGAGTGGTTACACGGTGCTGCACGGGTTCCCGCCGTCCACCCAGGGCCACCACTGGCCGCACGGCATCACCATCGTCACGCCCGACCGCAAGTTTCTGTTTGCCTGCGAGACGGAGTCCGACCAGAGGGAGTGGGTGGCGGCCTTCCAGAAGGCGGTGGACAGGCCCATGCTGCCCCAGGAGTACGCAGGTGAGGGGGGCGGGTGGCCAGCAGCCTGGACGGGCTCCCAGTTCCCTGCGGCCGTGACAGCACCGGACCCTGTTCCATTGCAGTGGAGGCACACTTCAAGCATAAACCCTAGCGAGTGCGGTCAGAGGCCCACGGACACTGGACTCACTGTGGCTGACGGAGGGGACCTGTGGATGGGGGGCTGCAGCGTCCTGATGCCACCTGGCCCCACCTGCTGCTCAGGGCAGCCCGGGCGCTGCCAGGTAGGGCCTGAGCCTCAGCTTCCGGGATGCTTCTCTGGAACCTCAAGGCAGGCAGCCCCGGCCCTGACCTCTGACCCCGTCACGCTGCTGCTGACCACACCCAGTCAACCTGCCCCTCCCTGACCCAGGGCCCCCCCTTCCTCCGGGGCCCAGTCTGGCTCCCGAGCTCAGACACGGCCCCCAGGAGCCGCCCACCATGGCTGAGGGAACTTCCAGGCCTCAGCGCAGAGCCCTGTTTGGGGCCGGCATGGTCGGCAGCTGCCGGCTGCTGGGGACTGGGCCCTGCTCGCATGCCGCCCCACCCTCTCCCCACCTCGAGTATTTATTGAGCGCCTGTTGTGTGTCACGGGGCCGTGGGGGCTGTGGGGGTGTTCGGGTGGATTATCTGCACAGGTCCTCCCTGGGCGGGAGTCGCCCCAGCCCGTGCTCCTGGTTCCCTGGCTAGAGGGGTCACCAGGCTGCTGTCCCACCACACGTGGCCTCTGTGTGCCCAGCACGGTGCTCGCTGACAGTGGTGGTTGAACCCTTGGGGATGATGGCCTGGGCCGCGGTGAGGCCACCAGAGGCAGACGTGGCCCTGGGGGGGCCCGGGCACTGTCGCACTTGCTGCTTGTGGCCCAGCCGTGTATTTATTTCTCACCTATCTCCTTCCTGTCAAGGCAGGCCGGGCTCCAGGGCTCCCCTTGTATGGGGCATGCAGGTGGGGGAGGCGTCTGCAGGTCACCTGGGGGGCCCAGCCCTCTCCCAGCCTTGCCTGGCTGAGCTGTGTTCCAGGGGAGCCCTGGACAAGCCCTCATGGGGGGGAGGGGGTTCCCGAGGCCGGGCATCCACTGCCCTGTGTCACATCCTGGAATAAAGTGCGGCTCTGGCATGGTTCCAGCTGTGTGTCCGAGGATGGAGTGGGGAGGGGGTTGGGCTGGGAACACATGGCCCTGCTCCCCTGGCTTCAGGAGAATCTTTGCTCCCAGGGACCTGACAGGGCCTTTGCTCCCTGAAGTTTGGAGGGAGGACGCGGTGTCTGAACTGGTCACAGTGCCATGCTCCTTGTGCACAGAAGCTGGCCCCCACCCGAGGTGCTCCCCAGCACCTCTTCCCCAGCTGCCTCCATCTGAGGCCTGCCAGGCAGTTCCTGGGCAGAGCCCACAGCCTGAAAGACAAGCCCAGCTCAGCATGAAGGAGAGTGTGGGGGATGCATCCTGTGGGGGGGGTCCCCTGCGCCTGCACCTGCCCCTGCCCGTGCCCCCATGCTGGGCCCCTCAGCCCTCACACAGAACATGCTGAATCCCACTTCTCCAATGAGGAGCTGGGGCCCCAGGGCAGGGTGGAGGGGTCCCCAAGGGGGCTGTGCTGGTGAGGATGTGGGTGAGATACCCCCCACCTGGAGCTGAGACCCCAGGCAAGTGCCCCGCAGCCTCACCAGGCGCCATGGTCCAAACCCCAGCGGTGAGAGGACTGGGCCTGGGTCAGGGAGAGCCCTGGGCTGTGTGGACACACCCCCGGGGGCAACCAGCAGTGCCCACAGCCTCCCCACAGAGTGGAAGCGTGGGCACGTGCTGTGTGAGTGCGTGTCCCCACGTGTCCACGTGTACGCTGAGGACGCTGATGACCGTCACGTTTTAAAGACCACACAACAACTTTTTAATGGGGGAAAGCATTTTTCAAACCAGGCAAGAGGCACAGGCACAGAAGGTGGTCGCAGCAGGGGTCGCTCGCTGTCCAGCCCTCCCTGTGTGGACACAGCTGTGGGGAAGGGGCTCCCCTCGTGCGCAGCGTTCCCAGCAGGCATACGGATGGACCGTGACTCCGCCGCGAAGTCCTGAGGCAGGGAGAGGCGGACGCCGCGGTGCAGGCTCAGCACGGGCCACGGGGGGTCGTCTGCAGGGCTCTGGCCGGCTGTTCCTGCCGTCTCACGGGAAGCCGGAGTGACGCTGCACACACAATCCTGTCACTCCGGATCACACTCGCTATTCACAGCAAGTGCCACACGGCAGGGACGGGTGCCCGGTCAGCACCTAGGGCAGGGTGTGGGCTCTCTGCATGGCGCCTCCCTGGCAGCCCAAGGGCTTTGCTCCGAGGCTGCGACACCCAGACCTGGTGGATTTGGTTTTTATGAATTTCAACGAAATTACACAACTTTACCTCTAAAATCACAGCCGAGTGAACGTGAGACTTCCCGACAGCCCTCTGCTCCGTCCACGCACGGGCAGTCTGGCCACAGGGCACGCTCCTCTGGGGGCTCCCAGGCACAGCCCTGAGAGCAGAGGCCCCCACACCCACGGTGGGCGCCCGAGAAAGGACCAGCGTCGCACAGCCCAGTAGAAAGGGTTTATTTATGCGCAACGGTTCACACAAGCCTTCCTTAAATTCCACTTTACAGGAAATAAAGCTGTGCGTTTCCCCTTCCCATGCACAACTGTGTATCCATCTACAACTGTCATTTAACTGTGAAAAAACAGAGCGTCTCCCCTTTTGTCATTGTTCTGGTAACATCTGGAATAGCATCTGTGACAGAAAACGGGGCTGCTCACTCCTGGACCGGTTATTTGGTTAAAACCTAAAATGTCAGGTCAAAAAAATCAATCACCCAATACAAATAAATATTGCATTATGAAAGAGATGGGCAGAGTCCCATGGTATCCCTTTTTAAAGCGGCATTTCCAGCACAGCAGCGTGGCGCTGACGGAGACCGGCAGGGCGCAGCTCCGGGATGCCACATGGGACACAGCTGCAAGTACCCGTGGGCACCGTCCTGCCGCATGCGTCCCTCCACTGAGCCTGAGAACATGGCGCGGGCACGTGCGCTCCATCTGCGACGGGGACCAGTTCACCACGACCGCAGAGTGGCCCCGTGCTCAAAAACAGCCGCTCGCATCTGCAGACCACATGGGCCCGGCTGGGCGCTCATGTCCGAGGGCCAGCGCCTGCTTTGGTGACCGCAGCTATGCCGGACGCCAGGCAAGGAGCATGATGTGCCCAGTCCCCGCTGAGGACGGGCCTCCTGTGCTGCCCATCAGCCCTCCCGAAAGGACCCAGAACAAAGGAGTGGGAGCGGGTGACGCCGCGGCAAGGCCTGTGCTTTATTGTGGTCAATCTCGGGGGACGCGGCAGCCAGCAGGGGCGAGGCCCCGCTCCCGGGCCCCAGCAGCACAGCAACCCGCAGCCGCGCCACCCTGAGCCGCTGCACAGAAACAGACACGCGCCGGCACGCGGCCACCGCCAGCCTCAGGGCCGGGAGCCCCCAGGCGAGGAGCCACCCAGGACTCGCCTCTGAAACGTCCCTCGAGCCGTCGTCGACCGTGGTGTCTCCACGTGGCCCGGCCGCTTCAGTCCAGCTCGATTGGGCTGCCGTCGCTGGGGCTCTCCTCTCCCTCCTCCTGCTCTGAGGAGCCCATGAGGCTGCTCAGAAGGTTCCCTGGAAAGGAGGACACTGTGGCAGTCAGGCCCGGGCAGCCTCCCACAGGCCCCCAAGCCCCTCCTTCCCACAGACGTCTCATGAGGTGTCCCGGTGTCCCCGTGTCCCACGCAACCAGCAAAAGCCTCACAACGCTACTGTCTGCGACCCAGGAACCCCAGGACAGGACCCTCTGGAGGTCAGGGAGCCGATGGCCATAGAGAGACTGAAACCACGGAGCAGCCACGGGCGCTCTACAGAGCCGCCCTCCACGTCCACCAGCGGCACCAGGGGGCAGGCATGGAGGCCTGCAGAACCACCCTCCACGGAGGGCCCCACAGAGCCAACACCACCTCACGGAAATAACTCCTTCTTTTTTGAGACAGAGTTTGCTCTTGTTGCCCAGGCTGGAGTGCAGTGGCGTGATTTCGGCTCACTGCAACCTCCACCTCCCAGGTTCAAGCGACTCTCCTGCCTCAGTCTCCCTAGTAGCTGGAATTACAGGCATGCGCCACCACGATCGACTAATTTTGTATTTCCAGTAGAGATGGGGTTTCTCCATGTTGGTCAGGCTGGTCTCGAACTCCCGACCTCAGATGATCCGCCCACCTCGGCCTCCCAAAGTGCTGGGATCACAGGCGAGAGCCACCGCGCCTGGCCAGAAAGACACTTTTCAACAAAGGGAAGCGCTACCGTGGAGCACACGTGTGCCGCACCCTGTGGTGACACCCGAATCAACTGGATGCACCAAAGCTTCAACAGCTGCTCCCACAGGGGCCAACTGCAGTCACTGTCATCCGATTTTTACCCAATCAACTACTACTCTACATACAAAACCAAAGTCCAAAACGTCTCCTGAAACGAACAAATGAGACGTTACACCGTGTTCTCCGAATACAAAGACATGGCCATGGTGGTGTCACCCTCTCTTATCCACGATGTCACCCCAATCGCAGGACATGCCCGACGGCGCTTCTGTGGAACAGGAGCCCAGGCTGCGGTTTCAACAGGACAGCCATGCAGAAGTGTCAGGGCGCTCCTGACGGGTGTTGGGGGGAGGAGCCTGTGCCATGGGGGAGGAGCCTGTGCCGTGGGGCACAGTGAGGGCCAGTGTGTGTGGGTGGGCACCCCGGGAGGACGGGGCCTGCCACGCGATGCAGCTGCACCAGGGCAGACAGCTGTGGGGAGAGGTCACCGCCTCACACCTCCCACTAAACCCAAAGAGATGACACTGGGAAGGCAGGCGCCTCAGTGAGGGGCCTCTCCCGCGGTGGCGTGAGACACCACGCACAGACACCTGCCCCGCCATGACCCCACAGCCACAGCAGCACTGCCTGCCCCAGCAGAATGGCCGGCAGTGTCCGGGCACACCAGGCTCACACAGGCCACCTGGCATGGCGCACAGACAAACAGGTGAGCACACAGCCGGCCACGCGACGTGACCCCTGCCAGGAAGTGGGAGAAACCTCGGGGATGGGGAGCTCTGGAGTGGAGACGGGGCTGGGAGGCACCGTGCTACAATTCTCTACTCTAAAATATAATTTCCTATTAACAAAAAAAAGTTGAGAAACATTTGAAAGAGCAGAAAATCACTTCTACATGAAGGACCGCACTGGCCCTGCCTGGGCAGATGATGACCCCACACCGACCCAGGGCTGCAGTGGGCGTGGCAAGGGCGCCCCAGCTTACCGAGCAGGCCTCCGTAGGAAGACGTCTGCTTGGGCGGGACGCCGAAAAACAGCTGTCCTATGCGGTCCAGGTACTGCAAGGCAGAGGCAGCTGGCTCAGGAGCCGGCAGACCCAGGCCCTGGGGTCCCCTCCTCCCTCCCCAGCCCTGAGCGCTCACCTCGTTGTACATCGGGTCACGCCGGAGGGATGGCTGGTACTGCTCACATAGCACAGTGAACACCGTTAGCTTCCCACTGCGACACAGAAAACAGGGATGTGCTAGGTGAGAACAGGACCACACTCACCTGCACACACACACCACTCACCCACACCACTCACCCACACCACTCACCTGCACACACCACTCACCCACACCACTCACCCACACCACTCACCTGCACACACCACTCACCCACACCACTCACCTGCACACACCACTCACCCACACCACTCACCTGCACACACCACTCACCCGCACACACCACTCACCCACACACACCACTCACCCACACCACTCACCTGCACACACCACTCACCTGCACACACCACTCACCCACACCACTCACCTGCACACACCACTCACCCACACCACTCACCCACACCACTCACCTGCACACACCACTCACCTGCACACACCACTCACCCACACCACTCACCTGCACACACCACTCACCTGCACACACCACTCACCCACACCACTCACCTGCACACACCACTCACCTGCACACACCACTCACCCACACCACTCACCTGCACACACCACTCACCCACACCACTCACCTGCACACACCACTCACCTGCACACACCACTCACCTGCACACACCACTCACCTGCACACACCACTCACCCACACCACTCACCCACACCACTCACCTGCACACACCACTCACCCACACCACTCACCTGCACACACCACTCACCCACACCACTCACCTGCACACACCACTCACCCGCACCACTCACCCACACCACTCACCTGCACACACCACTCACCCACACCACTCACCCACACCACTCACCTGCACACACCACTCACCCGCACCACTCACCCGCACACACCACTCACCTACACACACCACTCACCCACACCACTCACCTGCACACACCACTCACCCGCACCACTCACCTGCACACACCACTCACCCACACCACTCACCCGCACCACTCACCTGCACACACCACTCACCCGCACCACTCACCCGCACACACCACTCACCCGCACCACTCACCCGCACACACCACTCACCTACACACACCACTCACCCACACCACTCACCTGCACACACCACTCACCCGCACCACTCACCCGCACACACCACTCACCTACACACAGCACTCACCCACACCACTCACCTGCACACACCACTCACCTGCACACACCACTCACCCGCACCACTCACCCGCACACACCACTCACCTACACACACCACTCACCCACACCACTCACCTGCACACACCACTCACCCGCACCACTCACCCGCACACACCACTCACCTACACACACCACTCACCCGCACCACTCACCCGCACACACCACTCACCTACACACACCACTCACCCGCACCACTCACCCGCACACACCACTCACCCGCACCACTCACCCGCACACACCACTCACCTACACACACCACTCACCCACACCACTCACCTGCACACACCACTCACCCGCACCACTCACCCGCACACACCACTCACCTGCACACACCACTCACCCGCACCACTCACCCGCACACACCACTCACCTACACACACCACTCACCCACACCACTCACCTGCACACACCACTCACCCGCACACACCACTCACCTACACACACCACTCACCCACACCACTCACCTGCACACACCACTCACCTGCACACACCACTCACCCACACCACTCACCTGCACACACCACTCACCTGCACACACCACTCACCCACACCACTCACCCACACCACGCACCTGCACACACCACTCACCCACACCACTCACCCACACCACTCACCTGCACACACCACTCACCCACACCACTCACCTGCACACACCACTCACCCACACCACTCACCTGCACACACCACTCACCCACACCACTCACCTGCACACACCACTCACCCGCACCACTCACCCACACCACTCACCTGCACACACCACTCACCCGCACCACTCACCCGCACACACCACTCACCTACACACACCACTCACCCACACCACTCACCTGCACACACCACTCACCCGCACCACTCACCTGCACACACCACTCAACCACACCACTCACCCGCACCACTCACCTGCACACACCACTCACCCGCACCACTCACCCGCACACACCACTCACCCGCACCACTCACCCGCACACACCACTCACCTACACACACCACTCACCCACACCACTCACCCGCACACACCACTCACCCACACCACTCACCCGCACACACCACTCACCCGCACCACTCACCCGCACACACCACTCACCCGCACCACTCACCCGCACACACCACTCACCCGCACACACCACTCACCCACACCACTCACCCGCACACACCACTCACCCACACCACTCACCTGCACACACCACTCACCCACACCACTCACCTGCACACACCACTCACCCGCACCACTCACCTGCACACACCACTCACCCGCACCACTCACCCACACCACTCACCTGCCCACACCACTCACCCGCACCACTCACCCGCACACACCACTCACCCGCACCACTCACCTGCACACACCACTCACCCGCACCACTCACCCACACCACTCACCCGCACACACCACTCACCCGCACACACCACTCACCCGCACCACTCACCAGCACACACCACTCACCCGCACACACCACTCACCCGCACACACCACTCACCCACACCACTCACCCGCACACACCACTCACCCGCACACACCACTCACCCACACCACTCACCCACACCACTCACCCGCACACACCACTCACCCGCACACACCACTCACCCACACCACTCACCTGCACACACCACTCACCCGCACCACTCACCCGCACACACCACTCACCCGCACCACTCACCCGCACACACCACTCACCCGCACCACTCACCAGCACACACCACTCACCCGCACCACTCACCCGCACCACTCACCCACACCACTCACCCACACCACTCACCAGCACACACCACTCACCCGCACCACTCACCCACACCACTCACCAGCACACACCACTCACCCACACCACTCACCCACACCACTCACCTGCACACACCACTCACCCACACCACTCACCCGCACACACCACTCACCTACACACACCACTCACCCGCACCACTCACCCACACCACTCACCCACACCACTCACCTGCACACACCACTCACCCACACCACTCACCCGCACACACCACTCACCTACACACACCACTCACCCACACCACTCACCCACACCACTCACCAGCACACACCACTCACCCACACCACTCACCTGCACACACCACTCACCCACACCACTCACCCACACCACTCACCCGCACCACTCACCCGCACGCACCACTCACCAGCACGCACCACTCACCCGCACCACTCACCCGCACCACTCACCCGCACCACTCACCAGCACACACCACTCACCCGCACCACTCACCCGCACCACTCACCCGCACCACTCACCCGCACCACTCACCAGCACACACCACTCACCCGCACCACTCACCCACACCACTCACCCGCACACACCACTCACCCACACCACTCACCCACACCACTCACCTGCACACACCACTCACCCACACCACTCACCCACACCACTCACCTGCACACACCACTCACCCACACCACTCACCTGCACACACCACTCACCCACACCACTCACCAGCACACACCACTCACCCGCACACACCACTCACCTACACACACCACTCACCCACACCACTCACCCGCACCACTCACCTGCACACACCACACCTAGGCCCAACACCCGCACACACCACCGCGCCTACACCCCACACCTGCCCACACCACTCACCTGCACACCACCGTACCTACACCCAACACACACCCACACCACGCCTACACCCAACACTCACCTTTACACACCACTGCGCCTACACCCAACACTTACCTGTACACACCACCGCACCTAGGCCCAACACCTGCACACACTACCGTGCCTAAACCCAACACCTGCACACGTCACACCTACACCACTCACCTGTGCACACCTACACCCATCTGCACACACCACTGCACCTATGCCCAACACACCTGCACACACCACCGCGCCTACACACAAGTCACCTGCACACACCACCACGCCTATATACACCACTGCGCCTACACCCAACATACACCTGCATACACCACACCTACACCCAACACTCACTTGCACACACCACTCACCTGCATACACTGCGCCTACACCACTCACCTGTGCACACTACCGAGCCTACACCCAGCACTCACCTGCACACACCACTCGCCTGCCCACACCGTGCCTACACACACCTGCCCACACCACTCACCTGCACACTACCGTACCTATACCCAACACACACTTGCACGCTGTGCCTACACCGCACACCCGCACACACCACCACACTTACGCCCAGTTTACCCGCACACACCACCATGCCTATACCCAACACTCACCTGCACACACCATTAACCCATACACCACCCCGCCTACACCCAGCACTGACCTGTGCACACCACCGCACCTAGGCCCAACACACCTGCACACACCACCGTGCCTACAAACTCACCTGTGCATCACTCACCTGCACACGTCACACCTACACCACTCACCTGCGCACACCACTCACCTGCACACACACCTACACTCAACACTCACCTGCACACACCACCGTGGCTACACACCACTCACCTGCACACACCACCGCGAGTACACCCAGCACTCACCTGCACACACCACTGCACCTACTCCCAACACTCACCTGCCCACACCACCGCACCTGCACTGAACACATACCTGCACTCACCACTCACCTGCACACACCACCGCGAGTACACCCAGCACTCACCTGCACACACCACCGCACCTGCACTGAACACATACCTGCACACACCACTGTGCCTACACCCAGCACTCACCTACACACACCACGCCTACACACTCAACACATGTGCGCACACCGTGCCTACACCCAGCACTCACCTGTGCATACCGCCACACCCACACCTAACACCTACAAACACCCACATGGCTACCCATGCCATGTCTACACTCAACACCTGCACACATACAGCAACCCATATTGCCACGTCTATACCCAATACACCTGCACGCCCCCACACAGCTACCCACACGTCTACAGACAACACACCTACACACCACACACCCACCCTCACCATGTCTACACCCAACACACATACTCGCACGTACCCCAACACAACTACCCACACCAGACACCCAATACCTGCACACACTCCCCCCTCTACATCTACAATACACCTGCACACATCCACACACACCCACACCACCACATGGACACCCAGCACCTGCACACACATCCCCCACAGCTACCCACACCATATCGACACCCAACTCACCTGCACACAACCCCCCACACCATCACGTCTACACTCACCCACCCCTGCACCCACAAGTCTACACCCAACACTCACCTGCACACACCCACACTACAGCACATACACGCACACAGCTACCCAACTACCATGTCTACACCCAACAGCCCTGCACACACACCCATACCACATCTACACCCAACACTCATACCCTATACATACACCCACACAGCTACCCCCACCACGGTTACACCCAACACTCATACCCTATACATACACCCACACAGCTACCCATACCATGTCTACACCCAACACTCATACCCTATATATACACCCACACAGCTACCCCCACCATGGCTACACTTGCACGCACATCCACACAGCTACCCCTGCCACGTCTACACACAACACACACATTTCACATCCCACCCCCAAGACACCAAGACACACCCGTCCACAGCCAGCAGCAGGAACCAGATGAAGTTGAGCAGCGGCTCCACAAACGGAGGCCCGTCCTCGATGGACGGGTGCTTCTGGGTGTACGTCGTGAAGACCACCGACGCGCTACTTTTGTTTTTTAAACAGAGAAACCTGGAAATGAGAACATGCTGGTGGTGGAAGGGCTGGAGGACACGGCTCCTGGCCGCACAGACGCCAGCCTCTGACACGTCCTTCCCAACCTCATGCGCCCACGGGTCCCGCGGCCCTAGGCACGGAGGCACCCAGTGCTTCACGCGTGTCTCCCCTCACATGCAGGGCACACCGGGGAAGCCTGAAATTCACAGGTGAAGAGAACGAAGCTTGGGAAGGTCACCAGGCTCCAGAGCTGGGCCCCAGCCTGAGCCCTATCTATGCGATGCACTGAGCAAGCTCTCCTCTCCTCAGGCTGCCCGCACCCTTCAGGCGCTGGCCCGCACCAGAACATTCAGTCACGGCCCAGCAGCTGGCGGGTGCCACACAGACCCTGGCTCCTGTTTGAGGAGGGCCCACGGGGAGGGCTCAGTGTCCCAGGGGCAGAGCCACTGTCAGCCCAGAGAAAACGTGTATGCAGCGCGGCGCAGAGCCACTGTCAGCCCAGAGAAAACGTGTACGCAACGCGGCGCAGAGCCAGGGAGCTCCAGGTTTGACCCAGCTTTTCATCTAAGTCGCGGACGCCAGCTCCTGGCAGAGCTCTGCAGTGCACAGCACCGAGGTCAGAGGGTGTCTGTCCCCAGATCCCACGTTAACTCCCCAACGCCCGCCTTGAAATCCACATTGTTCTGTGGGAAGACACTGATGGACACAAATAACGCTTTCATGAGAAAGGAAGCGGAGGCCAGCGCCTGGAGCAGGAGCGCCCGGAGCTTGGCCTGCAGGATGCCCCAGCGAGCTGGCGGGAGGGGTCGCGGGGTAGATGCTCACCATTCTATGACCTGGGTGTGCATTTCCGCGTTTCCAGATACTGCGGGAAGGAAGAGGCCGAGGCAGGCCTGAGGAGAGCAGAGGCCGCGGGGCCTCCCGGCAGCGGGCGAGAGGCGCAGTGTGGACGGCGCTCCAGTGGCCGTCGGGAAAGGGGGAGTTTCTAAGATACTTCTTGAAACTGGTTAAACTTATGAAAAACCATGGGTGCCTCTGGCTGACATGTGCGCTGTGGATTCTGCCCAGAGTGAACTCAGTTTATCCTGCAGCTCGGCTCGGGCAGGGGACAAGGGGACCTGCTCTAAGGCCGCCCGGCCAAGGCAGCGATGGAAGCCAAGACCCGAAGAGCCACAAACACCTACTGTAGCACGGCCTGGGCCACGAACATGTCCACCTCGCTGCGGAAGCCGCGGGACGTGGAGTATTCCACCAGCATGTTGGCACAGCCCTCCCCGTCTGCCGAGTGCAGAAAATGATACCGCGACTCACAATAGTTTTGTTCTGCAAAGGAAACACAGAAAAATTCGAATGCATTTCATGAATATAATATAGAACAGGAACAGTGGAAAGATACTCTATGTTAATTGTAGTCCACCTGCCCGCCCTGGAGGAGAGCCCAGCCAGAGCCCACAGGCAGAGGTACCCGACAGGGACTCAGAGCCGGCCCACACCTCACACACAGCACCACATAAACAGATCACCAGGGAACAGTCACTCAGCCAGGCAACACCTTCATCCTCCAGGCTCTCAGAGCTGCTTAATCCAATCACATTAACGTGCATCGTAATGATCAGTTACAGAGCGTTACCATGTGACCCTCCCCACCTACCAGAAGCAACGTACAGGGAGCAATGAAATCAGTGCCTCGCCAGTGCATCCAGCACGTAATCAACGTACAGGGAGCAATGAAATCAGGGCCTCGCCAGTGCATCCAGCACGTAATCAACGTACAGGGAGCAATGAAATCAGGGCCTCGCCAGTGCATCCAGCACGTAATCAACAGTCACAACAGCCTGATGTGCTCACACACTGACCCAACCATCAACCCTTGATATCTCAAAGGCACATTCCACTCCCAGGCCCCGTCCTAACACCCACTCACACTCTCTCCACTCCCAGGCCCCGTCTTAACACCCCCTCACACTGACTCCGCTCCCAGGCCCTGTCCTAACACCCGCTCACACTCACTCCACTCCCAGGCCCCGTCCTAACACCCGCTCACACTGACTCCGCTCCCAGGTCCCGTCCTAAACACCCGCTCACATTCACTCCACTCCCAGGCCCCATCCTAACACCCCCTCACACTGACTCCACTCCCAGGCCCTGTCCTAACACCCGCTCACACTCCACTCCCAGGCCCCGTCCTAACACCCGCTCACACTCACTCTGCTCCCAGGCCCCGTCCTAACACCCGCTCACACTCCGCTCCCAGGCCCCGTCCTAACACCCCCTCACACTGACTCCGCTCCCAGGCCCCGTCCTAACACCCGCTCACACTGACTCCGCTCCCAGGCCCCGTCCTAACACCCGCTCACACTCACTCCGCTCCCAGGCCCCGTCCTAACACCCGCTCACACTTTGCTCCCAGGCCCCGTCCTAACACCCGCTCACACTCACTCCACTCCCAGGCCCCGTCCTAACACCCGCTCACACTCTGCTCCCAGGCCCCGTCCTAACACCCGCTCACACTCCGCTCCCAGGTCCCGTCCTAACACCCCCTCACACTCCGCTCCCAGGCCCCGTCCTAACACCCACTCACACTCCGCTCCCAGGCCCCGTCCTAACACCCCCTCACACTGACTCCGCTCCCAGGCCCTGTCCTAACACCCGCTCACACTCCACTCCCAGGCCCCGTCCTAACACCCGCTCACACTGACTCCGCTCCCAGGCCCCGTCCTAACACCCCCTCACACTCACTCCAATCCCAGGCCCCGTCCTAACACCCCCTCACACTCTGCTCCCAGGCCCCGTCCTAACACCCGCTCACACTCCGCTCCCAGGCCCCGTCCTAACACCCGCTCACACTGACTCCACTCCCAGGCCCCGTCCTAACACCCGCTCACACTCCGCTCCCAGGCCCCGTCCTAACACCCGCTCACACTCCGCTCCCAGGCCCCGTCCTAACACCCACTCACACTCCGCTCCCAGGCCCCGTCCTAACACCCGCTCACACTGACTCCGCTCCCAGGCCCCGTCCTAACACCCCCTCACACTCTGCTCCCAGGCCCCGTCCTAACACCCGCTCACACTCCGCTCCCAGGCCCCGTCCTAACACCCGCTCACACTCACTCCACTCCCAGGCCCCGTCCTAACACCCGCTCACACTCCGCTCCCAGGCCCCGTCCTAACACCCGCTCACACTCCGCTCCCAGGCCCCGTCCTAACACCCGCTCACACTCACTCCACTCCCAGGCCCCGTCCTAACACCCGCTCACACTCCGCTCCCAGGCCCCGTCCTAACACCCACTCACACTCCGCTCCCAGGCCCCGTCCTAACACCCGCTCACACTGACTCCGCTCCCAGGCCCCGTCCTAACACCCGCTCACACTCCGCTCCCAGGCCCCGTCCTAACACCCGCTCACACTGACTCCGCTCCCAGGCCCCGTCCTAACACCCCCTCACACTCACTCCACTCCCAGGCCCCGTCCTAACACCCCCTCACACTCCGCTCCCAGGCCCCGTCCTAACACCCGCTCACACTCCGCTCCCAGGCCCCGTCCTAACACCCGCTCACACTCACTCCACTCCCAGGCCCCGTCCTAACACCCCCTCACACTCACTCCACTCCCAGGCCCCGTCCTAACACCCGCTCACACTCTGCTCCCAGGCCCCGTCCTAACACCCGCTCACACTCACTCCACTCCCAGGCCCCGTCCTAACACCCGCTCACACTCTGCTCCCAGGCCCCGTCCTAACACCCGCTCACACTCCGCTCCCAGGCCCCGTCCTAACACCCGCTCACACTCACTCCACTCCCAGGCCCCGTCCTAACACCTGCTCACACTCACTCCACTCCCAGACCTCGTCCTAACACCCGCTCACACTGACTCCGCTCCCAGGCCCCGTCCTAACACCCGCTCACACTCCGCTCCCAGGCCCCGTCCTAACACCCGCTCACACTGACTCCGCTCCCAGGCCCCGTCCTAACACCCCCTCACACTGACTCCGCTCCCAGGCCCCGTCCTAACACCCCCTCACACTCACTCCACTCCCAGGCCCCGTCCTAACACCCGCTCACACTCTGCTCCCAGGCCCCGTCCTAACACCCGCTCACACTCCGCTCCCAGGCCCCGTCCTAACACCCGCTCACACTCACTCCACTCCCAGGCCCCGTCCTAACACCTGCTCACACTCACTCCACTCCCAGACCTCGTCCTAACACCCGCTCACACTGACTCCGCTCCCAGGCCCCGTCCTAACACCCGCTCACACTCCGCTCCCAGGCCCCGTCCTAACACCCGCTCACACTGACTCCGCTCCCAGGCCCCGTCCTAACACCCCCTCACACTGACTCCGCTCCCAGGCCCCGTCCTAACACCCGCTCACACTCACTCCACTCCCAGGCCCCGTCCTAACACCCGCTCACACTCTGCTCCCAGACCCCGTCCTAACACCCGCTCACACTCACTCCACTCCCAGGCCCCGTCCTAACACCCGCTCACACTCTGCTCCCAGGCCCCGTCCTAACACCCGCTCACACTCCGCTCCCAGGCCCCGTCCTAACACCCGCTCACACTCACTCCACTCCCAGGCCCCATCCTAACACCCGCTCACACTCCGCTCCCAGGCCCCGTCCTAACACTGACTCCGCTCCCAGGCCCCATCCTAACACCCACTCACACTCACTCCACTCCCAGGCCCCGTCCTAACACCCGCTCACACTCACTCCGCTCCCAGGCCCCGTCCTAACACCTGCTCACACTCACTCCGCTCCCAGGCCCCATGCATGCCTTGGGAGCCCAGCCCTTCCTGTGGTGGAGATCTCAGCACTCACCAGGCGCCTGCCTCTCCCACCTAGTGGGCCCTTTCCCGACTGCGTTGCCCAACAGGAGCCTCCAGGGCCCTCCTGCTGCCTCTGTGGCTGCCAGAGTCCTTGTCACCTTGCTTTGTCTCCTGTTGTCTCCCTACACACCCAAACCTTTACCTATGGGTGTGATTTCATCCCCAGGAGGGAAGCACCAGGGAAGCACACAGCCCAAGTATCGTGGAGCCCCAGCGTCAGGTCCTGTATGGGGCCTGTGCTTAGGACCGCAGAGGCCGTGCGTGGCCACCTTGGCGTGGAGCAGGGCTGGGCTCCCCGGGTGAGGTCCATCGAAGTCTCACAGCACTGTCATGCTGTCGGAGACCTGGGCCCGCGCCTACCCCAGTGGGAGGCAGCCAGGGCCCCTCTTCAGAGGATCTCTGCGGACGCACCGAGCACAGCCCTCCCACGTGCTCCCTGGATTGCCTCAACCTAACCCCGTGGTGGGTGGGGAGATAGACACGTACGTCCCTCATGATCGCTTGTGCCTGTCTTAGGAACTGCCATGCAGGTCTCCTGGGCACTGGGCATCACCTGTCCCATGCTACCCACTGCCTGGCTCTCCCCACAGGGCCCGTGCGCAGGTGTGGCAAGGGCGGCCACCCAGTGTTGACGTAGGTGTTCCTGACTCATCCAAAAGATGGGCGACAGCTCCCAGGCAGGGTGTGGGGGCAGCTCCTGACTCCCCAACCTGGCAGTGGGACCCACACAGGCGGCAGCTCGCTAGGCAGGGCAGAGGAGGGTCATCTGCGGCCGTGTTCTGTGTGGAGGTGTGCTGGCTCGGGGACAGGTGGAGTACAGGAGGCCTGCTGTAGCCAGAGGCCAGGGAAGGTGGCAGCAGGTATGCTCCAGGGACCAAGGAGGCACCAGCCTGGGCCAGCCCCTTCTGAGGAAGGAGGCGACCACAGGGAAACTGAGGTGAGAGGTGGGCACTGGCTCATCTCCCTGTGGGTGCCCTGCCACTCGGCACACATCCAGGGCCGGGTTCTGCCAGGCTCCTCTGAGAAGAGCCTCCTAATTCTACTCGGATCTGCAACCTTCCCATTCCTGTCGCTTGGGGAGAAGGTCAGGAGGGTCTGCCAGGTGCCTGAGGGTGCTGAGCCTCCTGTCACAGCCCAGGCGGAACCTGCATGACCAGGGACAAGGTCGGACAGGCGTGCATTTCGGGGCTGCTGACGTGTGCAGAGCACACGGGCCCTCATGCAGCTGCCACCGCGCCGGGTGGAGCACAGCTGTGTCTAGGAGGAGCTGTTCAAGCTCAGAGCCCTGGTCTCTGGAGCAAAGGCCTTCAGCCGAGATCCAAGTTCCTAGAGCTTCCAATGCGGGGCTGCCCCGGGTACCGCCCCCCCACCCACCAAGTCCAGGCACACGCAGACCCGAGCAGGCCTCCCAACGGCAGGAAGGAAACCATCTCACGGTACTGGGGCCACTTGCCACCCCATTTCCCAGGGAATGCCCTGGGGAGGACGCTTCTAAACCCCCATTAGCACCATTCAAGTCACTCAATATTTCCCCAACACCACTCCCGCCTCAGAGCTGCAGAACACAGACAGCCAGACCCCACCACAGGGTGATTAACCCACACAGAGGCTTCATCGGCCCCACCACAGGGTGATTAATCCCCGCAAAGGCTTCATCAGAAGATGAGGTCAGTGTAAAGGAGAAAAACAAGGCATGGCATCATCCCAGCACTGGAAAGAACGTTCCAGAAAGGAGCAGCAGCATGTGTAGGCCCTGTGAGGGTGCGGCTGCCTCCTTGAGGGTCAGAACGTCCCACGGGAAGGCCTGGAGAGGTGGTCGCCTGCCCCCGTCTTGCAGCTTCTCAGGGGCAGTAGATCTGATCGGGGGCTTGGCATGGTGCACGGGCCTCCATGGACCAACCCACGTGACCACAGGGTGAAACCCCACCCCTGCCCCAGTGGGCGACCCTGATGGACTGGAATGCACAGTGCACATCAACGCCGTGAGAGCAGAGAGGGGCCCACGCCTGCCCTGGCCCCAGACCTACCTTTCCACAGGGTGAGGGCCAGCAGCTGGTGCAGACGGGGGTGGCCCAGCTTCCCGGAGCCGCCACTGGACCACTTCAGGGCTCTGGACACAAAGGCCACGCGCTCAGGAGAGTTGGGGTCCATCAGACTGAACACTTTAGCCAGATTTTCTGCAAAGAGCACAGACCCTCATCAGAGAAACGCACAGCAACTCCGGTTCTCTGTACCACACACCTTACGGAAGTGGATTTCATTCCACAACTACTTAACAGGGAGAGGAAGCTGGTGGGCGTCCCTGAGTGAGCCATGGGCCACCCTGCTGACCTGCCCACCGCGGTGCCAGCACCACGGGTCCCAGAGCACAGTGAGGAAGGACAGACACCCTGGCCGAGGCAGGGGCTGGGGAAGGTGCCGTGGGGAGTCTGGAGTCCAGGAACACCTGTGGCCGCTCTGGGTACCCGGCTCTGGCTCGGGGGCATCTCCCAGAGTAGCAGGGACTAGGAGTGGGACTCGCAGCCAGGCCGCCCACAGAAGGGCTTTGCTGACCCCACGCTCACCCGACAGGACACGCCGACAAGTCAAATCCCTGGACAAAATGGTGCCCCACCCTGAACCAGCGCCCACCTTGCCAGCTGGCGGGGAGGCCACTGTCCATCAGAGCAGGGGAGAGGCCAGGGCCCCGATCATACCCTGCCGACGAGTCACAGCAGGTGCTGCTCAGCCTGCAGTGTGCTCGGGCCAGGGCCAGCCAGGGGGCCTGGCTCACCGGGACCGGGTGAGAACTGCCTCTGCGGCAGGGTGAACCCCAGAGCACAAGACTCCCAAACACAGACACCAAACACGGCGGACCCCCAAACGCAGACACCAAA
The DNA here is from genome assembly GCF_047675955.1 of Chlorocebus sabaeus. Lineage (NCBI taxonomy): Eukaryota > Metazoa > Chordata > Mammalia > Primates > Cercopithecidae > Chlorocebus > Chlorocebus sabaeus. Next base: position 20,836,513 of record NC_132931.1, read on the forward strand.
CACGGCGGACCCCCAAACGCAGACACCAAACACGGCGCGCAGGCCCGGGGAGGGGCGCACCGGGGCCACCGTCACAGGGTCCCGGGGTGCACGGGCCAGATGCTCACCCAGCAGCTCGTCGGCCACCTCCACTTCTGCCTTCTCCAGTGACTCCAGGACAAGCATGGACAAGTCTGCTGCGCTGTTTTGCTACAAAAGAGAGAAACACACAAAAATCAAGAACAAAGCTCTGACCTGTCCAGGACAGAAAAGACAAGGCTGCGTTTCCAGCAGAAGCCAGAGCGCGGCCAGTGCTGAGGAGTCTATTCTGAGCACCACGTCCCTTGGTAATGCCGCCAAAAAACAGAGATCTCCTGGCCAAGAATCAAACGAAAATGGACAGGGCCGTTTATACCAAAATGCCCACTCAGCCCCACTGTGCACAAACGCAGCGCAGCGTCTCAGCCCTGAGAGTGGAGCAGCCGAGCCAGGGACTCCGGGCCCCTCCGCCACCCACAGCCCAGTGGCCAAGGCCCAGGGCAGCCCAAGGTATGCCCGTCAGGCCCCTCCCGTGTCACTCCCACCTCAACTTGCCTGCCCGGAGCAGGAAGGGACGCAGGAGGAACAAGACGGCTTACCTGACCATGGCTGAAGAACAGCAGGGCTCCCGAGTACATGAGCTCCCGGGCCTCCGCGTGCTTGCTCTGGGACATGTACCTGCCACAGAGAGGAGACCGTGAGCCGCACCCACACGTTCTCGCCACCACACTCCCCGCTCATCTTCAGGTCAGAAGCTAAAAACAAGGCGCCCAGGAACGGTGGCATCCTAAAAGCGGTGCTCCCCTTACGCACAGATGCTTTTCACCAAGAACAGGGCAGCAGCTCCCGAGGCCCAGGTGCTGTGTGAAGAGGGTCTGTCCTGGGCATCATGCTGACCATGAGGGAGCGTGGGGCGCCTCGGGACACTTACTAAGGCCCATCTGTGTCCAAATACGCCAGGAGCCAGAAAGCAGCCTCACCCTGGAGCAGCTCACTGGTTTCAGCAGCTGGGACCAGAAAGGCCACTGGGCGAGGCAGGAGGACAGGGAAGGAGCAGGGGATGTGCACGTGGCCACCTGAGAGCTCAGTGGCCACAGGCGGGGCCGAAGGATGGCGGACTCCAGGCTGGGGTCCCACCAAGGACAGTAATGGCTGTGACAGCAGCACCTTCTTCCCCCACGGGGCCAGTGTCCCTGCCCTCTGCCCCTCTGCGTGCCGCACTCCTCCCCCCAGGACAGGGAAGGGTCTGGGGTGCACCGTTGCATCACGTCCCCACTCCCAGAGCACCGTCGGCGGGGAAAGCTGGAGCTCCTCGGGCTACACAGGGACAGAGTCAGGGGCGGCGAGAGGCGTGGTGGGGACCAGTGTGCGACAGACGATGAGGAGAGAAGTCGAGATGGCCACACTGCTCTAAGCAGCAGAGCCCCTGCCGGTGAGAACAGCAGGCGTGGCGGGCAGGAGGCGGCCTCTGCTGGGACGCGCTGCACCTCCCAGGCCCAGTGGTGCGGCCCAGCACATGTTATTTCATCAGCTACACATTTTTCTTAACTGCCTTATCAAAAAATACATAACCAGTTAATCAGCTCTGTGTCTGTAAGCCAAATGTCCTTGGACAAAGCCTTGTTTAAAAATAAATCTAGTTAAAGAAAAATATTAAGTAAATGGCAGTGCAGACCAGACTCGGGGGCTCACACCTGTAATGTCAGCCCTTTGGGAGGCTGAGGTGGGAGGATCGCTTGAGCCCATGAGTTTGAGCCTGGCCTGGGCAACATAGTGAGACCCTGTCTCTACGAAAAACACAAAAATTAGCTGGGCATGGTGGTGTGCACCTGTGGCCCCAGCTACTCAGGAGGCTGAAGTGGGAGGACTGCTTGAGCCTGGGTAGCCGAGGCTGCAGTGAGCCACGATTGCACCACTGCACTGCAGTCTGGATGACAGAGCGAGGCGCCATCCCCCAAAAACAAACAAAAAACAATTGCAGTGCAGGTGGTAAACAGACACAGCAATGCCGGTGAGGGCCGGAATGTGAGCCTGGTGTTGCCAGGATGGGACGGCCGGCTGAGAACGCGAAGGGCTGGCTGCCCAGTTAACCACAGGAAAAGGGTTCCTCTTCAGAAGGCACTACAGCTGGGGATCCCAAACACACACAACCCCGCCATGACTGGGGCATCTTGTTAGCCTGGCACACATGCCTTCCCACCCGTCAGGCTGCACAGAGGCAGGGCACCAGGAGGGAAAAGCCTGTACCCAAGAAAGAAAGTGCCCCGCCCCCCGTCAGCCCGCAGGCCTCCGACGGGCCTCAGGTTTTGCTGCGCTCCCTGCACAGTGAAGGTTCTGCAGGGAGACCCACCCCAACACCACAGCAGGAGCCTCGACAGGACCATTGACTCTGTGACCGGCCATCCTGGCTCCAGTCCTGCAGGGCCGTGACTGACTCAGAGGAGGCCGGGAGCGGCCTGGCACAGGGCAATCTGGGAAAACAGGCTTCCAGACACACCCGGCCTCACGCTGCCGCCGGCAGGGCCATGGGCAGAACCGCATGCACTGACCCTGAGCAAGCACCACACCGGCTTCTGCTTACGCTGATACTACAGCATTCTGGATGCTTCTATCGGAGGTAAAGCAAGTGGTGGCAGCTTAAAAACCAGAAGAAGAAAAAGGACTCCTTGGAAGGCAGTGACCCATATTCCTGCACGAGAACCCTGCTGTGGGGGGCACTGCCAATGGTCTCGGCCCCCAGCCCAGCTTGGACTGCGCCTTGCG